>NC_143056.1:97736250-98065000 GCF_052426305.1 Pelodiscus sinensis
ATTCAGTGGCATAGAAACAATATAATAAAAAATAAATGTCACTTTAATCATTTCTAGTGAGAATCACTCCCCTATCCTCCTACTTGGAGACAAGACTATTAGCCTCTCAACATATATGACAAGATAAACTAAAAATAGTTTGTGTGTGGCGATAAGTAAGAAAAATGGTTGAAAGGACATAGGGGATTGGATTCTTTTGGCCAATGTTGCAAAAGTGACATTTCACTACATTCCAGAACTCTGGCTGAAGTAATCTTGTAATACTGGTGGTGTTGACTACAAACAAAACTTTCTGTAATGGAAGATAGCAAAAGGAGACTGGCATGTACAAAAAAAAAAAAAAAAAAGAATTTGAATACAACTCTTCCCTCCCCCCCACCACCAAAAACAGACAGATAATTGACATAAAGAATACTTTGGGAAGGCAACAGACAAACTAAACATCAATCTAAAGAAAGCAACATACTTCTGAATGGAATAAAAACGGCAACTAAGATTCTCCGAAACGACAATGTCAGAATTTTGAATTGTTGGTTCCATTGAAGGTCCAGAACACTGTAAATAAAAAAAATACTAGTTGCAAAATATTTTAATTTGTATCATACTTAAGAAATTAAATTATTTGCAAACAAGTCACCAAAAACCTATAATTCGGGGAAGAGGGAGGAAAGAGTAAACTAGATCCTTTTCTTGGCCAAAGAGTATGAGACATTTGAAAAGGGAATGTATAAAGGATCCATTTGAGCACTCTTAACTCTAATATTGTTGTGGAAATATCAGTACAATATGCAGCAGTCTATTCTAATGTCCAAAAATATTGTTCTATACTGAAACAGCTGCCAAAAATCCAAAGATGCAATTACAGTAGACAAAGGTCATCAGGAAGTTGTGAGGAGGATTTGCAGAGTCCTTTTGATTTGCTTCTTTCCCTCATCCATTATGAAGGGGCGAAGAGTGGCAAAAAAGTTGACAGTAGCTCTACATCAACTACAGGTTGAACTTCTCTAGTACAGAACTCTGTGGTCTGGAATCATCCATTGTCTGGAATGATTTTAGTTAGATGGCCCTTTCTGTGGGTGTGGCCAAGTTTCCCGCAGTCCCATAAAGTTTGCTTACAGCCACCAGTGCTGGCTTTCGGTGTTCTGTGCTGTTATTTAGCTCTAAATTTACAGCCCGGGAGAAGGTGTTGGTAATGCTGCTAGACAATATTGACCTCTCATGGTCCAGCCAGTTCTCTGGTTTGGAACAGGTCAGGTCCTGAGATTGCCAAACTAGAGAGTTTGAAGCTGTACCACCAGTTTCTGGGAGGCTAGATTTACTATGTTTTGTGCTGGTAAAGCTAAGACTGGGACTGGGAAAAATGGTTTTAAAAAGAGCTATCTGTGATCCCAACTTTCTGTGAGGTGCTCAATACCTTTAACAGTCATTGGCTTCAGTAGACCTTAACAAGCTGAATACTTTGCAGTATTAGGCCTGTAATGAAAGATAAAATTTTCATGAGGCCAACTCCAGCAGCCAGGAAGTGGCTGTTCAATTAATTCAAAAACACAACAAAAAAAAGAACTAAACAAAACTGGACACTAACAGACTTAGAAGTTATATATGCAGAAATGAAGCATGATGTTAAAATGCTGATAATACTAAAATTTCACTATTAGAAAAAAGGTCTGATTACACCTATTATCCTTATTAGCATGAAAATATAAATTACCACAACAACTCCTCCAAGATACTCAAAGGCACAGTGTGCTATGCAGCCATATTGAATGGTATACCCCAGAAGTCGAAAGGTTTTCCCCATGACATCTCGAAGCATAGCACAGTGTTACTGTTGTGCAGCTGGCCCTAAAGTATATTAATAAAAAGGTACATAATTAGTCAACAAGCTTTTTAGGGAAAAAAATGCAGGCTGTATTTGCTAATGTGTTCTATTTTTTAAAAGCAGCCATATGTTCTATTTCCAAATTAATGAGAATACAAACAGTAAATCATTAGAAATAATGGAAATATTAACTCAGTGAGAGGAATAGCACTTATGGTTTTGAATAGTGTGCTATTTGAACTATAATCTCAACAGTAGGTGGATGATAAACAGTATTAGGACTACTTCACTGGATAAAGAAAGGCAATTGATTGCTATGCACAACATATGACTGAAATGATCTGGATGAGAAAGAAGCTATGTCTAGACTGCAGGCTTCTTTCGGAAAAAGCTTTTCTGGAAGAGATCTTCTGAAAAAACTTTTGAAAAAGAGAGTCTACGTAGCAAAAGCGCATTGAAAAAGTGCTCTGCTTTTTTGAAAGATATGGATGCTAATCTTGCATTTCAGCTGTGATTACTATGGATGGAGTGGCCACCAGGGCACCTGCGCTTTTTCCTCTTCTTTCGAAAGAACTCCCTTTTCCCTGTCCACACACACCTTTTTCTGAAAGAGCTTTTTCAGAAAAAGGCTTCTTCCTCATTGATAAACATCTTTCTATGTTGAAAAACCCCCTGTGTTCTTTCGATATTTTTTTTAAATAATGCGATTGCAGTGTGGATGTAAGTGAAGATTTTTCAGAAAAATGGCTGTTTTTCCAAAATAACTCTGCAGTATAGACATACCCTGAGTGGCAAGCTGTGGTCAAGAGAAAGCTAGTTAGGCACAGGGAACTAATAGCAGGAAATAACAGAGAATTTTTGCTCTCCTGGCTGAGGCTTTTGTTACTCTAGTTTGCTGATGGGGTTTCTTACTAAATGTTCAACTGTCACTGGTCAAAGGTTTTTTTCCTATCTGTATTTAACTGAAAGTTTATAATTTCTTTTGGATATGGAACTTGGCACAGTTTTTGCCTCTCTCACCTGCATATTGGATTACAACAAAGCACTTCATTTGGGACTACAGGCAGTCCCCGAGTTACGCGGATCTGACTTACATCGGATCCGCAGTTACTAACGGGTTTGCTCCGCATCTCCCTGGTCTGCTGGAGACCAGCAGACCAGGGAGACGGGGAGCAAAGCCTCTGAAGACGCCGGCAGCGGGACAGCCGCGGCATGTCTGGGCTGTCCCGCTGCCCGCGTGCTCCGCGGCTTTGCTCCGCGTCTCCCTGGTCTGCTGGAGACCAGCAGACCAGGGAGACGCGGAGCAAACCCTCCGAGGACACCGTCAGCCAGACAGCTGCGGCACCATCTGCGGCTTTGCTCCGCGTCTCCCTCGTCAGCTGGAGACCAGCAGACCAGGGAGACGGGAAGCAAAGCCGCGGAGCACGCGGGCAGCAGGACAGCCCAGACGCGCTGCGGCTGTCCCGCTGCCGGCGTCCTACTGGACCAACCCGGCAGCACCCCAGCTGCACTGCCCCAGGCGTCCTGATTCAGCCGCTGCTGAATGTATGGCATTGCTTTAGGATTGCTTTAACTGGAGGGATCAAGCTGATGCTATAGTGTACAGTAGTTAAATGGAAACAAGCCGAGAAGCGGCGCGCTACTGAAGCAACCCAGCAGCACCCCAGCTGCTCTGCCCCAGGCGTCCCCAAGTCAGCCGCTGCTGAAACTGACCAGCGCTGACTACAGGAAGCACGAGGCAGAGTTGCGCTGCCCCGGGCTTCCTGGAATCAGCCGCTGATCAGTTTCAGCAGCAGCTGACTTGGGGACGCCTGGGGTTCTTAAGTTGAATCTGTATGTAAGTCGGAACTGGCGTCCAGATTCAGCCTGTTGAAACTGATCAGCGGCTGATTCCAGGAAGCCCGGGGCAGAGCAACTCTGCCTCGGGCTTCCTGTAGTCAGCTGCTGGTCAGTTTCAGCAGCGGCTGAATCTGGACACCAGTTCCGACTTACATACAGATTCAACTTAAGAACAAAGCTACAGTCCTTATCTTGTACGTAACCCGGGGACTGCCTGTATACCTCAAATACAGTTGTAAGTTTCAACTGCTGCAGAAGTGACACCCCACAGGGAACATATTACACATGACCCAGGAGACTGCTATGGTGTCATTCAAGGTGTTGGTTCTAGTCTAAAATGTCTTAGTGATTTGAGTTCTGAATAAGCTAAAGACCAACTCTCTCTTCACATACTAAAAGATTTGAGAGTACAGTGTTTCTTTTTGTAGGCCTGGGGTGGACAAAGTGTCTTCTGACAACGACTGCAGAAGAGAAGCACTGAGAAGGGCATTTTCTGCTATCATTTTTCTGAGGAGGAATATTTTTTCTTCTACTCTTGTCCATGTTGTCTTGAAGCTTCACTGAGGGCTTGTCTATAATGCCATTTTACTGTACTGTAACTTTCTGTCATGTAGTTTGATTTATTTTAGATCCGAGGGAAACGAGGACACTCCAGAGAGACTTAACCACTTCCTTACTTATTGCAAGCCTTCAAGCAGTTAATATACTCCTTTAAGTTTTACAAGCCTTAAAAACAATTACTACACAGTTTAAACCTTAAATACTATAAATTTTGAAAGCAATTAGTACAATATAAAACAATACAAAAGCAATTAATAGAAGATATATAATACAATAATTAAATCTAGTTCACTTACACTTCACCCGTTTGCCACCTACAGTAGCAGGCAGGGGGTTTGTGGTCCCTTTGACTCCCATGCTTTGGGACCCCATGCACTGCCACAGCTGGTGTGAACGGTCTTTTACTTCAAGTTACAACAAGCACGACCTATGGGTCAATCCTGCTCACTACCTCCCTGATGGGGCAGGCAAGATGGGCAGGTGGTGTGTGCCCTCTGCGATTCGGTGGCCTCAGGATCCCACTTCAGCCAGCGGACGAGTACCAGCTATCCTGAGGGAAACTTAAGTGGAAACCAGCTACTAGATAGTTCAATTAGTCTTTTGCCCCATACCCAGGTCGGATGACCAATTTGCACGTCAGAACCGCTACAGACCTCCACCAGAGTTTGTTCTAGCTTTGCCCTGCCCAGGCATAGTTCACCATCTTTTGGGTCCTTGCACATATGCTCCTGCTCCATTATGTGGGTTAAAATTAACTGTTATGACAATAATGGGTAATTCATGGATACTGGAGCAGAAATTACAGTACTAGAGGGACACACTTATACCCGAGATGCCAGATGATTGAATCTGAAGGGGATCATGTGGGGAGGAGTGACTGGAATCCTCTGGCCAGTAAAATTGCAATTAGAACACAAAGAGGAGGTTGCCAGAGAGGTAGTAATAGCCCCTGCCCTGGGAATATACTGGGAATTATGTACTGGCAGGAAAAGAATGGACTCTTAATGGGAAAACCTGGGCTTTTGGAAAAGCTATTGCCAGTAATTACAGCAGTCCCATAGCTAAACCAATTGGAGGGAGTATATCAGGACAAAGGAAATGTGTATGGGCATATAAAGAGAAGCCCTCTCTTTATTCCTCCTCCCAAGAAAAATGTGCAGGTAAAACAGTATAAAGTGACCCCAGATGCTAAGGGAGGAATCCAAGCTATTCTTGATGAGCTAGAGAGGGAAGGAATTGTTACAAAGCAGTCGGTAGAATATAACAGCCCTATCTGGCCGGTGCAAAAACTAGACGGTACCTGGATTTTAGAAGCCTTAATGAGCAAACCCAGCCGCTAAACGCCACAGTTCCATATATTAAAGAGATTACTGACAGCATAGAGTGTGCTAGTGTCCAATAGATGGCAGTGACAGACATAGCTAAAGCATTTTTTGCTATTCCCTTACATGAAAAAAATCATGGGGACAATTTGGAATCCAGTGGGGACAAGCGCAGTAGGTATTTATCCAGCTGCCCCTGGGGTGGGTGTATAGCCCTACGTTGTGCCATGGTGCTATTACAGAGGAACTAGCTGGTGCAGCTCTCCCATATGGGGTAAAAATGTAGCATTATGTAGCTGACATTATGATTGGTGGGGACACTTCGAAACAGGTTTATGTGGCAGGTCAGGCTATTTTGTCACACCTAATGCACAATGGCTTTAGGTTTAAGGACAGTAATACCCAGGGATCTGCGCAGGAAGTTACAATCTTAAGCATTCTATGGCCCAGCAGCAGATGTGTAATCCTAAATGCTGTTGTTGATAAAATCCTAAACTGGCAGGCACCATCCACTAAGCAGGAACTACAGAAGTTTTTCAGAGCTATTGGGATTTGGAGAAATCATATGCAAAATGCAGCCCATCTAACTAAACCCGTGACAGGTAATGAAGAAAAATGAGTTTGAATGGGGAAAACAAACAAGAGGAAGCTTTTAGCCTAAAATTAACTATTGCCAAACAAATTGCTTTAGGATTGCTTTAACAGGAGGGATCAAGCTGATGCTATAGTGTACAGTAGTTAAATGGAAACAAGTCTGTATTAGAGCTAATGGCAAAAGACTTCCGGAGTGTGGCAAGGGATTCCATTGGGATTTTGGAGTCGGGTCTGGAAAGATAGTGAGGAAAATTAAACACCCCTGGAAAAACAGGCACTAGCTACCTATGAGTCAGTCAGCACAGTGGAGGGACTGGGTAAGCTGTCCCCACTACCTTACTCGTAACTAGAAGTACCTGTTTATTACCGGCAACCAAACTGTGGACGCCTCTACATGTGGGGAAAGAAAGAGGCTGTGATCTCCCATCTGACAATCGTAGGTTTGCTAAAGGTGGTGCTGTGCATGATTTATAGAAATAAGTACATGTATGTCCATATCCTTAAAAAAGCGATGAGGAGTCCTGTGGCACCTTATAGACTAACTGAAGTGTAGGAGCATAAGCTTTCGTGGGCAAAGACCCACTTCGTCAGAACTGACGAAGTGGGTCTTTGCCCACGAAAGCTTATGCTCCTACACTTCAGTTAGTCTATAAGGTGCCACAGGACTCCTCATCGCTTTTGCAGATTCAGACTAACACGGCTACCCCTCTGATACATATCCTTAAAGTTGAATATCTTGTGTAGTGTCCTAGGTGTAGGTGTTATTATATTGTCCCATTTATTGGAATAGATCTATGTAACTTTGCATTGCTTCCCTCTACTATTTTGTGTATAATGAAGTTAGAGACAGAGCTTGTGCTTGGTGTCTACTGACTTCTTTCTTATCTAAGATCTCGAACACACAACACAGGTCTAGGTTGTAGACTAGGAAAAACTGTTTCCCTAGGAGGGTGGTGAAGCACTGGAATGAGTTCCCTAGGGAGGTGGTGGAATCTCCATCCCTAGAGGTGTTTAAGTTCTGGCTTCACAAAGCCCTGCTTGGGATGATTTAGTTGGGGTTGGTCCTGCTTCAGGTAGGGGGCTGGACTCGATGATTCTTAAGGACTCTTCCAGCCCTAGGATTCTATGACACTTTCTCACTCAGGAGTGTGAAAAAACAACTTCCAAGCACAGCAAGTTACAACACTGTAAAGTGCCAGTGTAAACAAACTCTCAGCACTATCAGCTGCTCCCTTCATGGAGGTGGTTTACCTACAGTGTTAGAAAAGCTTACACTTAGCAGTGTGGACAAAGAAGATGGTGCCTCGGCAGAGATGGGCATAACATCTCTGCTTCTGGACTGGCCGTCATTTGCATTACTAGCAGATGAGCAGGACTCGACAAATCCATGTATCTACTCGCCCGTGGCGAGTAGATTTCAGCCGGTCGCCCCGTTCACTGGCAGTACGCGCAGTGTGGGGCTGGCGAGTGGATTTCGCCGCAGTTTGTCGAGCCCTGCAGATAAGAACGGTTACTTACCTGTAACTGTTGTTCTTTGAGATGTGTTGCTCATGTCCATTCGAATTAGGTGTGCACACTGCGTGCACCACATCTTCCGGAGAATTTTTCCTAGTGCCCATAGTGCTGGCAGGGCAGCCCCTGGAGTGGCACCGCCATGGCGAGGCATAAGTACCCCTGCTAGCGCTCCCTCACCTCAGTTCCTTCTTGCCAGACGTTCCAACCAAGGGGAGGTAGGGGGGGAATCGAATGGACATGAGCAACACATCTCAAAGAACAACAGCTATAGGTAAGTAACCGTTCTTTTCTTCTTCGAGTGGTTGCTCATGTCCATTCGAATTAGGTGACTTCCAAGCCAACCCCACTTCAAGGAGGAGGGGTCAGAGCACTCAGAAAGAGAAGTCCACGAAAGTTGAACAATCCAAACAAATTTATTCAACTAAGCGAACACAGAAAACTATAGAAAGTGCAATGACACACAGATAAAACAAACATATTTACAATACAGAGCTACGGACCGCAGAGCCCAACCCTGCGTCCTCCCTAGCCTGCTGTGCCAGTGCGTAGTGCGCCGTCAAGGTATGGAGCGACGCCCACATGGCCGCCCTGCAGATTTCAATGATTAGAACCTGCGCCTCAAAAGCTACAGAGGACACCTGCGCCCTGGTGGAATGTGCTGTAACCCAGGGTGGTACTTTCCCGGCCAAGGCATAACACTCCCTGATACACCCTGTGACCCAATTGGACAACCTCTGGGTCGATATGGGGAGCCCTTTCATTCTGTCAGCGACTGCAATAAACAATTGTGTGGATTTGCGAAAGGGTTTAGTCATATCAATATAAAAAGCTAGTGCACGTCTAGCGTCCAGGGAATGGAGCACTTCCTCCTTAGGGAAGGCATGGGGCTTTGAAAAGAAAACCGGGAGATAAATTTCTTGGGACAAATGAAACGGTGACACCACCTTGGGGAGAAAAGCCGGATGAGGGCGGAACCTCACATTATTGTCAGTAAACCATAGGTAGGGCAGGTTTACAGTTAACACCCTCAGCTCGGAGACCCTTCGAGCTGACATAATGGCCACTACGAACGCAACCTTCATAGAGAGGTGCTTCAAAGAACACGTGGCCAGCAGCTCAAAGGGGGGGGGGGCGACATAAGTCTAGACAACACGAGGTTAAGGTCCCAAGCAGAAAGAGGGGGTCTAACCGAGGGAAACAACTTATCCAAACCCTTAAGGAACCTTTTGACTACAGGGTCAGAAAACAGAGAAACTCCTGCCAAACCAACATGGAAGGCAGAGAGAGATGCCACATGGACTTTGATAGAGGAGGTAGAGAGGCCACTGGACCTAAGTTCAAAGAGGTAGTACAGAATGGACAGAAAAGGTGCACGGGACGGGTGCACTCCCAATCTGGACGCCCAAGACGAGAAGTGCCTCCACCTGGCTGCGTACGACCGCCTGATAGACGGTTTCCTACTACTTAGGAGCACCACCTGTACCTCCTGGGAACATTCCCTTTCCGGTTGGGTCAGCCACGGATAAACCAGACCATAAGGTGGAGAGAGCTGAGATTTGGGTGAACCAGGGTCCCCCCATCCCAGGGTTGGGTCAGGAGATCCCGAACCAGCGGGAGCGTTACAGGCTCCTCGCTGAGCATATCCACCAGGATAGGGAACCAGAACTGCCTGGGCCACCGAGGGGCTATCAGGATGACTGTGGACCTGAAGGTCTTGACCCTGGTCAGAACCCTGGGAATTAGGGGAAATGGAGGGAAAGCATAGAAGATGCCCGCTGGCCACGGGACGGTCATGGCATTCCCCTGGAGTGTTCTCCCAGCCCCAACAGAGAGCAGTAGCTCTGGCACTTGGTGTTGCGTGCCAAGGCAAACAGGTCTAGTAGGGGACAACCCCACCTGCGAAAGATCTGACAAAGTGCCGAATCCTTGAGAGACCATTTGTGGGCTCCAAAGGACCTGCTCAGAGCATCGGCCAGCAAGTTTTTGCACCCCATCAGGTACTCTGCCTGCAAAACTATGTCGTGCTCTATGCACAGGTCCCAGAGGCACAGAGCCTCGTGGCAGAGGGGAGACGACCGGGCTCCCCCCTGCCTGTTGAGGTAAAACACAGCCACCGTGTTGTCCAGGTGGACCAGGACAGAGCGGCGAGAAAGCTTCGACGGGAAGGTCTCGCAGACTCTCCTGTCTGCCCTGAGCTCCCAGACATTTATGTGCAGAGCCCGCTCTGCAGGGGACCATAATCCCTGGGTCCTGTGTGCTCGCTAATCCAGGTCGGAAGCATCTGTGACCAGTGTAAGCGAGGGGGGAGGTACACTGAACAGAACCCCACTGCACACCACCGCCTCCTGGGTCCACCATTGTAAGGAGGCTATCACCTCTGGAGGCATTGAGAACCGTGTCCCAGAGATCCCCTGGACTGGTTGAATGCCCTTGCCAACCAGGCTTGCAGAGGCCTGAGCCTCATTCGAGTATGGCGTACCATATACGTACATGCCGCCATGTGTCCCAGCAACCTCGAGCAGACCTGAACAGTCGCGATGGGGAACCGGGTTAACTTGGAGACCAGCTCCATTATGGACAGAAACCTGGTTCTGGGGAGGAGTGCTCTCGCCACCCTGGCGTCCAGGAGGGCACCTACGAATTTGAGTTGCTGGGAGGTAGTCAACAATGACTTTTTCTCGTTTAGCATGAGCCCCAGCCTTATGAAGAGGGCCCTTGTGAGGGAAACATGGGCCTCCACTTGTTCGTAGGAACAACCACGAATCAGCCAGTCGTCTAGGTATGAAAAGACGTGTACCCCTTTTTTGAGGAGAAATGCCGCTATGACCGCCATGCATTTTGTAAAGTCCCTGCATGCTGTTGAAAGGCCAAATGGGAGCACTGTAAATTGGAAATGACATCGGGAAACAATAACACGGAGAAACCTCCTGTGGCTGGGTCTTATTGCCACATGGAAGTAAGCGTCCTTGAGATTGATAGTTGCGTACCAGTCTCCTAACTGTAAAACCGGGATAACCGAGGCCAGGGTTACCATTCTGAACTTGGATTTCACCACCGTCTAAGATCTAAGATGGGACGAACCCCGCCCTTGGGTTTTGGGACAACGAACTACCAGGAGTAAAACCCTCTGCCCCTCAGATGTGAGGGGACCCTCTCCACGGCTCCCTTTTCGAGGAGTGTTAGCACCTCCTGACGGAGGATGCCTTCATGAGAGCTGTCCCTGAAAAGGGACGGGGCGAGCGGGTTGGAAGGGGCAAGCCCAGGAAGGAGGTGGTATAGCCATTTCTGACTATTTTTAGAACCCAGGTGTCGGTAGTGATTTCTGTCCAGGCGTGGGCAAACCGGGATAACCTGGCCCCAAACGGGGGGCCAGGGTGGGAGGCTGGTGAGCGACTCTCTAGCAGCTCATCAAAACTGGTGCTTGGGCTGCTGGGAGGAGCCTTGACCAACCGCACGGGGGTTGTCCCCTCTCGGGCGACGTTGACAACCCCTTGTGGACGAGGGGCCCGCTACCGCCCCCGCACCCCCACTGGGGGCATGAGGACGGCGTCTCCAATAATCCCCACGGGGGATCTGGGGCTGCTTTTCCCCTGCTATCTGTAGGGCAGCTGACGACGCTGAGGGGCCGGCGTGTGAATCCCCCAGGACTGCAGAGTAGACCTCGTGACCTCAAGCGTATGGAGCCTGGAATCCGTTTGCTCCAAAAACAAGGCTTTTCCGTCAAACGGCAGGTCCTGGATTGTGGTTTGGACGTCCGGAAGTATTCCAGACACCTGCAGCCAGGCACCGTGGCGCATAACCACACCTGACACCATGGTGCGGGCTGCAGAGTCAACAGCATCCAGGGAAGCCTGAAGGGCCATGCGGGCAATGGTTCTGCTCTCCGAAGTCATGGCTGCAAACTCCTGACGGGTCTCGGCAGGCAGTTTATCCTTAAACTTATCCATGGCCTGCCAAGTATTATAAGCATAACGACTTAGCATCGCTTGCTGGTTCACAATGCAGAGTTACACCCTGCCAGTGGCATACACCTTACGGCCTATCAGGTCAAGGCGTTTAGGCTCCCTAGCTTTTGGGGACGGCCCCAGTTGGGGAGCCTTTCCTTTTGAGCCACAGCCTGAACAACCAACGACCCCGGGACAGGTTGGGAGTACAGGTGTTTGTGCCCTGACTGGGGAATGTAATAGCGCCTCTCGACTCCCTTTAAGGTAGGGGTCAGGGTCGCCGGGGTCTGCCACAGGGCATTAATAAAACCATGGCCAAGATTACTAAGTGGCAAAGCCAAGTGGGCGGGCGCATCGTCCGAGAGGATGTCCATCATGGGATCCATGTCCTCCACTACTGGCTCCACTGAGATTGGAGGCCAGACGCATAAGCAGATCCTGATGCGTTCGAGCATCCTTAGTAGGCTGTGCCAGTGCGGGATCTGCCAAGGCTTCATCAGGAGACGATGATGACGACGACTCCTGGACAGGTACTGGATCCAGCGTAGGGCCTGGTTGAAGAGCCGGCTGGGCAGGCGGCACCGTTTGCGGAAGTGGCTCCAGCATCGAGGCCTGTGGCTCAGCAGCGGCATCTGTACCAACTGACCTCTGGGGGAGAAGGAGAGGGTTGTGACAGTGACGCCGATGGTTGCACATGGTGCCCCGAGACACCGGACACCACAGAGGAGGGCACAGGCCCCTGCCACTGGTGGGAAGCCCACGACGTCCAGAAAGGCCACTGCGGTTGAGGCAGCTAAGTCTACTGCACCTACGAACGATCACGCCAGTGCCGGGAATGGGATCTATGAGTCGAGGAAGCTCCCAAGGACTCTGACCTGAATGACGTCACATCGGAATCCGACGAGTAGTTCAACTCAGGCCAGGGAGGCGCAGATAACAAATGTCCTGCCACCAAGGGGGTGGGGGCATACCTGGCCATAGATTAGGGTTTGCCTGCGTGCGCGTGATGACAGCGTGCAGGCACCGGGAAAATGGGTCCCGGTGACGGGAGTGTAGTCGGTGTCGGGAGGACAGATCCTGGTGCCCGGAGTGGAGCCGATTGCGGCACTGGGAGGACAGGTCCCGGTGCCGGTTGTGGTGCTGACCCGGAATATGGCTGCAGTGCTGAAGTCGGAATCAGTTGCGAGACGAACCCCGAAGAGGCCGACATCACCGATGATGGCGGCACCAGCATGGCCCACGGGGTCGATGCCGGTGCCTGTAACTGTGTCAAAACTTACATCGATGCTGAAGAGGCTGATGCTGAAGTGCCTGGTGCCGATGACTGAAACGGCACCACGGGAAAGCTGCTCAGCGATGGTACCGATGATAGTGCTGTAGACGGTGCAGCAAGGCCTGGGTGATATGGCACCGGAGCAGCCAAGACAGGGTCTGGAAGAGGTCCCAGCATCGAGGGAGGTCGACTCCAGTTGAGCGCTGAGTGAAGCCTGGTGGCCTGCGTCGAGGCCGGCACCGATGTGGAGGCAAGCGGTCCTGGTCCCACAGGGGACGGTCTCGCTGCATAAGTGACCGGTGCCGCCCGGTTGTGCCAGTACTGAGGTGAAACCATCGGTGCCAACACGGACTCCGGCGTAGGCGACCTCGACCTCTCCACCTCAACCAACGACGGAGGGGAGGTAGTGAGGCTAATAAGATCATGAGCCTCCTCACAAGTGTCATGATTATGAGGGTTAGCCAGCAGCCTGGGGATTAAGGGGTTAACTATACCTAGCCAGGTGGAGTGGCCAGTAGGAATGTAGGTGGGACTTTCAAACTGGGACAAAGGAATTTGGATTTTTTTTTTCTCTCTCCCTTTTGTCTCCCTGGGTGTGTGCTCTGCAACTACAGAGAGGGACAAGCATGTCTCTCTCTCTCTCTCTCTCTCTCCCAGACACCATTCTTCATTCTCTGTAAGTAGGGTAAAGTTTGGGTAGTTTCGTTAGGCTTTATTGTTTTAAGGGTTGGGTATGGGATCTGAGATCTGGCACTGTTTAAAAGATGTTTTGGCTTTTCTTTGTAACTAAGTTCTAGGCCCATGGAGTTTCTCCGTGAATATATTTTGTTACCTTCCTATCTAGTTATTATGCTTGCAACAGGAATATTGTTGTAATAATAAAAGTTCTTCCTTTTCTTTTTATTAACCTGGCAGTGGTTAATTGTGTGCCCTGATTTTTATTTTAGGGGTGAGATTTCCCAAATGATCTTTCCCGTGATTTCTTTATCAACATTTGGGTGGTGGCAGCGGAAGTTTTATTTCCAAGATCTAGATTTTTAAGATTTTGGGGGAAGTTTTATACCAAAGCCTGGTAGATAAGGCTTTGGGGTACACTTGCTGGCCCCCTCTTCTGCATTTATCATGCCAGAGTGGGGAAGGAGCCATGACAACAAGTGTCTGGCGTGGAGGGGCGGTACGAGGGTAGTTGCTCTGGACTGGAAGGGCGTCTGGCTCACTTATGCCGCACTGTGGTGGATGAGGACGTGCGCACCAGAGACTCGGCACTGCGGTGTAGGCCCGACTTGGACTTCCGGCTCCAAGACCTACCACGGAACGTTCTTGACCTCTTCAGTGCCGGGGAGTGAGACCGGTGTCGAATCCTCGACACTGAGGCCCGGTCTTGAGATGGGGCATCGCGCATGGACACCAGTGCACTGCGCACTGCAGAGTGTCCAGCTGGTGCCGGCTGTAAAGCAGCCTCCATGAGGATAAGTTTTAGACGAGAGTCTCTCTCCCTCTTAGTGCGTGGCTTAAACGACTTGCAGATCTTACAGGAGTCTTTAAGATGGCCCTCACCCAGACACTTCAGACAACTGTCATGTCTCCTTTGGGCATAAACTTTGCCAGACAGTGCACACCTTAAACCCTTGCGGCCCTGGCATTCCTCACCCCCGAAGGGGGAGAAGAAAACAAAGAGACACTAACTAATTGAACTATTTACAACTATCTACAATGCTAAGAGAAACAGGAACCATTAACTGAACTAAGAGATTCGCTTCAACAATCGTCACGGGCGGTAAGAAGGAACTGAGGTGGGGGAACGCCGGCAGGGGTACTTATGCCCCGCAATGGCGGCGCCACTACAGGGGGCGCCCTGCCGGCGCTACGGGTACCACTACGGAAAACGCTCTGGAAGACGCGGTGCGCACACCTAATTCGAATGGACATGAGCAACCACTCGAAGAAGAAGAAGAGGATTTACCCAGACATCCATATTGGTGGCATTCACCATACAGAATGAACTTAGGAGATAAGAGAATACCCATGTATTAGAAAAAGGATTTGTTTATTTAATTAATAAAATTTAAGTCTGAAGTCAAAACAAAAAGTTCAGGAATTTAACTGTAAGCTCTTTGAAGCAGGGAATGGGTCTGATTTTATGTTTTAAAAGTAGTATGTAAGCTTAGGGTAGTATTAAAGAGATAGCTCTTTTTCAAATGCTGGTACTACATTGTAAGTTTTAACAACATTCCACAAACAGAGAGAATTGTTTTTGTTAGCTATGACAAAGATGTATGGTCCAATTCACCACCTGAGTTATACTGGCATAAAAGTATAGTAATGCAGTGGTCTATCTGCCCTTTAAAAGTGACTTCAATGGGTGCACTGCACTGCAAAAAAACTACCTGTAGTAGCAGGTCTGAGCTCCAGACTTATACTTGAGCTTGGCGAGGGACGGATCTTAGATCCTAAGCTCTGAAACTAGGCGAGGGACGGATCTTAGATCCTAAGCTCTAGCCCAAGTGACAATGTCTACACTTTCAGTATCCTAGTGCAAGCCCAAGTCTATATAAACACTCTGAGACTCATTACCACAGTACACATACCCAGAGGGAACCATTCACATCAGTACCGGTTTGCCCAAATAGGCCTAATGTGAGGCCTCTTACCCTGTGGCCCTGCATCCACACCGTACCTTCTCCAAGGCTCTGCCCTGCTCACTCTGTGGAGGTGGGGGACATGGAAAGGGGGAAGAGGAACACTCTGACTTCAGCGCTTCCCTCCTCCACTTCTTCCACTCTGCTCAGCAAGCAGGAGGTTCCTGGGGGCAACTCCAAGACAGAGGGCAGGAGCAGCACAGCAGTGGGGGGAGAGGCAGCTGAAGACAGCTTCCCAGCCAAACCACTCAGGATCACTCATCAGAGGCTCCAGGATCTATACCAGTAGATCCTGATCTCCTGGTTGGTGACCACTGACATACATGGTAACAGAGGCTTTATTTAGACATCAGGAAACAAACAAAATTGTGGCTATAAAAAAAGAAAGAGAAACCTGAAGTTTTTGTGAGTGTCCATATTTTTGTCCAATACAGTAATATCTAAATTCTAAGTTGCCCACAGAGCTCCTTTTTAAATAAATAAGAAAGTCTAATATGATCAACACCTCACATTTCTATAATTCTAGTTAATCAAAATATATAGAGAGAACACTATGTAAACAGATATTCTGCTGCTCTATTTCCCCAACGTTGCAAGAAAACTCTAGTCAAACTAGCAGAGGAAGTGCAAACTTTTAAGCTTAATTAGAACCACTGACATATTAGCATAATTACATGTGCATTTCTTTCCCACTTTCTTGCCACTCTTCCCAAAATTATCAAAAGAAACATATTTAAAAATATTAAGTTAGTACAGCAAGTAGGTTCCACAGGTACATTTATTTTAAAAGGCAAGAAATAGGAACATGAACTCAACCAAAGTCACATTTTGGAAACAATCCTGGTCCTTTAAAGATACTGAGAATTTACCACGGACTTCAGTCGGGGATTTCTCCCCGTTACACAGGCAATCCCCGGGTTACGTCAGTCCGACTTAAGTCAGACCCCTAGATACGAACGGGGGGGGGGGGCCGCTAGTGTGGGGTGTCTCCCCCACTGTCGCCGCCTCTGGTGGCGCGGAGTTAGCGCCTTCCCCAGCAGACCAGGGAGACGCAGAGCGGCTTTTCTCGCCGCGGAGGACGCGGGCGGCGAGACCGCCGAGACGCGCCGCAGTCCCGCCGCCTGCATCCTCCGCGGCGAGAAAAGCTGCTCCGCGTCTCCCTGGTCTGCTGGGGGGGGAGGGCGGGCGCAGCTAGTGCGTCTTCCCCCCCTCCCCAGCAGACCAGGCTTTTCTCGCTGACGCCTGGGGTACAGCAGCTGGGGGGCTGCCAGGTTGGTCCCAGGCGTCCAGATGCAGCCGCTGTTGAAACTGATCAGCGGCTGATTCCAGGAAGCCCGGGGCAGAGCAGCTCTGCCTCGGGTTTCCTGTAGTCAGCCGCTGGTCAGTTTCAGCAGTGGCTGACTTGGGAACACCTGGGGCAGAGCAGCTGGGGTGCTGCCGGGTTGGTCCAGTAGCGCCGAGGAGCGGCGCTGCGGGACCAACCCAGCAGCTCCCAAGCTGCTCTGCCCCAGGCGTGTCCGATTCAGCCGCTGCTGGTCAGTTTCAACAGCGGCTGAATCTGGACGCCAGTTCCGACTTACATACAAATTCAACTTAAGAACAAACCTACAGTCCCTATCTTGTACATAACCCGGGGACTGCCTGTAATGCATTAATTTAAAAAAAACCAAAACATAATGCTACATGTTTAGATAAAGAAATAAAAATATTATCTATCTTCATTCTGGGTTAGTTAACCCTGTTGTATAATCTTTCCTTCTCTATTTTATGACATTTAACCATTTAAATGGAGAAACATAGGATATTAACATAGGGTTAAATATGGAGTACTTTATTTGATCAAAGCTCTTATAGAAATCAATGGGAGTCTTACTTGAATAAACACAGGACTAAAACCTAGATTGACTATGTATTTAGTATATACTTGTAAAGATAAACTGAATAATGCTAACAAAAATATTCGACGATTTTTTCTTGCAGGTTCTTATTCCAAAAGCATTTACTTACTACCTTTCATATAAAAAATTAACATCATGATAAACTTACACGAGCAATACTTAATAGAGTCAAGTAACAAATTTCACACAATGGGACAAAATGTAACTAAAAATATTTCAATCATGGTAAAATTATCAGCAAAACCCTTTTCACAACTAGCGGCCAAGAAAGTGTATAAAAAGAGTAGAAATTCATTAATTTATAAATATAAGAACATTAGCCATTATAGTCTGTATATGAAATAACACTGAGGAGTCTTGAGGCACCTTAAACACTAAGTCCATATCTACACTACAAGCAGTTATTTCGACAATGTGAAAATAATGTCAGAGCAAGAAGTCCTCCAGCTCGACTCCTGTAACCCTCATTGTATGAGTAAGGGAAGACTGAGGAAGAGTGCTCTCTCAGACTTCCTGCTGTGTAGACAGCGCCAAAAGCCAAAATAAGCTATTTCGACCTAAGCTATGCAATTGACGTAGCGCAAGTTGCAAAGCTTATTTCAGCTTTAGCCGTGCTGTGTAGATATGCCCTAACACATTTATTTGGGAATAAGCTTGAAAGCTTATATCCAAATGAATGTTAGTCTTTAAGATGGCACAGGACTCCTCGTTGTTTTTACTAATTTATAAAGTAATCAAACCATGAGAAAACATGTCCATCATCAAGCACTGAAGTATTCTGAATTGCAATTTCAAGAGACCCAGACCCAGAAAAGTGACTGGAAGTTAATCAATCTAGGAAATTTAAACGTATGTACTAAATACTTGATTTCACAGACAGAAAGGCTGTTAACCTAGAAATGTTTTTAAGGTGATAAAAAGGAAGATTGAATGGTGGCAGATTGATTAGAGTCATATGACAAGTATGAATTAATGGCCACAACATTTCTAGCAAAAGTTGCAATAACAATTTACTGTAGGAGATAAATACTGCTAGAAGAGGCTGCTTCAGCCAGAAGTCAACATAAAAGCCTAACAAAAATACCTCAGTGTTAGATAGACTTCAGACTGAACATATTCTGAAACATCATGTTAATGTATGATTATATTAATACAGCAGAAAGATATCAATCAGCAACTTGCGGATGACCCACAAGAAACAACAGGTAAATCCTAACCCGACTGCATTACATTAAATATAAAAATATTTAACACTGTGGGAAATGGAAACACTTAATAGTGATAAGAGCATAATTAACAGAGTAAAAAAAGAGCTACTACTGCCTTATGCCCCACTCCTGACTGATAAATGGAGGCGGGCTTATTTTCCACCTGAATTGGTCAAGAAAGTCTTCTCCTTAAGAAAACATGGATCTCTTGCAGAAAACCCACAAAGTTTTACTGAGGGGCTACTGACTGGGCTAGTAACTTCCAATAATTAAAAATCAGAGTGCTACTTCCCAGATCCAAGAAACATATTTTTTAATTTCACCAACTATTTCATATTTAGTAGTATACTATACCAAGTGCATTCAGTAAAGTTATTCTCAAAGCTTGTAAGGAACAATGACTAAACTCTAGCATCCCCCAGATAACTCTGAATTTACCAGGAACACTTTCTGAAGTATTCAAGGAAATAAAGAATCTGGTAAAATGGCAATTGTTCTACCTATACTGCAACAGCCCTTATAAAATTGTAAGTAAAAGACATAGCAACAAACTTGAAACGTCTTGGCTTGCTGTTGGTAAAGTGGCAGAGTTTAATAATACTCTTCACTTCACAAACCTTAATTAAAGTCTCACTCCACTATCCTAGAAAGTGGAGAGGTATCATTACTCCTATTTCATCTACGGTATAAGAGAGGAATATTCTGAAATATTCAGGACATAGGATATTCTTTATAAAGACACAAAAACTGCTCGACTGCTGTAAGTATTTAAGAAAATTATTGTCACAACAATGATAACCTAAACCAGACAGTTAACACAGGTTTATTTATGATTAATGGGATAATTTCATAAAATTCCCTTTTTTAGTATTATAATAAAGAATATAAAACTAATTGAAATCTCAAAGTTTTCAGGTAACTTTAAACAGTAAAACTTCAATGAAATCTTACTTCATTTGTACGGTATAGACTGAAGGCATAGACTAATCAACTAAAAAAAATGTATGGATCATTAACTTATTTAAAATAAATCTTTGGCACTAATATTATTATTGTTCTGCTCTTGCAGATTAGTGAGATCATGTAATGTATATTTTCCCATTAAAATAATTTATCAGTACACTTAAATAGCATTTTAATAATTATAAAAATATTAGTAGATTAGCATCGTCAGGTGTCATACTAATCAAATAAGTACATTTGAATACATGGTCTTGACAGCATGCAACTACAACAAATGCAAACATAAAAGCAATATTTATTAAAGAACCAAACTTATTTAAACATTCAAGTCAGAGACAGCTTTGCATTCGCTATATAAACCTTAACAAATATTAGACTAAAATACTATTCATACTTTATGACTAATTCCAGATATTGCTATGTACTTATTGTAGAACTCTTGACTCTTAGTTTTTAACCTGAAAAAGAGGTTTATGGAACAAGTTACACATCCATATTAAATTGTATTCTACACAATAAATATTTTATAAGAACAGCATAGTTTATATTCTGCAGTAAAGAAAACAAATGAATATCTTTTGCTTTTTTTTTTAACATATTCTATGCCTTTGTCACCTGACTTTGTTTATAAAATTAATCACAGCTAGCAGGATAGAAATCATTTTGAGCTTCATGAATGACATCCAAGAGATGGGAAAGGATTAGTTCTCAGTTGCTGCCAGTTATAACGCCAGGTGGCTTTTTCTGCAGTGAAGGTGTTACCGATAATCCCATTACATTGGTACTAAATCTTGCAGACATCAAAATTATCACCAAGGTTCCTTTTCATCCCATCCTTTCCAAATGACTGGAAGTCGCTTCACCTGAAAGAAGTCAAATCCACATGCAGCTGCTGTTTTAGCAGCTAGCGGACTCCCTGAGAATGCCAATTGTGATCCAATTTCGCTGTGCTGGTGGCCCCTTATTCCCTGTCCAATAATACATCTGTTAAAAAATCCTACAGCTACAAATCAAGTTTAATCCTACCAGGGACCTCATGTTGGTCTTGTCTTCCAAAAAGGCAGCAGGTTCTGCTGTCTCTCTCTGCTAGTGTCTGGGGAATACCCTTTAAATCCCAACCCTACTTAGAAGAATAAGCTAAGGATCACAAAACATGACCTCAAAAACCCTGATATGACTATATTCTGACCCAGAGGCATTCATTCTAGGTGAAGATTAGAACTTTGCATAATAAGATTACACAGCAAGTGAATGATATCAAGGGACTATCCATATGCAGCCGCCTGGTTTTCTATAGACAGCCTGTGCTCTGCAATATGCAGTACAGACGAAACAGAGCTTGGTCTTTCTAGCTGAAATAAAATAGATTCACATAAATTAGTTGGCCATTTCCAGATTCCTAAATCCCCTATTACATCTTTTATTGACAGCTCCTGTGAGGATAGCACAAATGTTATTCCCTTTTTATTCTTGGCTTCCGAAACAGTCACACTCCAAGTGAAATATACATAGATAATGTCTAGTAATTAACATTTTATTTGCTGTAATCTTGGATTACAATTGCTTATGTACATAATAAAATTAGAAAATCAGATATATTTATCTCCTCCCTATAACCAATGGCATCATGTAAAAGGATAGTTTAACATTTTGTGCTAATATTTTAAAAGGCAGAAAGCACAAACAGCCAATAAAATACAGATAAATTAAATATAATTTCCCTAAAACAGGCTCTATGGATAACAGTAAAATATTTTATATTTTTATTTAAAACAATTTATTTAAAACAATCTATACATGCTCCTATAGTAATGATTCATACGCTACTTATTGATGAAGATAAATTATCAATTTTTCCTGAATAAAAAAGAATGCCACTCGCATCCACCTTTCTTCTCAGGGTATGACTACACTACAAGCACTACAGTAGCTACACTGCTGTAACTCTTGCAGCGTAGATACTTACTACAGGAACGGGTGTTTTCTGTTGATGTAGTGAATCCACTCCCTAGGGCTAGGTCAATGCTATCTACAACAGGGCTTAGATCAGCTTAACTACGTCTCTTAAGAGTGTGCTAAATTGACCTAAGCTTTAGGTGTAGACCAGGTATTAGAGTGCAACATCACAACTCATGTCAGTGATTTTTCACTTTTCTTTAAAATCTAGGCACATTAATGAAAAAGGAAAACCGAACTAATAATTACATTCATGTCAAGTGCTTAGCCACATTTTGGCTATCATTTTAATTTGTGTAAACTTTTTTTCCCCTCCATACTAAAGTTCCTATAGGAGATCCTAATGTTACCTAGAAAAGCTGGGAAAACTGAAAACAGTGTATCATATATTTAATGGTAAAAATGTCCTATATAAAATATGAATAATTATTAACTTATCGCTTCTCAAATTAAAGAGAACACCTACAATATATTGTTATATAGAAAAGCTGTACTGTTTAGTTATTCCTTCCAAGAATAAAAGAGATAAACAGATTTTTCTCCCATTCCACTGATTTCTTTAGTAAGCAAGATTACAAAATAGCAAGCAGGTAGTCATCTCTCACAGATGATCCCATTAGAGAAGCCCAAGGGAAGAAAAACTGAGATTCTCTTCGCTAAATTTCCAACAAGTCTTTTCTTTGAAATACGGCGAAGGGTTTGACTTTACTGTATTTCAAATCCAGATGCACATGGATTCAAACCCCAAAACCTGTAATTCTTGGAGGATTTGTTGTCTATTCTTCTTAAACTCTTTCACCCTTCCTTGCAGCACATCTCTATCCTCAGGTGACTTTATGAAGTCCAATCCTGCAAGCCCTTACTAATATAAAGCAATCCTTTGAATTGGATGGGACTACTCATATAAGTAAAGATTACTGGCCCACATGAGAATGGGTCTGATCTTACAAACCTTTCTTTTATCATCATATTAAGATTTGGAACAATTTTCATTGATTGAGTTTTAGGGGTAAAATGGGATTCCCAGACAACTCCACTTCATTACATACATAATTGAACTAATGGCTATGTACATTCTGGAGATTGTTTCTACCTCCATAACACATATGTTGGACTTTGTTGAAGATAAGATATTGACTTGATTAAATAGAGATCATATCATGCATGGCAAGCTTTAGGGACCTTAGTGCTACTCAATTATTTGCTTAGAAGTAAACTACAAAATGTCATGTTAGGGACCCTAAAGATGTTGGAAAACAAACAATTAAGCTCATTCTCCAATGACTGTGGAAGGCCTCCATTTGTATAAACTATAATGACTATGGTAGCATATTATGATTACAGAAAGTTTCATTAGCTACTTTACTAATTACAGTACCCCTAGTTCAACTTTCATTAAGTGTACTTTCTAGAGCTGAGTGACAGTATTTAGAATAAAAATTTTAAAGTCAATGATATGTCAGCCCCTAAGTTCCATTTTTCCACAGAGACTTAGGCCCTAGAAAGTCTGTGGAACTAAGGAATCCACATTCCATAGAATTCAAAAGACCTAAGACACTTAGGGTACATCTACACTGCGGGCTAACAAGTTAAGATACACAACTTTAGCTACATTAATTGTGTAGCTGAAGCTGAAATAGCTTAATCGAATTTTTGGTGCTGTCTACACAGCAGGAAGTCGAAGGAAGACCACTCTTCCTTCAACTTCTCTTACAACTGGTGAAATGAGGGTTACAAAAGTTGGAGTAAGAAGCCTATTATTTTGAAATTATTGGCTTACTGTATGGACTTGCACTTTTATTTCGAAATAACAAGTTATTTCTTATGTTAATAACTTACGTTATTTCGAAATAAGCATGCAATGTAGACATAGCCGTAGACACTTTTAAAATTACATCTGGATTTATTCTCTCCATTGGGCACAACATTTCTTATTGATCATCTACAAAACTAACTGGATAAAAAAAAGTTTGAGTGTTTCAGCAGATTTAGTTTTAGCTGAAACACTGGCCTAACTAAACACTGTCATCAGTGGAGTCAGGCAGCTCAGAAAAATTAATATACTCAACATTAAAAAAAAAATCACTTCACAAAATGAGTGCTAAATTGGGAATGGTTATTAAAAAATGTAAAATAAAATCAAATATAGAAGAGACTGACCTCACCATTTTCTGAAAAATATAGGAATGTCAAAATGAAATACTAAGGCATAGCGAAATAGTGACTTAATAAATGACTCTCTAATGTTCTTTGCCTGTGTTTTTCTCAGTTAAGAGCATTCTCAATTAATAAAGCAAAAATGTATATTTGTGGTATAAAAAGCAAAATGCTACAACAGATACAAATAAAGGGTGAAAATATAGCCCCACTGTGATAAAATCATTTGCATTTTGCACTTTATCTGCAAAAATGAACCTAAATAACAAGAGGATTGTAAATAAAGCATATTTTACTGCTACTTACTTTCATAAACTTTGACTGCCTTTCCAGAGTTCCTTTTTTAGCCATTAAGCTTTCAATAAATGAAACCAGACATATGGTCATGGATTCTAATTATACAATTACATTTTGAAAAATGTAACTTTTACAATAATTCCTTAAACCATGCCAAACTTAACTGCTGCGTTTATACAATAAGAATTAAAAACCAAAATTCATAATTTCATAATGATATTATTTCTGTTTCTTATATAAGCACAAATTCTGTAAGTTCTTCTCTGCTTATGGATACAAGTATGAAAAAGTACTTTCCAAGCATCAATAGATGAGTGCAATGATATTCAGTCTAAGTTAATCCCCAGACATCCAAATCTATGAATAAAAATTCATCAGTTTTAAATACACTGAGCCTATTAAGCAAGAACAAAAGCATATGCACAAAAGAGCTTTTAATATATTTCAAAGCCCACAAGAGCCATGGTCTCATTAAAATTATAAATTACACAAACATGGAATGAAGATTCAAACTGCAGTGCTGCTAAGCAGATTACAGAAAACCCCGCGTTCCATATGATAACACACCATGGCCCTCCCAGATGGGGACTTGGAACAAAAAGGCCATCACTGCAGCTAGGGAAAACCTCCTTGTGATCTCTGGTTTCTGTTCAGCAGATGACAGCCAAATAATATGTTGATTATTCTGTTTGTGCTGCTAAGCTTGTAAGGTGGAATAAAAGCGATATGATCTATTGTGAACTCAATGCTAATGTGTTGCTCCACTCATAAATAATATACTGAATTTATTTTGAAACTCTCTTTTTATCTGAGTTTCAGTTTTTAAATGCATGAACTAAAATAAAAGCCAGTATAAACTATTATTTAATTTGATGTTTTTCAAGTAAAAAAATGCAGCTGACATAATAATAGGTGAGAAAATTGACTACTTAGTGAATCAAATGAAGTACAGGCACCTTTCTCAAATTTAGCACAAAGACTAGACTGGTCCTGCTCTGTAAGATACTGGGCACCCTCTACTCTTATACATTTCAATGGAAATGGACAGCACTTCGCAGCTTGCAAGACAGCATTGTATTTTAGCATAGGAAAGTACTCATTCTAAAATTCAAGTTATGTCAAATAGTTGTTAATACATGCAGTAATAGATATCCTATTACTACAAAACAAATCTTTAAATCACATATTCATCCTTGGCTGCAATTTGAAAATCAATTTTATGTACAGAATAGTACTAAACACCATTCAGTGTCATATTCACAGTAGGATACAACCAGTCCTATACCAAACACAGAAAAAAAAAGAGTCAATGATTACCTTCTGTCTCTTCCAATTTTACTTACATGGACTGATCCGAAGTAGACTATTTAGCTTGCTATATTTTATGCTCACAGTAAATTATGCTTTAAATTATTTTTTTCTAGGAAGGAGAAAGAGCAGTGGTTGGGCTGTGGGTGAGTACTGTATTATGTCTTGTTTATGTGATCTAACCAAAGTCCATACACGTATTGTGGTACAAATCACACCTGATCACAGACTGTTTCTGTCAGGCTTCTGGTTTTCGATTTTAAACAGATAAACACTGATACAACAGCCATGATACAAAACATTACAATGGTATTTATCCAACTATAACAGCATCATAGCACAGTAATTTAGGATTGTTTATTAATCTTTATATGTTGGTGTGTAGATGAAAAGTGAACTTATAAAACGATCATTTTTCCTATATATGTTAAATTACATGCCATTTTGAGATTCATACATTCTATGATGAGATGTGTACTTCAGCAATTCTTGGCTCTTGTATATCACTTTTCATCTTCAAGCTGCTTTATTAACATAAATAATCACAACAAGCTTATGAGGTAGGTAAATATTTCATTTTTAAAGATGGGGTTATTGAAACAGATTCTGGTGTAGCAGCTTGCCTCAAGCTCACGGAAGTAGCCATGTGAGAGCTGGGAGAATTCAGGAGCTCCTGTGTACTGATCACTGGATTGTTACCTCTCTTTTACAGATGGGAGAGGTGATTGGAAAAAACATGCGTAACTTACGTATTGGGAACCATAACATTTCATCAGAGGTCCTTTGTGGTGGTAGCACTTCTCTCCAGCACCAGAGACAGTAAATTTTCATTTAGACTATTCTGACTTTTGTCTAAGACTTTACAAACATTCCATTCTGAGATCATATTTTTCCTTCTTGCATTCTCTCTTTGAATGGGAGTTGTGTTTATGAGGCCCATTCTCTGGTCAAGAGGAGAAAGGCAATAGCCTGCTCTCAGTCAGATTTTTGTATTGTTATGAAAATCGTTTGGCAGAAATTCTTGAGCAGCAAGCTTTCATCATCCCTCCTTGATGAACTGAATCTCCATCACCCTTGGAAGAGAGAGGCAGCTTCTGGGCTTGACATTTTTATGCTGCTGCCAGACCACTTGGGCCTTTTCTGCAAACCAGATTTTTAGCATCTTGGGCATAAAAGACTTTACATTCATACACAATAAACCCTTGTTTATTGGCACAGTTTTCAGAGTTGTTTTTTTTCTAAATGGTCTGATTTAGTAACAAACTAAACAAAATACCCGTTTTCACCTTTTTCAAGCTCCAACAACCATGAAATGTGGTAGTAGTTTTTCATTTGTTGTTGGTTTTTTTTGTTGTTGTTGTTTTTTTTTAAAAACACAGGTTCCAGGGGAGAATAGGTTTACAATAAAATTCAGAATAGCCTAAGTTCAAGGATGGTGGGAGTGAACGCCTACTCAATTTTTACTAAACAACCTCTGTTTGGCTGTATCATGTATGCTTTAAAGCAGTGTTTCTGAAAGTGCTCCGCAAAATAACTTTGAGAAACATATTAACTGGCCGCCCTGGTTTATTTATTTACTGGCGCTGCGGCCACAGAGCCTGGTGGCTGCGATTGGCTCCATTTTGCTCTTTGCAGCCAAGGGGAGCCACAGGAAGTGGCGTGGGTCGGACCACTGCTTCCCTCTGCTTCGCTTGGCTGCAAAGAGTGAAATGGACCCAATGGCAGCTGCGAGGCTCTGTGGCCGCAGCGCCAGTAGATAAACCGGGGCGGCCAGTTAATGTGTTTTTCAAAGTGATTTCGCAGAATACTTTCAGAAACACTGCTTTAAAGTATGTTTAAAAAATTCTGTTACATTTCAGTTTTTTCTTTATATTCCCATCCTAGATTTTTGTGAAGTCTGCGTGTTAAATAAGAAAACCCAGCAGGGAGCAGCAGAAGTGGGGCAGCCAGAGAGCACCGTCCCTTGTGAGCCCCAGGCAGTGGGATAGAAGCAGGGCTGCAGCAGCTGTGGAGCTCCGTCTCCAGGGAACCTCAGACAGCTGGAGGCAATGGGCCTGAGCACAAGCCCTGCAGCAGCAAGGCTGAAGCCCAGTGTCAGTGGGGCCGGAGCAGAGCTGGCTGCAGGAAAAGGCACTGTCCGGGGAGTCCAGTGGTGAAGGGTCTCCCCATATCCAGCCAATTCCCTCATTCAGAATGGGTCAAGTCCCGAGGATGCCAGACCAGAGAGATCCAACCAGTACCCATTATGACAAGGTCAAAATCCATTATGCTGGAAAAAATATATAATATTTGGACTAACTAAATTTTATCATCTACTTTTGAGCTATTTTCACTTAATTACCATAACTGACCCAACTCCAGCCTGAAGACTTCCTGTATCTCAGCTAATATCTTCTATGTTGCTCAATTTAAAAGTGTCATGTTACAGCCTGCTTTTGGGAAAATAATCTGCTGAAAAGCAACAATCTGTGACGCAGACAATACAAATTCCCTATTCCACATGTAAAGAGTTGATTGTAAAATACAGGTTTTAGTTTCTCATATTTAATGTTTTTACAGACTGTACGCCAATTGTAATGGATAACTGAAAGCTGGAGTCTGGATTCCCTTATCTAGTACATACATGTGGTGCAGATCCTGTAACACTGAAGTCAGTGGGAGATTCATCATTGGCTTCAATGGGTACAGGATCAGACTGTTATTTAGGAAGATTTCAGCTTTACTGAAAAACTTCAGCAGACTGCAAAACTGCTGTGAGAAAAATACTTCTGTTCTTCTCTAAAAAAAATTAGATGTAATGCTAATCTGGACTTGGAAGGCCTACTGTCAGTCACTGAAGTGTCCATGGATTGCTTTTCCAATTGAGTTTTAAATCTAGAAATTATTGTAAAGTTATGCCACCATCTGAAGCACTACTGGGTTTTTCCTCCTGGGTAATGTAAAAGTAAATGGGCAGCTTGCCACAGTTACTCTCTTTTTTTTTATTATTAAACAAACACCCAATGAGAAGCAGGAACCTGAAAAACGTTTTGAGAGTGATCACATCATGAATAACCAACTGCTTGTGGGAATTTGGGCTGCTCTCAGATCCCCAGCCTATATATTTGACAGTATATCCAGGTTACTGTCTGGCCTAGAGAGGACCACAAAAAACAAACAAAACAAACTTTCTAATGAAATGCTTGCTGCTGATGACTAGCTGTATTAGTACTGTCCATACTCCAGCACTTGCTGAGATGGCTTATTTTAAATGGAAAGAGATGATCAGTAGAGGCTCAGCCTAGATCAACCTGAAATGCAAAAACTAAAACACAGCACTTAGGGCCCAATTTCTTGGAAAGCCCAATTGTATCAATTCCTAAACTGCCCAATAGCAGAAAACACCTCAGAAGATAAATAACTAGATGCAAGTGCTGATTTTTCTTACTTGTACACATTTATAAGAAATATATCTAAAATAAAATATCAAATATAATTGGTGTTTTACAGTAGTGAAATCCATTGCAAAGTGAAATATGTATTCACTAGTCACAACTATTAAAACAAAGGTATAAGAATATACATATATTATAATATTATCTGCATGCCTAAACATCCAAGTGGTCACATACACACATGAAGCCATTTGCATCACAAATTAGCCCATGACCATTTCTGGCATTGTATCAGAATTTTTTCATACATATTTGCAAAACTGTCACAAAAATTCACAAGCTCAAGCACAAAATTTACTCCCCACACTTTTCATGATGCTTATGAAACAACTGAGTATATTTTACTCATTCTGTGGATGTACAATTTTGTAAGGTTTATTTATATTCCACAGATTGGAAGAAGAAGTAAAACTTACTTTTTTTTCCTTTTTCAAGTCTCAATTGTTTTCTTAGTTTGAATTAACTAATCATTGAACTCAAGTAGTTGAATATACTGAAGTGAATAAATCATTCTCTCTGTAACTGCAGAAGAAATTATTATTGTCAAAATCTGGTTTAGCATTTCAACAAGCTCAGACTCAGATGTTTAGTGCTTTCTACCAGTTCAGGGATTTTCTTTAGAACTTGTCAGTGACTATAGTCTACTGTTTTGTATTTAGTTTAAATTATTTTAATAGATAAGAAGTTAAGTTCTTATCATGGGTTGCCAATTTCAAATGTTTATTTTAAAAGAGAAATAATATTAACTATACTGAAGATATTTTCCTTCAACTATTTTTTTCAATTTCCAGGGTACTTACCAACCACTGTGGTATTTCAGTGCTGCGCAATTTAAATTTCATTACAACTTTAAGTACTATACTGTACATTTTTATGGATCAGTCATTTGATTGGAAGTCACAAACATATTGCATATTTAATAGTGTACAGAAATTACAATGGCCATTTTAGTAATCACTGGTTTTGTTTTCTGCATTTAGTCAACAATTATGCTTTATAACATATGATAAACAACGTGCTTAAGATACAGTACTACATATCATAAAAACATGATGTCCCACAATGTATGTATGCATTCAAATTTTAAAGAGCTGTTTAAATTCAGCATAGATCTAAATTATTATTGCTGTCAAGTATGCCCACAGAGAAGCATACAGTTAGCATCCAAATGCTGTCCAAAAAAATCATATCAAGTATTATAGAATTGGCATCTTACAGAAACACAGATCCAAGAACTTTTCAATTGAATGGTTTATCAGTTTATGAATTATTATTATTACACACTAAGAGAAACCCAAATCTTTCAGTATCAGAACTTCTAGAATTAAATAGTCTTTCTAGTTATTGGCTACTAGCCTTAAGATACCACTTGCAAACACTTCCTAAACTGGCTAGCATAAAGATCAGGAAAATGAAGCCATCTTCCTTGCAATCATAACCCTTGATCCATGCTGTTAGATACTTAGAAACATCTCAAGAAGCAGACTACCTTGTTTCAGCTCACAGCATGAATGCAGCAGGGAGCTGCATCACATGACTACTAGCGTTACCTAGTCAGGTGACTCAACAGCTAATCTGATTTGGTGACTATAAAACTTAATCTGTACAGTCTAATGCCATCACATTCCAGAACTGATGAGGGAAAAAGCTTTTGAATATAATGACAGATGTTGGTAAGAAGATTATGAAAAGGAAAGTCATTGATGACAATGCAGTTTTTCTAACTAATTATCTATCCCATACATACACTAAGCAGAGAGAAATATTATTGAAAATAAACTGGACATATAGATTTAGAACAAAATGCTTTGAAGTATTTTATTCAAATTCGGATCACTGTTTATGATTTCCTGTCATATGAAGACCATAGAATGAACTGAATCCTTACTAAAGCTCAGAAATTAGATATTTAAAATAATCAGTCTGTAGTTCAAATCTGGCTCAGGTTGATAATAGCAAAACATCAATAGCCTCTGATCATTATTCAGTGGCTTTTAAATTTTTATGCATTTAGATATTTAGTTGCCTAACCAATTGCATATGTATTAAACAGGTTAAAAGACAAACAATATTGGAATGTCTAAAAATCATACAAGAATGAAACCCATAAACGCATGTGGCCTGCGGCCCGTTTGTTTTAGGCTGGTGGTGTGGTTTGGGTTTATGCGGGGCTCAACACAGCCCACGGGTGGGAGCCAAAACAAAGAGTAGTTAATATAACGGTCTCCTATTGATATGCGTTTTAGTAGTTAAATTCCTGGACTGTCATTGCTCATTAAAAGTGCTGTTATATGGCTGGAAATTAGGTAAATATTGCATTTTATTACGGTCAGAAGAACTGATTTAAATGGGGCCTGCATGTTGTGTAGTCTTGCCTTAATCTTTGTATTCATGCCCGTCAGTGTAAAAGAAGCTATTTGTATATATATTTGCATGTATATGCAACCACACTTAAATTGCGGCCCTCGGCATATGCTGAGAGTATCACTGTGGCCCCCAGGACTTCCAAAGTTGAGTAGCCCTGACCTTAAAAATATATCCAGTCCCCAAAATATCCAATCTCCTTCCCCCAGGATTGGAGCAGGATAACTGGATCTGAGATGTCCTAACTCCCAAATGTATGTCCTAATCATCAAGTTAAAGTCATTTTCTCTCTCTTGCTCCCTCTAGCCCAATGACTAAACAGCCATTGAGAGAAAGACTCTAGTCCAGTGTATAGGGCATCCACTTGGGAACTGGGAGACCCAGGATCAAGTTCCTCTGCTCCACTCACTCATTATTTTTCCGTAATAGAACAGCTTCAATAGAAGAGACTCCGGAATATTCCAGAACTAAATAGTTAGAGCACTCTCCCAAGAAGGGAAGACCATCCCCCTCTTCAAAACCAATTTTCCTCCTGAACTGGGGTAGGCCACATCTCAGGCGAGTGCTCTAATCACTGAGTTAAAAATTAGAGGGGGACTCCTCCTCCAGCTATTTTGTGCGCAAGCACCTAACTCATTCCTGCAAGAATGCTTTACGCTTCTAAGCTGCCTGACTCCAGGTATCAGATTCTTGTTGTGGATCACTAAGCACAGATAAACAGTCTGGACATAGACACCCATATCCAAGACAAGGATAGTGCTTTGTACATACCCCTGTCATTAGCATCTCCTATTGGCCAGTGTAGGTGGTTCCCCATCTACCATGCTGGCTTTTGTGGATTTGTTTACGCATCTCCCTCCCCACAATTTATTGTTTGATTAGGGAGGTGCCTAGCTTGGCTTTGTGGAATCACCATTCCTGTGGATTTCAAGCCACCTACCAAAGAGATGTTGTGATGCTCAGTATTGGAACATCTATGTTCTTTCATGGATTCCACCCTGCAAGCTGGGCTGCTGAAGCTTTTATAAACTGAAATTATTAATTAAACCTGATGCAGAGGGTTATAAGGTTTTGAGTGTTATTCTATGGTAATGAATTACAACCAAAAGGGGGAGCAGCATACTCCCTGACATTCCACTTTCCCCAGGGGTACCTGACCCCTGCTCTGCCCAGGCCCAGCCTCCATTCCACCCTAGCGATGTTAACTATTGTGTTTTTATGTAAACATGTAACCACTTGAATTTTTAGTGGTTACACGTTTACACATGGGAGAGGGGCAGACAAGAGCCAGTGCTCTTTGGAAGCTGGTTTTTAGAGAGGCAGCAGCGCAGGGGGCAGGCAGCTCTGTGAGATCCATTGCTCATGGGGAGCCAGCTTTTAAGCCAGCTCATGGGGAGCCAGCTTAAGCTTCCACATGCTCCCCCTAATACTTCTGTGGCAGACAGCAGGGTGACAGGCAGCTCCTCAGGAACCATCACACATGGGGAGCTGGCTCAAAAGCTGAGTCCCCATGGGCACTGGCTTCTGCCTCCCCACCTTCTGCCCAGGCTTACTGGTTAATTGTTTCAACTAATATATACCTTACTCCACTCCCACCCCAAAGTCCCACCCTCTCCTGCCTCTTCCCACCCCAGCTCCACCACATCAGGCTTCTTCTCAACCCTGTTTTGCCCCCTTACCCAGCACCTCCTGCATGCCACTAAACAAATGAGCCGTGACCAGCAGGAGGTGCTGGGGAAGGAAGAGATGGGGGAAGCGCTGATCAGTGGTGCTGCTGTTGGGCAGGAGGGGAGAAGCTGAGCAGTGGGGCTGCTGGTGGGTGCTGAGCACCAACTGATTCTTTCCTATGGGTGCTTCGAGGCTGGAACTCCCACAGAGCTGGCACCTATTGGGAGCAGTACTCTGAATATTCAAGATTTGATGATGGCCTAATTAATGCATTTGAGAAGGAGAAACTGAGACAACAGGGCACAATAGGAGACCAGTAAGTCCTGCATCAGTAACCTTTTTGCCAGTTTCAGTGAAGAGACCAAGGATTGAATGGCCATGTGGAACTAACTTTTTCTTACAGATAAGAACATTTATGCAGCTGTCTAGAACATTTTGGTGACTAGAAAAAAAAGTGTCTTGAAACCTACCAAATAATGTTTTGGGGTTTTTTTGGCAAGCAATACATTCACTCAGGCTGTGTCTAGACTGGCAAGTTTTTCCGCAAAAGCAGCTGCTTTTGCAGAAAAACTTGCCAGCTGTCTACTGGCCACTTGAATTTCCGCGAGAACACTGACTTCCTACTGTCTGAAATCAGTGCTTCTTGCGGAAATACTATGCTGCTCCCATTCGGGCAAAAGGGCCAGTGTAGACAGCTCAGATGTTTCGCGCAAAAAGCCCCGATGGCGAAAATGGTAATCGGGGCTTTCTTGTGCAAAACCACATCTAGATTGGCACAGACACTTTTCCGCAAAAAGTGCTTTTGCGGAAAAGCATCCGTGCCAATCTAGACGCTCTTTTCTGCAAATGCTTTTAATGGAAAACTAGACGTAGCCTCAGAGTCTGAAAAAGAAATAGTGTAAATTGCCATAGATAAAAAACTATAATATAAGGTGGGTAATCTTGAATATGGTTGCTAATGTGCAACTCTAACCAGAAGGCCTCAAGTATTGCTCACTTTTTGTTTAGTTTTATGCCAACTATCTTTTTGTCAACATTTACCATGCACATATAAAACCTAAAAGGAATAAACAACTGTGTTCAAAGAATCACTACTGCACAATTTAATCAGTTAATTATCTGTCTAACTCATTTTTTTCCAAATGTATCGTACAATGACATGACTCAAACTTGCAAAATCTACTGAAAAGGAGAGAAGTTCATCCCTGGTGTAAGCCCGCTGACTTCAGTATGTTCAGTTAAATTTGGCTCAAATAAAACCCCTTTGTATGAAGAAAAAATCCAAGAAGAGATTAAATGTCTACTTTTTTTTTGGCAGGGGGAAGGGAAGATTGGAACATGCGTCTATCTGTCACACTGCCTACTATTTCGATCCTACTAATAAGTGAAATACAAATAAACCTTTTACAATCAATCAATGATCAGCAGAAAACAAGCAAGGACACCAAGGAGAGGGAGAAAAAAAAACCTGTGAAAAGAACTACAGGCAGTCCCCGGGTTACATGGATCCGACTTACATTGGATCCCTACTTACAAATGGGGTGAGGCAACCCCGCACTAGCTGCTTCCCCCCAGCAGACTAGGGAGACGCGAAGCTAGCGCCCCCCCCCCCCAGCAGACCAGGGAGACGCAGAGCGGCTTTTCTCAGTAGACACCTCAGCTTGAGAATAAAGGACTGAGGGAAGTGAGGTGTGGGAGAATAAAACTGAGCTCTGGAGAAATGTTTGGCTAGAGTTTCCCCTACAATATGTACTAGTTCCGACTTACATACAAATTCAACTTAAGAACAAACCTACAGTCCCTATCTTGTATGTAACCCGGGAACTAACTGTAGAGTTTGCAGAAAAGAAGCTACCTGTGAGTATGGAAGAAGTAGAAGCTATCGGGATACAAGAGGAGAAGAACAAAACTGAATAAAAATAAAAAAGGGGGAACTTTAACAAAAAAAAGAGAAAAGACAAAGAAGGGAGAAGATGGTCAGTAAGTCGGTAATCTTGGTGAGGCATGGTGTTAGTCTCGCCATGAAGCTGGGAAAGTGCTCCGTATTCATTGTAACTATGAATGAGAAGTTGTTGACCAATGAGCTATTGCAGCCAGCATGTCCCTGCAGCTCCTAGGGAGAGGGAAGACCAGGGGGCTTTCTCCATGCACTGCTCCTGCCACAAGTTCCAGCCTTGCAGCTCTCATTGGCTGAAGTTCCCAGCCAATGGGAACTGCATATCCAGAGCTTGTAGCAGGGGCAGCATGCAGATCACGCCTGGCCTTCTTTTCCCCTAGGAGCTACAGGGATATGCCAGCTGGCCCCAGGAAGCTGCACAGAGCTTAATTGGGAGCTTTCCTCCTCCTCCTCCCCCCCATACCAGGAGGAGTCCCTCACACTCCATGACCAGCAATGTCTGGGGTCCCTCTTGCACCCCTGACTCATGGTGACCCTGCTCACCCCCTCTCCTCTCAACCCACATTTTAGTTAGAGGTATATAGTAGGGATGTGAAAATATAACCGATGAGCCTAGGTTAACGTGCACAGTCACACACAGCACACCCCCCCATACTGCTGCCTCTGTATCAGCACAGCTAGAGACCATATTAGCCCACTGCAGAACCCTAAGCAGGAATGTTTTGATGGTCTGCCACACACAAACACTTAACAAGAAGTGAATAGTGTGGTCTCTTCAGCTGCTCAGGGTCCTAAGCAACTGCTTGGTCTGTTTAAGCCTAGTGCTAGCTGTGATCAGAGACACACACAATGAGAGAGACCATCCATTTTTGCTGGGGCCAGTTATGCTTTTCAGTTACAAAAGTTAAAGAAATATGGTGACAATTTTGGATGAGGACTAAATTTCACAAGATTGAAGTCAGCAATCAGAAATGTAAAAAACCTTATTGAAGAGGTGTAATCCTCATCACCTGCAATGCCAGTGAATGCACCCAATTAGTTATGCTTTGCACCTGGCGATGTGAGCAGCCAATTGGCTCTTAGCCAGAGGGGGTGGAGCTAAGCCATTATAAGTAGACTGAAGGAGTGAGAGCTCTTTGGCTGAGGGTTAAGGTACAGGGAGACAATATAGGCAATGGCAGAAGAAGAGTTCAATTTGGACTTTTGTCTGAATTTGTTTAATACCCAGGGAAAGGGTCTGAACACAAGTGATCTGGGGGAAACAATGAGCAACAGAAGAGCTAGGGCTAGACACAGCTAACCAGCAGGAGCCAAAGAGAGTGGTATCATCCCAATAAATGCAAGAAGGTTCTCAGAGTGAGAGAACCCTGCCACAATCACCAAATAAATATTGAGAATCATGATAAAACCATGTGATTTGGCAAAGTGGTTTACTGACACTGCCCTCTTCCCCCCAGCAAGTGCAAAAGATGAAGGCCTCAAATGCAGAGGGCTTTGACTGCAACAGAACCAGTATGAATTTGCTAAGTGGGATTTTAGGATATTAAAAGCCCAGCTTCATGTGGTTAGAGTCAACAAGAGGGCCAAAATGTGTTTTTAAAGTGTTGGGAGTATCAAAACACTCCTAGTAATTGTGTTGTATTAAAAAGAAACTACCAATACTATTCCAAAAGAAATTCATTTCCAACCATAAGTATGCAAAAATCAAGAGTGAGAACCTGCCCAAAATTATGAAGTTGGCTTCAGTATCATAAGGGCTTTTAAAAATAAGTTATGTTAGATATTGAATCATGAGAATTTTATAAACCAGAACAAGAAGGATGTGACAACTAAAGATGGAAAAACATGCGCATACAAATACTAGCCCCAGTTCATCTGTGTACCAATGTTAAAATCAAAATGCATCCTACCATTAAGGCTTCCTTCAGAAAGCATTTGAGCTAAAATATACTCAGTCAAGTTTAGAATATTTTAGTTTCTGACGTATACAGCAGAAGCCACAAGGAGATACTAAACTTGGGTATTTCATTGTTTTCAAACTCCAGGTCACAGCTTGTAAGGACAAACCTCTAGCTGGCTGTGAGACACTTTGCTTAGCTGTGCTCCTGCAGATACAGCTCCTGTTGGCTGGGAACAGCGATCCACAGCCAACAGGAACTGCAACTGCCCGTACCTATAGGGGTGCAGGTAAACAAAACATATCTGGGTCAGCTAGTGGCTTGCCTTTACAAGCTGCAACCCAGAGTTTGAAAATCCCTTGGTTATAGTACACCAGTGGTTCCCAACCTGTAGTCTGCAGACTCCTGGAGATCTGCAGAAATGTAAAAGTGAGGATTGGGCCCACCTCAGTGGGCCCAATCTTTACTTTTCCTTTTCCTTTTTTTCTCCATGACCCCCTCCCCACAGCCATGTGTACTGGGATGCAGCTTACTTTTGATCTCCTTCCCCAGATGCTAAGAGAGTGAGGGGAAAGTGCTTGCATGCTGTGCATGACTCTCACATCAGCCAAGTGTGAGAGGCATGCACAACATGCAAGCACTTTCCCCACTCTCCCTTAGCATCTGGAGAACAGGATCAAAAGCAAGCCATGTCCCAGCATGCACAGCTGCTACCCCCCCACACTCCCAAACGTCCCCCCTTGCCCCCAAGCCTCCCTAAGTTCCACCCTAGCTCCCTAGCCTCTTGAAGTTCCACCCTTGAACTTCATGAACTATTATACATTTCAAAAGATTATCAAGGAATGGAATGTTTGAAAACAGCTTTATTGTTTGGGGGGAGGGGGCGATTGGTGAAATTTTAATAGATTGAAAAGGGTCTGTACGCTCAAAAAGGTCACAAACCACCGGAGTACACAAGTAACAGAAAGCAGCGTATGCACCACTTACCTTAAAGACTCAAAATAAAATCATGGTGTATTATTAGTGACTGGTTCAAACAGTAAAAAGAAGGGAAATACAGGAACTACGTTTCTCACACGAATAAGTTTTCACTTTAGTGCCAATATTGCCATGAATTTTATACAAGGATCCAACAACCTGGATGTCATTTCAAGAAAGGAATCTTTTGTCAGAGACTCACAAACTGTTGAATAAGAAATGAAGGGACTCTATTTAAGCCTCACATGGCTAACAATAGGTAGAGAGATTTAATCAGATGTAACATTTAACATTATTAAAACCAAGTTTTGCTTTGTGCATTTACTATCCTGTCATGTACAGTTAGGTTCCTGTTAGGGATGTAAGAATTTAACCCGTTAACTGAGAAGCATTAGCTCACAGGGATGTGAATATGTACCCGTGCACAAGGTGAACCGATGAACTTGGGCTCATCAGTTAACCCTCATGGTTACACACAGGTTCCCCCCTTCCCCACCTCTGTATCAGAGACTGTATCAGAGGCAATGGAGAGGAGGGCAGGCAGGAGCCAGTGCGGTGGGGGGAGCTGGCTTTTAAGTCAGCTCCTCTCACATACAACAGTGTGGGAGCCAGGTGGGAACCTAAAAAGCCAGCTTCCATATGTGCTCACATTGTTCAGAGGGGAGGGGAGCAAATGAGCACTGACTCCTGCAGAGCCAACTGCCCTCCTCCCCGCACTGCTGCCTCTGATTTAGAGGCAGCAGTGTGGGTGGTTAGAGGGGCAGGCGGGAGCCAGTGCTCATGGGAATCCGGCTTAAAAGCTGGTTCCCCACAAGCACCAGCTCCTGCCTGGCCTCCTGCGTGTAAACATTTAACTGCTGAAAATTGCAGCAGTTACACATTCACAAAAATAAACACATTTTAACATCCCTATCAGCTTATAGGTTAACGTTACCAGCTAAATTCCTGGCCATCACAGACAGACTGCCGGGGCAGCAGCCACTGGTGGGAGCCAGCAGAGTGTTTAACCATGTAACCATTTGCATTTCAATCAGTTACACCAGTAGAGGTTTTTTTAAAGGTTTTTATATCCCCAATTCCTTTTTTTTAATCCAGAAAGGTACAGTAATGACAAAAACATTTTGTAACTGTCAAAGCACTGAGATTAGCCAGGCAATTTAAGGACACCTCCTAGGGTGACCAAATGTCCCAATTTTAGAGAGACAGTCCCGATATTTGGGGCTTTGTTTTAAATAGGCGCCTATTACCCTCCAGCTCTTAATCCGACTTTTCGCCCTTGCACTGTAATATTTAAAATGTTAAGTGATTCAATTTCACGTCGTTTTTAGCCTTTTCCCTAACGCGATCTTAGGCTGCAACAGCTCCGCATGGACAGACCGCCTCTAAAGACACCGTGGTTCCACGCAAGCACAGGGATCGGCTAGCCCGGAGTCTTAGGCGAGGTCACTAGTCAATCGGTCAGAGTTAAGAGTCACGATCTCCAGGACCCATGGGCTGGGGACAACCTTCCCCCTCGCGCTACGCCCAGTCCTGAGGTCCCTGAGGCAGCCGGACGCTGCGGCAGCACCAGAACCTGGGTCTATTCTGCACAACCCAGAGGCTGCGCCCGGCGTGCAGGAGATGAGACAGGGGCTCCTCGCCTGCCCGCCCGATGGCCGTGGGGCAACCGCCTGCTCAGGTCACCGCGCCGGGCCAGGCACCTCTAAAACCTCCAGGGCGGGGACGTCAGGGAAAGACACCGCCGCAGCCTCAGAACTGCTGGGCACCTGGTTCAGCCGACGGAGCGGCTGGGTACGGGGTGAAATGCAGCCTCCCTCTTCCGTTCTTCCCTCACTTACCTGCCTGACCGGCAGTTTCAGGCTCGCCCCTCCCCCACGCCCGAGGTACGAGGCCTGCCAACAACGCTCCTTGCTATTGGCTGGAGGGGGGCCCCGGCCGCCTCCCCATAGGTCGAAGCGGGAGAGGAGGAGAAAGGGGACTCTACACTCCTGGCGTTTTTTTTCTCCTGTCAACCGGGAGGAAGCTAAGATGGCGGCCTTGGCGACCGGTGGGGCAACGTCGAGTGACGGGGCTACCAGTTTCCAACGGAAAGTTCCTGCCAATAGCCGTCTAGCCACTATCGCGGGCACGCGGCCCTCAGTTCGCCACGGGCAGCTGCTGCTCTCCAGTGGGCTCCCCTCCCTGGATTGTGTGCTAGGTTGGTGCAGAGCCGGACCCAGCAGCGCAGCGCAGGACGCTTGCTGCCTGTCCCTTCTTCCCCTCCTCTCCCTTCTACGGGCTGCCCCTTCTTCCTGTTCCTTGGCTGCTCGTCTTGCCTTCCTTCAGTCCCGCTCCCCTCCCGCTCCGGGGTTGGGGCAGGCTCTGCTTATCCGACCCTCCCCAAAGTTTCGTGACTTGGGAGACAGAAGAGACTCCTGACCAGATACTCACCCTCGAGGTTCCTTTATTTATTTCGGGATCTGGGGACGGCGGGGAATGCATATAAAGGTCCTTGCAGTCTGCTTTGTGAGGTTAGCCAACTGCACCGAGCCGTTCAGGCTTCCTGGAAGCCCGTTTATACTTCTCTTTCCTTTCCTGGAGTGGAAGTGTGATGTGTCTGCTTTTCCCCAGCGAGATACTTGTTTTAGAGTCTTTACGCATCCAAACAGGCACAGAAGAGGCTGTGGGGGGGGGGGGGGGGGGGGGAAGTGGAGGGGGCAGATTTACTAGGCTAAGCCTCAGATTACAAGAGAGTGGCAAATACATCCCTAGTGTAGTTGCCTTCTGTGGGGTTAGCATTTTGACACGAACTTGGAATTGTGGGTATGAAGTCCTGAGTCTCAGCTCAAATCTTATCTAAATTAGGGACTCGCTCTGTTTTCAGCTGTATGTAAGCACTAGTTATTATTAATGTATTTATGAGTGTAAATTAGTTAGACTGTGGTTTGCAGCAGCACAGTATATATAGATTACAAGCAGTAAATTCCACCATTGCAAATTGTGGCGTTGCCTAAGGGTTTGCACTGGTGCAGCTATCCCAATGACTGACTGTTACAAGTATAATATGCAGGACTGAGTCCTTTCATTCATGAGAGCAGATATCTTTAGTGCTAGCATTTTATGTGTGGGCATCTACAGGTGAGGTAATACAATATCTTATTTCTGCTCTGTGAAAATGATTCTTCTGCCTTGGTGTCCTGATGAAAATCTCTTGTCTGCATCCTCCCTTTCCCCTATGCTGTACATGACGCTGTAAAGAGGAAGGAGGGAACACTTCTGCTATCTTATCAGGAATGTGGATCAATGTAGATAGAGAGAAACGTCCTTCTGAAGGGAGACAGAGGTAGCTGCATTTCATTACTACTATATAGTGTGTAAAGCACTTTGAGAAGAAAAGTATAACATACATGTAAGATAACTGAACATTTTGATTCTTGTGCATATTCCATCTTATAAAATGCACAGTCTGAAATACACAGCATGGTAACCAAAACATGGACAGTACCCAACCATCTTCTTTCTCATGTAATGATTAGTCATCTATTTGATAAAATGAATTGGGGAAACTTCTTCCTACATATTCTGTGTCCTATCCAAGCTATCTATTCCCTAGCTTTAAACATTCAGTAACTTCCCAGCCTCTAGAAAAAAATATTTATTTCAAGAGTGAGATGGTAACATTAGGGGAATCACATGAAAGCCCTTCATCTGCAGAAGGTAACAACTTTTTAAAATACATTTTTGAAGGCATCCAGAACATGAGTGACTTGACAAATTTGCAGAATTCTAATTCCTTGCACTGAACCTACAGAAGCCTCATGGTCTCAAGGAAGTATTTCTGCTGGTTTCTTTTGTATAGTTTGGAATTGTGAGTTTGTGATCACTGTCTAGATCAAGCAAGCCATACACAAGATCCTCTGTATAGATTTTCTCCATGTTGCTGACTAACAGTTTCACAGATAAATAATTGACAATGTTGTATATTGTGTTTCACTGTTACTGGGACTCTGTATATGTGCATTTTGTAATAGGTACCAATCTAGAGTTGAATATGGGCCATTAGGGTTGTAGTTAGGCTTGTCAGTGCTTAGCTGCATTGTCCATAGTGTCTATTTTAAGATGTGCACTTGCTAATCAGAGATTCGAGTACTGCCCAGCTGATTAGTACAGCACCCACAGTTATGTTTTGTTTTCTACCAGTCGTGCACATTTGCACATGCCTTGGTGTACATAAAAATTGTTCCGCACTTGGATCGAAAAAATCTGCACATGGATGGAAAAGATTAGAGGGAACATTAGTTGTGTCCCAAGCTTTACCAACACACCTGTTAAAATTACACTGTATACCGTTGTATATCACTAAATGAACACTTTGAGCAGTTGTTTAATACTCTTTTCATTTTAAACAATAGGGAGCTCTGTCCTTTTTCTTCCGCACTAAAATGATTGTTCATTTGTAAAGCAGCTACTCCTGCCAGGTCTTTCATTCACGAACATGATTTTTTTAGCTTCCGAGGTAGCCAAGTTAGTCTGTACAGGATTAACTTAAAAAACAACAAATGGTTTGGTAGCACTTTATAGACTAACAAAACATGTAGATGGTATCATGAGCTTTCATAGGCACAGCCCACTTCTTCAGATGACTGGAGTTTTGAGTTTAGGACGTCCAGACCCAAAATAAATAGGGGAGAAGGGAGAAAGGAGAGGGGAAAAAATGGAAGGGGGTGGAAAACAAGAAGCAGAGGGTATGTAAATATGGAAGGGAAAACCAAATAGGCATCTGAAGAAGTGAGCTGTACCCACTAAAGCTCATGATACCATCTACATGTTTTGTTTAGTCTATAAAGTGCTACCAGACTATTTGTTGTTTATGATTTTTTTAAATCAGATCTGTTCCATGTAAATCCTACTCTCTGTAGTGAGAAATGTTGAATCAAGAAGTTGTTTGTGATGTGGCTTTTTGTTTGTTTTGCCTTATGCTGAAGAAATTCCATAGTGTTTCAGCAAAAACCAGGAGGCAAATCCTGCAACACCTTAAAGACTAACAGATTAATTTTGGCATAAGCTTTTGTGGGCTAGAGTCCATTTTGTGTGATGCATGAAGTGGAAACTAATGCAAGGATATATACACAAATGCATAGATTACTGTGTAACACAATATGTGGAAGACCAATGCTAATAAGCCAGTTCAGTTAGGGCGGATGTGGCACACTCTGAACATTTGATAAGAAGGTGAGAATACCAAAAGGGAGACCATTACTTTTTGTATTGAGCTAGCCATTCCCAGTCTCTATTCAGCTCTTGTCTGATAATGTTAAGTTTGTTTAAGGATTTCAGTTCTACAGTTTCACGCTGTACTCTTTTTTTTGAAGGTTTTTTTGTTCAAGTATGGCAACTTTCAAGTCTCTTACTGAGTGTCCAGGGAGACTGAAGTGCTCTCCTATTGGTTTTTGAAGGTTGTCATTCTTGATGTCTGATTTGTGTCCATTTATTCTTTTGCATAGAGACAATCCAGTTTGGCCAGTGTACATGGCAGAGGGATATTGCTGGCACAGGAAGGCATATATCCCATTAATAGACGTGCAGATTAATGAGCCCTGATGGTTTGGCTGATGTGATTAGGTCCTATGATGGTGTCAATAGGGTAGATATGTGGACAGAGTTGGCAATGGGATTTGTTGCGGGGATTGATTCTTGGATTAGTGTTTCTGCTATGTGGTATATATTTGGTGGTGAGTATTTGTTGGGGGACTGTCTATCAGCGAGGAGTGACAAGTCTACAACCTATCCTAGATGACGACCCCTCACTCAGACATCTTGGGAGACAGGCCAGTCATAGAATTATAGAGTTGAAAGAGATTTCAGAAGGTCATCAAGTACAACCCCCTGCTAAAAACAAGAATCATTCCAACTAAATAATCCCAGTCAGGGCTTTGTCAAGATAGGATTTAAAAATATCTAGGATGGAGATTCCACCACCTCCCTGAGTAAACCATTCCAGTGCTTCACCACCCTCCTAGTGAAATAGTTTTTCCTAATATCCAACCTAGACCTCCCACACTGCAATTTGAGGCCATTACTTCTCATTCTGTAATCTGTCACAACTGAGAACAGCCTCTCTCCATCCTCTTTGGAACCCCCATTTAGGTGGTTGAAGGCTGCTTCAATCCCACTTCACTCTTTACTTCTGTAGACAAAATAAGACCAAATCCATCAGCCTCTACTTGTAAGTCATGTGTTCTATCCTCCTAGTCATTTTTGTTGCCCTCCCATGGACTTTTTCCAGTGCATGCACATCCTTTCTGTAATGGGGTGTTTTTGCAGAATTGGATGCAGTGTTCCTGATATGACCTCACCAATGCCAAATAAAGGGGAATAATCACTTCCCTAGATCTGCTGGCAATGCTGCTTCTAATGCACACTAATATGCCATTAGCCTTCTTGGCTACGAGGGCACGCTGTGGACTCATGTCCAGTTTCTCTGGACATGCAAGCCCCAGGTCCTTTTCTGCAGAACTGCTGCTTTGCCAGTCAGTCTCCACCCTGTAGCAGTGTTTGGGATTCTTCCATCCCAAGTGTAGGACCCTGTACTTGTCCTTGTTGAACCCCATCAGATTTCTTTTTACCCAATCCTCCAATTTATTTAGGTCACTCTGGACCCTATCCTTACCCTCCAGTGTATCCTTGCTTACAGATGCAAAGGAGTTGGCTGAACCCTTGTTGAAGTATTCTGCATGGTTAGTTTATGGCTGTAGAGTTAGTAGTATTATTTGCTCCTAAATATGGACCCAATCCTTCACATTTGTGTTCATGTGAGTAGTGCCACTAAAGTAAGTGTTTGATTAAGCCCCAAGAATATTATTGCAGTGCTTAAGCTCAGTTGTATAGACCTCTGCAGGATCTTTTCGTATAAAGAGTATAGTACAATATATTGTGAAAGTAATTGTAATGTGTAATATGTAATTACATGTAATATGTAATTATTTCATAATAGTGAATTGTAGGAAGTTTGCAAAGGTAATTAAAATGTTGTTCACATTTACATTTTTAAACTTGCTATATCATCTTTCTTTGACTCATAAACTAAGCAACTTAATTGTTCTCTTAGGTAACATTAAAATGTAGCCTTATCTTATTCTTGGTTTTTGTTTTATTTCCAGGTGGAGGTTTAGCTGTTGGAACCCTTCTTCTTATTGGTTAGTACCGAATTTATGAATATTTTGTGCTATACTTTTATTTCCTTATCTGGTATTTTATATAGCTATGATTACAATTTGTCTTTTTAAATTTCACTCAAACTTAATTCTTTGACACACTTCATGGCCAGTCATTCTCTATCTTTATAGCCACTGGTGACAATCCGATCTCTGCTCTGAATCTGGGCTTGGAATTGCTCTTTGAGAAGAACTCCCTAGAATTCTCACCTCCCATCTAGCACACATGGCACCTCCAGGTCTCCCTTTGTAATAGCAAAGCTTTACACTTATTAAAAATTCCCTTTAAATTAAATTTCTTTTCCTATATTGGCTTTGCGATTTTTCTCTCAAAAACCACTACACTTAAAAGTTGGCTTTAAGAATGGGGTTTGAAAGACAGCTGCTATTTTCCCCCCCTCTTGCCTCAAAAATGGCAGGTAGGGACAACAGACCACAGAAACTCAGCAATCGCTGTAACATGGGCAGAGTTCATGCCAAGACCACTAAATGGGCTATGATCAAACCTGGCTCCCAGCCAGTATGTGGGCAAGGTTGACACTCAACAGCTGAGTAGACCGTGTGGAAGCTCCTTTCACTGAGAATAGGCTGGAATAAGTGTCATGGAGTTGGAGTTAAATTTTCCAAAATCCTACAGCCTCTCCCTTGGGAATGGGACCCTAATCTCACAGCTGGCAGAGCATGTGGGGAAGTTTTTAACTTGAATCTCACAAATTCAATTTAAATGAATAAAGATCTAGAAAACATGACCTATGAGGGAAGATTGAAAGAACTGGACTTGTTTAGTCTACAAAATAGAAGGCCTACAAGGAGGAGGAAGAAAATTGTTCTCCTTCACCTCTGATGATAGGACAAGAAGCAATGGGCTTAAATTGCAACAAGGGAGGTTTAGGTTGAACATTAGAATAAACTTCCTAACTGTCAGAGTGGTTAAACACTGGAAGAACATAAGAACGGCCATTCTAGGTCAGACCAAAGGTCCATCTAGCCCAGTATCCTGTCTACCGACAGTGGCCAATGCCAGATGCCCCAGAGGAATGGAACACAGCAGGTAATCCCAGGGCTGGCCTGAGCCATTTGTGCACTCTGGGCTCCGGGAGCGCGGCGCCGCCCCCAGGAGTGCGATGCATGCGTGGTCCTGCCCCTGGGCATGAGGCACCCCCGGCCTTGCAGCACATGCGCGGCCCTGCCCCCGTCATATGTACGGCTCCACCCCCAGGTGCCTGGCGCATGCGTGGCGCCACCCCGGGCGCACGGAGCATACACGGTGCCACCCCAACCCGGTAGCCCCACAGGGCGCCCCCTACAATGGGGCACCCCGGCGGTAGCCTAGTTGGCCCGTACGTTGAGCGGGCTCTGGGTAATCCTCATGTGATTCCCTCCTCTGTCACCCACATCCAGAGAAACTGAGGCTGGGGTATCGTTTCCACCTATCCTAGCTAATAGCTATTGATGGACCTAACCTCCCTGAATGGACCTAACCTCCCTGAATCTATATAGCTTTTTTTTAAACACTGTTAAAGTTCTAGCCTTCACTGCATCCTCTGGCAAGGAGTTCCACAGGCTGACTGTGTGCTGAGTGAAGAAAAATTTCATTTTCTTTGTTTTAAACTTGCTGCCTGTTAATTTCATTTCAGTTATTTTATTGTAGGAATAAGTAAATAACTTTTCCTTAATCACTTTTTCCATACTAGTCATGATTTTATAGACCTCTGTCGTATCCACCCTTAGTTTCCTCTTTTCTAAGCTGAAAAGTCCAAGTCTTTTTAATCTTTCTTCATATGGGACCCGTTCCAAACCCCTCATCATTTTTGTCGCCCTTTTCTGAACCTTTTCCAGTCCAATCTCTCTTTTTTAAGATGAAGCGACCACATCTGTATGCAGTATTCAAGTTGTGGGCGTACCATGGTTTTATATAGAGGCAACAAGATATTTTCTGTCTTATTCTCGATCCCATTCTATTTACTTTTTTGACTGCCACTACACACTGAATGGATGTTTTCAGAGAACTATCCACAATGACTCCAAGATCTCTTGTGTAGTTGTAGCCAAATTAGTCTCCATCATATTTCATTTGCCATTTTGTTGCCCAATCATATAGTTCAGTAAGATCTTTTTGAAGCTCTTCAGTCTGCTTTGGTCTTAACTGTCTTGAGCAGTTTGGTATCATCTGCGAATTTTGCCACCTCACTGTTTACCCTTTCTAAGATCATTTATAAATAAGTTGAATAGGATGGGTCCCAGGACAGACCCTTGGGGGACCCAACTAGTTACCTCTCTCCACTCGGAAAACTTACCATTTATTCCTACCAATCAGGTAGCTGTAAAATAATACTAAAAAGAACTTCACTAAAAGATGCAAGTACTGCTGAATCTGAATATTTTTTGTATCATGATTTGCTGCATATCCTGGCAGGGGAAAAAAAAAGCCAGAATTGTTTTATTTATGCACAAAAGATGCATTAACACAACAGTTGACTGAGATTTTATCTTCTTCTGCCTCTCTTTTAAAACAAAGTTTGCCTTGAGTGATAATTTATATGCTGAATAGTGATAGAGATGTAGCCGTGTTAGTCTGGTGTAGCTGAAACAAAATACAGGACTATGTAGCACTTTAAAGACTAACAAGATGGTTTATTATCATCTAATAAACCATCTTGTTAGTCTTTAAAGTGCTACATAGTCCTGTATTTTGTTTCAATTTATATGCTGGAGTTTTGTGAGGCCTATAATTGGCTTTTCTACTTGTTCACTTGAAGACATGTTTATGAAGTCTTTCAAAAATGGCGGCTGAGCCTTTTATGATAAGAAGATCATCCATACATCATCTGTTTCTTTCACTGGAAGAAAGCAAAGATACTACATTTGTGAATACCAATATAGAAGTTCTGAGTCCCAAAAGGACTCATGAAACCTCACTGAAAATACTTTTTGTTGTAGCAAAAGCTGAAGTATTTCTGGGTAGCACTCATCTATCACATCTTCAGTACAATTCCAGGTTTATTTTTATACTGTGAAGTTGTGGGAAGATTATGCTTTAATGATGGATTTCACATTTCCTCATGAAATAGTAAACTCTTTATGGACTTGCTGAGAGACACAAGCTCTAATATGGAGTATATGACATTAATTCTCTTCATACCACAAAAAAAGTATGCTCTTTCCAAATTTCTCTCTCTCTCCCTCTCCTCAGAACAGGTTCTATTGTTCCAACATGTAGGAGATTAACTATTGGATTCTTTACCTTCTGATACTACAAAGGGTCTTATTGATAGTGATGGTTTATTTTTATTCACCTTGGGGAAAAGATACACTTGGCCAAGGAGACAATGATTGAATTCTATAACTTTTCAGAATACCTTTCCCCTGATTATTTCAAATACCCATTTTATGAGGCCCACAACAGAGCATTCTTTGGCTTCGTCTAGACTTCACTGCTTTTCCGGGATACAGGAGGTATCCCGCAAAAGCAATGCCATGTCCAAGGAATGTGTCCGCTTTTTCAGAAGAATTTTCGAAAAAGCAGATGCACTCTTTTGCCATCCCTGCAAACCTCATTTTACAAGGAATAAGGGATGTGGCAAAAGAGGACTCCTTCCTGAATTTGGCTCAGTGTAGATGCACCAGATTTTGGAAAAGCCTCTTTCAACAGTAAAGCAGAAAAAGATATATAATTTGTGGTATGTAAATTGTGTATCTTTTTCCGATTAAACTCTACGTTCTAGACATAACCTTTGTTAGGGGTAGAGCTGGAAGAAATCTGCCCAGACTTGGAAATCCAGAAAAAAGAAATGCTTTTAGGAGTGCATTGTTTTCCTTGGTCTACCAGACCTCAGAAAAAAGCAGCAATGCCCTCCTCTTAATGAGTAATCTGTATATTGGAACCTTGTGCAACAGTTTTAAAGGAAATACTTGACATAATGTAGTTTGAAGACTCTCTCACTGGAAAGAGGGAGGGACTTATTCCTTTGCCTAGAGACAAAGTAGGCACTCAAGATTTAGGTTCCCCACACAGTTTAACAAAATATTTCAAGGATATTAGAGTTTAGCCACAGTTTATTCAAGTGGAGCAATATTTGCACTAGGACAGATCTCCTGAAGTTTTGAAAATGCAGCAAACTGGAATCAGGTGAGGCATCAGTTCTAAAAAAGGCTGGCAGGAAAATCTTGTTTAAATTAGATTTGATTTAGATTTTTTTTCTTTTGCATGTGCTCACAATGGAACACCACAAAAAAAAAAAAGAGAACGCAACTAATATTATCAGGGCTTAAGCTGCTGTATCCAAGGTTAGTCTGGATAATTCTTAGGGTATGTCTACACTACAGCACTAATTCGAACTAACTTAGGTTGAATTAGTTAATTCGAACTAAGCTAATTCGAATTAGTGCATCTAGACTTAAAAACTAGTTCGAATTAGCGTTTTGCTAATTCAAACTAGCATGTCCACACTGAGTGGACCCTGAACTGACGTTAAGGATGGCCGGAAGCAGTGCCGGCAGGGCATCAGATTAGGACTTAGAGCGTGGAGCTGCTGCCTCAGGCTAGCCGAGGGCTGTGCTTAAAGGGACCCGACCCCCACCCCAGACAGACAGTTCTCAGGGGTTCCCCACTTGAAAAGCAGTCCTGGCTTGGAGTGCCCTGAGTGCCCACACTCGGCACATCACAGCACTCGGCCATCAGCCTGGCTGCACTTGCCGCAGGCTGCCATCCAGAGGGGGGTCAATCAAGGGGCTTCAGGAGAGCTTCCACCCCGAGGAGCCCGCAGAGCCAGCCCAGTCCTCCCCATTGGGGGCTCGTACCCCATTCCTCCCTCACCTCCTTCCACTTACCCCTTCCTAGCCCCCCTTCCTGATGTACAAAAGAAAGGACACGTGTATTCAGAAATAGAAACTCTCTTTATTGAACAAAACTCGGGGAGACTGGGAAAAGAAGGTGGGAGAGGGAAGAGAGAGCGTGGGAGAGGGGAGGGCAACTAAAATGATCAGGGGTTTGGAACAGGTCCCGTATGAAGAGAGGCTAAAGAGACTGGGACTTCTCAGCTTAGAAAAGAGAAGACTGAGGGGGGATATGATAGAGGTCTATAAAAGCATGAGTGGTGTGGAGAGGGTGCATAAAGAAAAGTTCTTCGTTAGTTCCCATAATAGAAGGACTAGAGGACACCAAATGAAATGAATGGGTAGCAGGCTTCAAATTAACAGAAAGTTCTTCTTCACAAAGCAAATAGTCAACCTGTGGAACTCCTTGCTGCAGGAGGCTGTGAAGGCTACAACTAGAACAGAGTTTAAAGAGAAGTGAGCTAAAGTCATGGAGGTTGGATCCATGGAGTGCTATTAGCCAGGGGGTAGGAATGGTGTCCCTGGCCTCTGTTTGTGGAAGGCTGGAGATGGATGGCACGAGACAAATGGCTTGGTCATTGTCTTCGGTCTATCCCCTCCAGGGTCCCTAGTGTTGGCCACTGTCGGCAGACAGGCTACTGGGCTAGATGGACCTTTGGTCTGACCCAGTACGGCCATTCTAAGCTCAGGGTCGAGGGTCTCAGTGGACCACCTTGATTTTCATGCCAACCTGTTCCTGGGTGGCCAGGCTGGCAGCTATCCTGCTCTAGACGGCCACTTTCCTGTGCCTAGTGCGGAGGTCGTGGATGAGGTCCACGATGTCTCCACTAGACTAAGCAGGCGCCCGCCTCTTGCGGACCTGGGCATGCTCCCAGGAGCCGCCAGCCTGGTCCCGGGAAGAGGCGGAGGGCTGGGTGGCAGCGGGTGGCTGGCTCGAGCCGTGCCAGTTGCAGGGTCTGCTGGCTGGGTGCTGGCAGGCTTGCACCTGGCACGGGCACCGTAGCCAGCCCGTGCCCCTTTCAGGGCTCCGGGGCCGGGAGAGGCGCCGAAGAGTTTCCCTGGTGGTGCCCAGAGTGGCCACCAGGGAAAGCTGGGGAGGGCTAGCCTCCCACTAGTTCGAATTAAGTGGCTACACAGCCCTTAATTCGAACTAGTAAATTCGAACTAGGCGTTAGTCCTCGTAGAATGAGGTTTACCTAGTTCTAATTAAGCGCACCGCTAGTTCGAATTAAGTTTGAACTAGCGGTTTGCATGTGTAGCGCCTATCAAAGTTAATTCGAACTAACGTCTGTTAGTCTCCCTTAGTCTCTTCTCTGCAGAATTGGTAGGAATGTTTCTTCAGCTGGCTCAACCTTCCCACGCAGACTGTCTCCTGCCTGCAACTCCATGCTGCTGCATCTAATATAGAGGGAGCAGCGTGGCATGGCAGTAGCCCCTGTCCAAGGGACGAGGGGGGAGTTGAGCTCCTCAATGACAGAGGCTGCTCTGCAGCAGCAGTCCTTGTCTATGGGGAGTTTGTACCCCCTGTGGACAGGGGCTGCCTCTATCAGTAGCAGCAGCTTGGGAGCATCCAGACAGCAAACACAGGCAGATACTGTGCTTGTGGGGAGCTGGCTTTTAAGCCAGTTCCTCATGGGCACTGGCTCCTGCTCCCCCCAACCTTTGCTGCCTCTGACACAGAGTCAGCAAGAGGGGGAGAGGCTTATTGGTTAATCCTGTAGTCATCTACATGTTGGCATCCCTACCCAGAGTGGGGGGAGTGAATGTGGTTGCCTGGTTGTGTGTGTGTGTGTGTTTCTCCCTCCTGACTAATGTTTGTTTAATAGTGTGAAAAGGAAAAGTGTTCCTCCATAAAAATTGCTAATTTTCTCATGTTAAGGTTCTGCTGTAAATAGTTCTGAGTTGAAGAACACTTCAGTATTTTACGGCTTTGGAAGCTGTTATTCTGAAGAGTTCATTAAAAAAGATGCTGTGGCAATAGGGAATGCTCCACTATGAAGGCTATTTAACATGGAGGGTCTTAGAATGAAAATTCACAGGTAAGATAGAATTTTCCCTATTTCTTACTAGTTTGTAAAAAAATGTATCTAATCTTTCCTCAAACCTGTAAAGCCAGTCTTTTCACAGAATAAAACAAAAAAATCAGCATGCAGAAATTCTTGAGCTACTGATTTCAGTGCTTGCAGTGTTGTGTATGGAAAGAACAGATGAAAAAATATCAAAAGTTCATGACTGAATAAGAGGCTTATTTGGTATTCTGTTGGATCTTGCAAACCTTCAGAGGATCAAAATTAGCATTAATAATAAAAATTAAAATTGTGATTAAAATAATGGGGACTCCATAAACTTGTTTGTTCAACAGTGCAGTGTTCTTGAAGAAACAAAATATCACTGGATGATTACCTGTACTATTCATTCCCTCTAGTTTGTGGATGGGGGCAAAATATGGCCCACAGGCTGAATGCAGCCTAGCAGGAGTCTCGGCCATACTCCCTGCCTGCCCCAGCTCTACAGGCTACTCAGAGCAGCTGTCTGCAGGGGCCACGTGCTTCTGTGAGTGCTGTGAGCCCCGGAGGAAAGGGGAGAGGCTTTGCATACGGTTCCTGCACCAGAAACTGGCCACGCTGTGTGCAGGACAGGCCATTTTCGAAGTACCCTTCTCTTGAAACTTGCAGCATTGAGAGCAGCACATGGCACCTGCAGCCCATGCAGAAGGCAGGTAGCCTAACTGTGGGATCTGCTGGGCTGCTGGTTGGGAGCCACCCTGGTAAGAACCTCCCAACTAGAGCCTGCCTCTGGCACTCCGGCCTCTCCTCCCAACCTTCTGCCTCCCCTCTTACAGCCCTACTCCACAAAACCCAAACCCTCTGTACTCGTATCCCCTTCTAGACCCTGCACTCCAATTCCCTTCCTCCAGTCACAACCCTCCTCCACCCCTGCCTCAGGTCACAACCGCCTTCCAGACCCTGCAATCCCCTCTTGCAGGTCAGAATCCTCTCCTGTACCAATACCCTCTCAAACCCCGCATCCTAATCTCCTGTCCCAGGTCACAACTTCCTCCCTTGCATTCCCTCCTGTATACCTCCTCTAGGTCACTACCCAAACTCCTGCACCCCCTCCTGCACCAGCTCATAACTCCCTCCAAGATCCTTTGCACCCCAACTTTCAGCCTTTGGCTCATGTTCCTCCTGTGTAGACTGTGATCAAGGCATCCATTAACCTTTTTGTTAAACTAACCAGTTTCAGCGCCTTGAGTCTAAAAGACTTGTTTTCCAATTCTTTAAGCATTCTTGTGGCTCTTTAAACTATCTCCAGTTCATCAACATCCTTCTTGAATTGTAAATACCAACACTGGACACTGTATTCCTTTAGCAGTTGCCCCAGTCTCAAATACATGGATGTTATAACCTCCCTAGTCCTACTTGATATTACTCTGCTTAAAGAGTTTGGGATTGCAGTTGCCCTTTTGTTGAAAGCGTTATAGTAGGAACTCGTGTTCAGTGGATTATCCACCTTGGCCGCCAATTCTTTTTCAGAGTCACTGTTTCTCAGAATAGAGTCCTCTCTCCTGTGAGTCGGACCAGTATTTTGTCCTAAATTTGACTTCACATTTTGCTACATTAAAACACATTGCTTACTTCCAGGTAACTAAGTGATCCAGGTTATTCTGTGACCTGTCCTTTCAGTTATTTGCTATTCCCACATTGTTTGTATCATCTAGTAATGACTTTGTTTGAGGTCATTGGTAAAAATGTTAAATAGTGAAGACTAAAAACCAATCCCTGAACGACTCCCCTGGAAATTCATTCATTCATGATTCCCCTTTTATTATTACATTTTGATTTATTTTTAATCCATTTTACATGTGCCATGTTGATTTCTTAATCCAAATGCCACATGGTATTAAGTGAAATGCCTTATATAAGTCAATTACCTCAATGCTGCTGTTTTTATCAACTAAATTTGTAATGTCATAAAATAGATAGCCAGTTAGTTTGACGGGATATTTTATCCATAAAACCCCATGAGGATTGGTTTTAATTATTACCTTCCATGAATTCTTCATCAATCAAGTCCTGTATCAATCATTATGTTTTCCTTGGGAATGACATCAGACTAATAGGACTGTATTTACCGATGTTGTCCTGTTTACCCTCTTTAAATATTGGCACATTAACTTTCATCCAGTTTCATGGAGTGTCTCCAGGGTTCCAGGACTTACTAAATATCATAATTAGCAATTCAGAGAGCTTCTAACCATATCTTTTAAAACTATTGAATGCAAGTTATTTAGAGTTATTAATTTAAAATGTCTGCCTTTAATAGCTCTTGTTTTAACAACTTCCCAAGTTATTGTTGGAATGGAAAGCATTTCATTCTCATTATATAGCTACACTAAAGTTTTAAGAGTCTGGGTTTCATATCTGCAATTTTCTACCTAGAGATTTAAAGTAAGGATGTTAAGGGCTAGTTGATTAGTTGATGGAAGCAAATGTTTTTAGGATAGTCAGTTGACTAGTCAATTCCTCCCCCCTTGCTCCCTCTATCAGATAGAGGTGGCAAAGGGAGAGGGGGGAGAGGGAGTACTTCAAAGCAGCAGTGCCACACAGCTGATCCCCAGCTCAGCTGTGTGACACTGCTCCTTTGAAACACCGCCTTGGTGTTTCCAAGCTGCAGTGCCATGCGGAGCCCGGGATCAGCTGGGGACTCCCCAGCTGATACCAGGTTCTGCTGAAATGCTGGCGGAGCCTGGGACCGGCTAAATCCCCAGCTGACCCCGGGCTCCACATAGCATTTCAAATCAGCAGTGCAGCACAGAGCCCCCGGTCAGCGGGAGACTCTGAGTCCCCTGCTGACCCTGGGCTCCATGAGGGCGCTTCCGCTTTGAAATGCAGAAGAGCCCCGCTAGGGACTTTTGTACATTTCAAAGCTGGCACGCCTGGAGTCAGCAGGACTTCCTGCTGGCCCCAGGCTGCACACAAAGTTCCGCATTCCCAGCAGGGGCTCTTGAACATTTCAAAGGAGGAATGCAGAAGTGCCCATCGACTAGTCGAGTAGTCGCTGGAAATTCCATCAACTAGTCGACTAGTAAATTAATGGCTAGTTAACATCCTTCATTTAAAGTCCAAGTAGGATAGGAAGCTTGAAGTGCACTTAGTTTGGCTTTTCATGTGTTGAGTGGATATTCCACCTTTAGTAGTTGATCAAACTAAGGCAGGCAGAAGGCTAGGGAAGTGATGACTCTTAAGCAGATGTTGATTTTCAATTGATATTCCAACTCAAATGTGAATTTGGAAATGGGATAAACAATAGAAATAGGTATACGGACAGAAGAGGGCGGAAATCCTGTGGAATATCGTGCTGAGATTACTAGTATTATAGAAACCCAAAAAAGAACAGAAAGATGTCTGAGAACTGTACTGAGTAATTAAAAAGGGCAGTTAATAATATCAGATACATAATGAAGGTCAATATCTTTTTAATGTTAGGTCTTCCACTGCCCATTACAGTATGTTATATCTGAAGACACTGAAACTTATCATTATAGTTCTACAACTACATGCACTGTACAGAAGTAGTAATAAGACAAGATCCTCAACCTAAAGATATTACAATCTAGGAAGAACACAATTGCTAGGTGATATTTCTGCCATGTTGGGGTGTGAAAACAACAATATGATTAGTTTTAAAAGAATTTTGGCAGTGTGTGGGAAATGGATTCTACAGAAGGTTTTGCAGGAGGAGACAGAAGGCTTTTGGGGGTGAGGTAACAAGCCATTCCAAGCAAAATGGTCATTCAGAAAGCAGGCAGAAGAATGGGAAAAGTAAATGAAAGGGGCATTAAGGATTGGAAATAGTAAATGAACTGAGAAAGTGGGAAGAAAGGAGAGCAAAAATGTAGACAAGAAAAAAAATTATGTAGGACTTAAAAACTTAGATAGGGCCATGATAAGGTGGGTGCATAATTGGCTGGATAACCGTAGTCAGAGAGTTGTTGTTAACGGTTCTAAATCCTGCTGGAAAGGGATAACAAGTGGAGTTCCTCAAGGGTCTGTTTTGGGACCCGTACTGTTCAATATCTTCATCAATGATGTAGATATTGGGATAGAGAGTACGCTTATTAAGTTTGCAGATGATACCAAACTGGGTGGGGTTGCAACTTCTTTGGAGGATAGGGACATAATTCAAAATGACCTTAGCAAGTTAAGAGAAATGGTCAGAGGTAAACAGGATGAGGTTTAATAAAGAGAAATGCAAAGTGCTCCACTTAGGAAGGAACAATCAGTTCCATACATACAAGATGGGAAGCGACTGTCTAGGAAGGAGCATGGCGGAAAGTGATCTAGGGGTCATACTGGACCACAAGTTGAATATGAGTCAACAGTGTGATGCTGTTGCAAAAAAAGAAAATATGATTCTAGGTTGTATCAACAGGTGTGTTGTAAGCAAAACTCGTGTAGTCATTCTGCCGCTCTACTCTGCACTAGTTAGGCCTCAGCTAGAGTACTGTGTCCAGTTCTGGGCACCACATTTCAAGAAAGATGTGGAGAAATTGGAAAGGGTACAGAGAAGAGCGACAAGAATGATTAAAGGTTTAGAGAACATGACCTATGAAGCCAGGCTTCATGAACTGGGCTTGTTTAGTTTGGAAAAAAGAAGATTAAGGGGGAACATGATAGCGGTTTTCAAATATCTAAAAGGGTGTCACAAGGAGGAAGGAGAAAATTTGTTCCTCTTGGTTTCTGAGGACAGGACAAGGAGTAATGGGCTTAAAGTGCAGCAAGGGAGGTTTAGATTGGACATTAGGAAAAAATTCCTAACTGTCAGGATGGTCAAATATTGGAATAAATTGCCAAGGGAGGTGGTGGAATCTCCCTCTCTGGAGATATTTAAGAACAGGTTAGATAGACATCTGTCAAGGATGGTGTAGACAGAGCTTGGTCCTGCCTTGAGGGCGGGGGGCTGGACTCAATGACCTCTTGAGGTCCCTTCCAGTCCTATGATTCTATGAAGTTGAGGCTCTTGCACTTGATGTGGTAAAATGAGAAGCTACTAAAGCTGAAGTGTCCAACCAGTTCTGAAGCAGTAGTAGTTACTGCTATAGCAAACTAGTCACACTGACCCGGCCAAATAGCCGCATGTGGCTAGCATGTTGGACACCTCCGTATTAAAAGATGTGAGAAGGCATCTGATCAGATCAGCTGAAGAAAAAGATGAGTGAATTCCACAGCAAAATTTACATTGACTTTACTAGAGCTAAGATTTCATCCCATGTCTTTCTCTGAATGCATAGCAAGCATAGCATAAATGTAATACCTGGAAGCGCGAGAGAAAATTGATTTAAAAACCCAATTCTAACGTTTTAGACTTAAAAACAAATCTATTCTAAATTAGAAGTTTAAAACAATTCTAAAGAAAATGTTATACAAAAGACATTCAAGAAACAACTATATTTTCTCATGTGTTTCTACTCAGTAGGTCTTAAAAACTGGTTTTAAAGTTAGCATAGTAGTGTAATGGATTGTTAGAATGGCACATCAATAATACAGAAAAACAGTAAAATCCTGTCATGAGATTAGTCTAGGCAAGCTTTATATTTCACAGGATTGAAGCTGTCAGTGTTAAACCTCCTACAAGGATCCTTCAGCTTTGTACTCCATGTGTAGTAAAAAGGTTAAATTCTTTTTTTAACATTCTCTAAGGCAAGGATAAATTGCATTATTCTAAGATTAGCTCCCTTTGCAAATTAAATGCTCATCTTCATTATTTGACACCCATTATCCTGGTTAATTTAACCAAGTAATAGTAGATTCAGGGTATTAAAATGTTTGTCTTAATTATTATGGTTTTCTAGAGATGCAATAATACAGGTTGCTGGACAATCTTATAAAACATTATTTGGCATACAGTATGTATATATTTAAAATTGAGTTTTCTAGCAGTGCTACTTCATAGCAGAGAACATCTTGTTTTACTGTTAAAATAACAAAGAGAATTCCGTTTATGTGATCTCTTCTTTTACCATGCTTCAATTGACCATGTGTACTAATTTTTCATCTGATGTTCCAGTATTCTAGGAACTTCTTTTGGGACCCCTTTAATTTCCTATTTCATTAGTCAAAACATTTGATTTTGTAAAGCTTATTTTAGTTGTCCGAGATGTTTTCCTATACCATGTAAAATTTACTCTGTGTTTACCAGAAATAAAAAGTCCAATGGAATCAGTGTTGTGAACAGTTTTTGGAATAAAGTGATGAGTAGAAAAGACATTATTGAAACTATCCCTTTGCTGAAAGTGAATATTAACATTTGTTCAGATTTCCTGTTAAACTCATTCGGAATGCTACATTGCTGGAAAAAATCATGTACTTCAAGAAGTATGTACTTGTTACTTCTGAATCAGGAGCTTAAAGTAATAACATCAGCATACATTTTAAGTGTCCAAACTTAAAAAAACCCCACAGAAATGTGTCCTTTAATTTTTAAAATGTGGACCTTGATCATAGTATAAGCCTTTTTTCTAAAGATAGTACTATTCTAAAGACAGTATTAAGTTCACTTATAGTTGTCACTATTATGTACTGTTGTTCGAAGGAGTTGACGCAGTGGTGCACACTCCGTGTAAATCGGAATAGAATCACACACATTCTTACACACTTTAAAGAAGCTTTTGTTGGTTTTTGTTGTTGGTTTTGCATTTTCTCGAGGTCACTGATAGTTGAAAGTTTCAAAGGTTACCATATCAGAGGGTTTTGTTCGGTAACCGAGGTCAGGTTAAAAAAAGTTAAACCATCACATGTATTTTGTTATAGGCAGGACTATACTTGTACATTCTAAGCCTTGAAGCAGTTTCAGCTACTTTAATTAGCTACTATTATTTTTGTTAGATATGCAATTTAACCTGACTGATAAGGGTACTTTTCACTTGTCAATATAATTGACTTTATCACCTTTTAAAAAGTTTTAAAAGGTAATCTCTGGAGAGGTACAAATCAGTGATTTGCCAAATAGAATTATACAAAATACAACATGTCAAAATTCACCTTCCTGCAGAATGGCCGAATGCCAAATATTGTAACACACGTTTGCAACTCTAGTACTGTGGCATGTACTAATTAAATGCAAGTGACACAGACTAAATTCCCTCAAGCTTAGTAACTGAGGACATTAGTAAAATATCTTTAAATGGAATTTCAGATACTGAAGATGATTAAAACAATCATATCTCATAACCTGCAGCAGTTTTGGTGAGATGTTTTGTAACTAAAGAAGAACTCACCTTAGTATTGTCTGTAAAGATACTGATGAACTATGATGAGCAATGACAATTTTTGACAGCTTTAGGGCAACCTGTCTAGACTTTTCTACAAAAAGTGGTATTTGTATTGCTGCAGTTTTTCTGCCAGATAGCTTTCTGCTTTTTAAATAACTACATTACTCATTATCTTCTGGAAGTTTTCAAGGGTCCTGTCGGGGTACGCCCCTGACGGGGGTTGCGGCCCCCTTCTACTGGCCCGTGTCTCGGTCTGGGCCCCTCTTTCCGGACCTATACAGTACCCAAAGTCCCAAAAGTCCAGGTCCCTCTATTAGGGTATATATGGTACCCAAAGTCCCAACACAAAAGTCCAGGTCCCTCTATCAGGGCACATACGGTACTAGAGGCCTGGCCACTCCGAAAAGCCTCTCCTGGCCCGGGGTTTGATTATCCACAGCAGGGGGAATAGCTAGTAGGGGGACCCAGGCCCTCCCTCTCCACCGGGTACCAGCCCACGGCCCTTTAGGCAGGAAATCCGGCCGATACACGCTAAGCCAAACTTTGTATCCTTTGCCCTGGGCTGCTTCCTACCACGCCCCGATTCCCCTGGGGCCCATTTGCCTCCGAGGCAGTACCTGCTGGGGTTGGGGGCGCACTCCTGCCTCCCTGTGTCGGCAGCTGCTTTCTCGGTGTCAGGGTCAGGCACGGGCAGTGACTCTGGTCCCAGCTGCTGAAGAAACACTAGCCCAGCCTGGTCTCTCCCTCACCCTGCAGTCTCCCTGACTGGGAGGCTCCCTCTGCTTTTATATCCGGCCTCTTCTGGGAGCATGCCCAGTAGGGTCGGAGGGTCAGGACTTTCTCCGCCAGCTGGGCCTGGGCTCCCCCCTGTCCGTCAGTGTGGGGCCTGCTCGCCCCATCACAGGTCCTTATGCCATTTAAAAAGGGTCACTATAAATATGATTTATACAATGGCTTGTTGGGATTTGGGGTTTTTTCCCCTCTAATATTGTACCTTGCCCTCTCTCAGAAGAATAAATTGTATCAATTGTATACAGCTTTACTTACTCTTTTACTAGTGTTCTTTTATCTGCATCCTCAGTTGGTGTAAATCAGTATAGTTCCATTAGGGATCTTGCCCCTACCATGTAAATAAAGTTGTAGCTACATTAAAATATACTACAGCTAATGCCCAGTGGGCATATTTGATTTCTCTTCTAATGGGTCTTCTATTATTCTCTGGTAGCTTCTACATAACATCTTGCATGGGCATCCCAAGAGCTAGTAGCTTCCTCTTAATATTAATAGTGTGAATCAGCCAGCAAGGTGTACCCGGAGTGGTAAATATAGCCAACTTCTGCAAAAGAGGAATAAGACTTCTATAACGCACTCTCTGGGTACGTCTGCACAGCAGCATTATTTTGGAATAACTGATGTTATTTTGAAATACCAAAATGCATGTCTACACAGCAAGCCATTATTTCAAAATAATGGCGAGCTGGAGGACTTCTTACTCCAACTGCTATAACCCTCATTTCACGAGGAGTAAGGAAAGTCAAAGGAAGAGTGTTCTTCCTTTGGCTTCCTGCTATGTAGACAGTTCCAAAAGCTGAATTAAGCTATTTGATTTCTGCTACTCAATAGACATAGCTGAAGTTGCGTATCTTAATTTGACTTTTGCCTTGCAGTGGTGATGTGCCCTCTGAGTCTACCGCAAGCACAGAGTAAGAATTGGGAATTAGTTCCTTATTCTCTGGTTTCAGCATGGCCCTACACTGAATATTACTGTATATTGATAGCTATATTTTCCTGTCAGCTGTTTTGGAACCTAAAGTGCTACTGTGAGAGAAGACCAGAAAATAATGATGATGATAAACTAGTTATCTGCTTTCCTAAACTGCAGTGTCAGTAGAGGTTTTGCCATGTAGACAACATGGGTAACTTCTAGGTAAAGAATCTTTCTCAGTTTTACACTTCACTGGCTACTCACCTGCCACTTAGCTTTGGAAATGCACTTTGTTTGGAGAAAGTAGGGGAAACTGTGGACTGTTGTCTGAATTGTAGTGATTGGACCCAGAAACAGTTTGCAGCTGCAGGATTCTTCTATGCTTGTGTGCCTTACCAGCTACAGATAAGGTGCACAATGAATGCTGCTGATGGGAGTACTTTTTAGAATGAAAGCTAAACATAAAGATTTAGATAAAGATCCTTCCTTAAATGCTAAGGGTTTCATCTGAATAGTACACACTGAAGTTTCAGTCCCCACCAGCACAGTCTGTTAGGACAGGTAGTTCTTGCAGAAAAAGAGAGAAGTGGATACAAATTTTAAAATAATAAATATAATTTGGGACACTTCACTTTTTAATTGTTACAATGATTTTTGTTTTCAAATAAGTTGTTGAAAATTTTCAACAATATTTTTCCCATGAAAGAAACTAATTGTACCGGTACAGGTATTTCTGCAGTGTAGCAATTTTAAAAAATCAGAGCTGTATTCTTATGGTTTTGAATAGTAATGTAACTATTAAAGCCCGGATACAATGAACAGTGTCAGAAAAACCCTATCTGAGTGCACTTTAGATCTTTTGAATATAACAAAAGTTTAGTGACCTAGAAATGAATCAATAAAAAACTGTTCTCTATATGGCAAATTGAAGAACTGAGGGATCCCTACAGATGCATTGACTTTACAATGTATCCTGAATTGTTAAATGCTTTCTGAAACTCACTTAATCCTTTGAGTACTGTAGCAGAGATTTTTCTCTGGCACTTGAGTTTCCTATTTTTCTGTAAGTTTGTTATGATAGAAACCAATGTAAGTTGCTTAAAAAAACCCCTAATATTAAGATGACATTTTATAACACCAAGTTAATTTTTTATCTTTTTTAAATTAATTTGCAAGTTCTTTATTACTTTGCAGAATGCTGTTTTGGAGTTATATGAGCAATTTAGTATTCTTTGCACTTTAATGATCCCCAGTTCTTAATTGATAAGTGTATCATAGATTAGTGTCTGATTTTTAGATTTCAGGCTCTTCAGGGAGTGGACTATATTTTTTTGTTTGTTTTACACCATTTGGAACACCCTGCTGATGATCAAGAAATAATTAAAAATAATAGCACAGAGAGATTCCGTACACACTATACATAATACTAGAACCTGTCTTCACAAAATGTAATATTGGCTCATATAGCCACAAACACGAGAAATCCTGGTTCCACTTAAATCAATGGGACTCATCCGATTTTTATTCCAAAACCTCATAAGGAAAGATGGGCTTTGTGGCATATCCATGAGACTAAAAAATCCAGATTCTGGTGGACCAAAGACAGAAGCCTGTTTTATAGTTGAAGATCCCTCATGAAGAATGTCATGCTAGTGATTCCTATTTCTCTCCTTCAGATGGAAGGGAATCTAGTTGAATCATCTCCACTGATCATAACTGCCTGGCATTATGTGGAGACAGAGAGATTCTCTTAGGTAATCAGGTCCCACTGTATTTCAATGTTGTTAATTGTTATACCATGACATTATCTTTACTTCTGAGTAATTCTGTTTTTTAGGGTTAGGATTTTAGATTTAAACCAACATATTTAACTCTGTATGGAAGCCAATTGTAGCCAGTTCATCTCATGTTCTGGTGAGAGGCACTCCCTGATAACAGTGACAAAGGCATACATTATTGTAGCAAAGTCTGATTTTTTTTTTTAAATCACACATCCTTCTACACCTGGTAGGAGCGAGAAAGAGATACACTTGGCCATTGTTTTTTTCTTGTATCTCCAGGAGCAGCCAAAGATCTAATCGGACCTCAAAAAGCAAACTTGAACTATAAAAGGCAGCAACCCATAAGGGATACCAATGTAATCCTTACCAATGCTTCTGCTAGCTTTTTGAGTCTACTAATGTTGATTTAGTCTCTTCTGACTTAAATGATAGTTGAATCTCTCTCATCCAAGTCTGGCAGACAGTTCCACTGCATCTAAAGTTGATTACTATGAACACTTAGAGTTGGATATCATCTATATATTGAAGGCAACACAGCCTGTATTTCTTTACCAACCCTAATAATGCCCTCTTACACGTCAGGGAAGATTTTCCAAAGCACCTAAGGGATTTATGGGCACAAGATTTTCAATAGGACTTGTACTCATAGATTTCTTAGTTGCTTTTGAAAATCTTTCCTGATTCCTCAGATAAGAGCTCTTGAGGGAATACAAAATTGCACAGTAGTAGCCACTGGGGGCTTTTCCCATCGACAAACAGAGGAAAGGCATGCCTTCTGCTCTACTCACACCACCATCTTCAATCTCTAGCACCACACAGGATGGCCAACCTGACGCCGATGCCCTGCGACAGTCTAATCTTATGTTGTTGGATTTCCTGACTCTCCGGACAGAGGAAGTAATCAGTTTCTCCATCTCAGATGTCTTTGAGGCCACCCGGGCCTCAATGCAATCATGGCCCAAAGGCTGACTAGCCTCCTCTTTCTTGCCAACCCACATCAAGAAGCAATTTAGTGTTGCTGGGACCACCAGTCCAATTAGTGGTGACACATTACTACTCTGAGTAAGTCTTTGCACTGGTCTGCCACTTGGAGCCTTTCTCATTTGAGGGCAAGCTCGGGCAGTTGATCCTGGACGTGATCTGGATCCAGTTTCCGGTCACCATCCTGTTGGCCGGCATCTGGCCTCAGATCCACTCTCCCTAGCACTGATTGTTCTACTAGCAACAGTCAGCTGATCATGGCTCCCTGATATAATGCTGATTCTCTTCCAGGTAGCCAAGAGCCAGAGGTTGGCGCTGGATTGGAACACTAGTTCCGATCCCACAGTATGTCCTCTTGGTACCGCACACCTTTGTGGCACCACTCCTCACAATGGAAGTGTTTCAAGTGCTGGTGCCACTCAAGGTTCCGACACCAGTCCGCTTCCTGGAGGGCGTCCTGATCTCTGCAGTGAGTACTCCCAATGTTGCCCTCTGGTTCAGCCCCTCCATAGCCATCCCATTCCATATCACCTTCCCAGCCTTTGGATGTGGCCTCAGGAGTTTTGGAAGCATTGGAACTGGTGCTGCCCAAATCCCACGAGGATGGTCCATGAACTAGTGGCCACCTCAATGGCAGTTTTGCACCCAGTGGACATATCACTAGGGTCATGGAACCTTATCCAAGTCCACCCCCTCAGTGCATCTGAGCCCAGGGCTTCAGGGGCTATAGGTAGTTGCCCACCTCTTGGGTCCACCCCATAGGACCTCCACAAGTGAGCCTGTCATTAGCCTTGGCAGTCTTTGCCCCTGTCCCTCAGCAGCTGCATGAGCTAGAGCCTGGACCTTCCATGGCTTCGTCGTCTTCCTCTCCTGACAAGGCAGTAGTTGGCACATTGGTGGCTGGGCCTCCTCCCGTGAACTAAAAGGTACTGCAGGTTCTGTTTCATAGGGTAGTCCAGAGTCTCAACTTGCATGTGGGGGAAGTAGCCAAGCAGAAGGAGTTGAGCACAAATACTTTTTTCCTGTCAAAGGGTTTGAGTGTCACTTCATCCTGTTTCCTTGTGTTGGAGGTGGTGAACAAGAAGGAGAGGCAGGGACACCAGGCAGCAGTGGCGAAGTCAAGGGATGCCAAGGCACACGGTATATTCTGCTGGGGGAACTTCACAGAATAGCCAATCAACAGGCTATTCTGAGTATATAGGACTATAATTCTGGGGCCTTCCTACAAAAAACCAACCAAACAAAAAAAACACAAACACCTTGGGCATTTAGCTAAAAATACAGGAAAAATCTTAAATAAAGGAATTGTTTTATATATTGTGTGAAATTCTGACTTTTTTTTTTCTTTTTAAAGTCAATGAAAAATTTGCCATTGACTTCAATGGACCATATTTCACCTGTGTATCTTTTAACATTTATTATTACACTTATCCATAAGTGTGGCCATATGGGGACAGACCAATGATCCATCTAACCCAGTACCCTGTCTTCCAACAGTGGCCAGTGCCAGATGCTTAGAGGGAATAAACACACCTTTTGTGAACTCAGTTATCAAGTGATCCATCCCCTGTCTAGTCCCAGCATCTGACAATCAGAGGCTTAGGTACATCCTGATACATCCTTCACCATCTTGGCTAATAGTCATTCATGGACTTTGTCACAGCCCCCCTTTATGAAAATTGGCTTATGAATATGCATAACTGAAAATGCTTTAGGCAAAATGCATATCATATAACATACTTTTTAAAGTTATGATCTGAGTGTGTATATTCTATTTCTTTGCAGGTATCACTCTTGTATGTGAAGTTAGAAATATGAAGTGTGGATCTGTTTACAATTTTAAATGTGATAATGTTGTCTATTACTGATACTCTGGAAACTTAATGGCCCAGTGCTCAATGAAACAGTCTGTAAATGGTTTTGTTTTTCCTTTATGCCTAAACTGTGGTTAGTCCTGGAAAGACATTACCACACATCTGATACTGGATTCAGTCTTGAATCTGATATTTTCCCCTGGGACTGGAGACACTAACAAAAGGTTCCTTTCATGGGGAAAGTGTATTTAAGGAATGGAAGGCAATCAGGGTTTTGTCTCCATCTGGCTTTTGAAATTGCCTCCCCACTTTAAGAAGATACACGTGAATAAACCTGAAATCAGAACTCTAGAGCTGTAGACCCAAGCCAGAGAGAACAATTCGATCCTGAAAGATTTTAGCTGAACCAAAGAAAAGGGGTGAGGAACATACTTTAAAACAATTTCTCTTAATGTATTAGGCTTAATTGGCATGCTTGTGGAACTCCCTGACAAAGATGTTGTGAAATCCAAAATTACAGCAAGTTTAAAGAAAAACTAGGTGAGTTCACAAGAATAGGTCTGTGACAGGTTCAGTCACAGAGGGCCCTTGGGGTTGTCACTCAGTGTCCTGGCCATGCCACTGAGTCCTCCAGTGCCCCACACCGTCTGTCGTACTAGGCCAGAAACTCTGGTCTCCGGCTGCCTTAGATGGCCCAACTCCCCTCTATTCTGTGGCCTCAGCAGCCCCCAGAGAACTCTTGCAGAGGAAGCCATCAGGTGGGTGGGAAGGTGGCTGGTGGTCTGATCCATGCACAATGCCATGTGCTCCATCATGGAGGCGAAGGTGGAGAACATGTTATGCTGGCGCACCAGCTCTTCTCAGGTAGCCTTTCTGTCCTCCCATTTAACCTAATGCTCCTTCCAGTCAGCAACCGGCTGATTATGTTCTGCCTTGAGTCCCTGCTTGAGGGACTGCAGGCAGACTATCTGCTCCCTCCTGAGCTCATTCCAGGTTCTTTTCCACTTGTGGATTCTAGTCAGGTGGGTAGATGGAGTGGGACATGGGGGACATGCCCAGCTCGCAGCTGTCCCACCTGTGAAGAAAAGTTACAAGGCCAGTCATCACAGGAGACACTGTGCATGAAGCCTAGCCCTAATCTCTGAGCCAAAATCGAAGGCCTCAGTTCACACAATGGTGATGTATTTCAAGCAAGGCCATATGTTGCCTAGAAAGCAGGCACTTCTCAGCAGGTGTACAGACATCCCAGGGGAGCATCACAACATCCATGGCCAGGGGACAAGCAGGCATGGGAAGGTACCAGCCAGGCCAGGAACATGTGGGTGCAAGGGGTCGGACAGGGCACCCAGCTTTCTACTGTGTCCCGCACGTGCTGGGTTCAGTGCTCACGGAATCCCATAGAGAGAGAGCTTCTATCCCTGCCCACTGGAGGAGAGAGGGTGGGTGTTGGTGAGGTGTCTCTGTGAGCAGCAGACATCACTTGCCAGAGGGAGTGTTAATAGGTTCCCCTCCTCTTCCTCCTCCTGGTAGGTTCCCATGCACAATATCAGTGTCCTCCACATCACTGCACTTGATCGGGAGTGAATGCTGACTGAGTGCAGGCATGATCTTGGGCCATGTGTGGCACTGCGGTGTGGTTCCATGACCCTCACTACTTAGTGGTGGCTTGGTGTGGGAAGATATCCTATCACGGAGGCCAGATAAGGCAGGTCTCTCCAGGAACCTTGTGAGAAAGACCAAGGAGTTCCTGTGTGAGAGTGTCATGGAGCTGAGTGCTCTGGACTGGTGCTTCATCTGCAGGTATGTGAACAAGCTGTTCTGTGACCCCTACACCAAGTAAACCAGGAGAGGAGTGCTCAGCCCCTTGTGGCCAATCGACTGACCCCACTTGTCGATAGAGAAAGTTAGAGAACTCATCAGAAGTGCCCTCCTTGGGGTAATCAAAAGCCTGGGAGACATCCTGCGAGGCAGGGATTGGCTCCAAAGTGATGAGCGGCTCCTGGCTCTTAGGAATCATCGCTTGGCTGGCCTACTCCTCCTTCTCCACCGCCCTGTCCTGCAGGCTGATGCCAGGCATGTCTTGGCTAGACTCTATGATCACAGCGGGGGAGGTGACCGGCCACCCTCCAAGGATGGCATCCAGCTGGTCATAATAGTGGCAGGTGTGAGGTGCCACTCCAGAGCGTCCACTCTGCTCCCTCGCCTTGTGATAGGTCTGGCTCGGCACTTTTATTTTGAATCTGCACTGCTCAGGCTCCTGCTGTGCCCATTCTCTGCTAGGCTGGCAGCAATCCTTCCATAGATGTCGGTGTTCCTCTTCTTGGTGTGGAGATCCTGGAGGTTAGACTCCTCCCCCACACCTTGATGAAGTCCAGGATCGCCATACAAGTCCAGGCTGGACCTCTTCTGCATCCCTGGGCAGCAGAAGTGCTGGCAGCTATTGGAGAATCCAAGGGAGTGTAGGAGGTGTTCACATCTCACAATGGTGCTTGCTTGCACAGGACTTGAAGCTGGCCACATGGGACAGGCCCTTCCCCTGTTCCCAGGACTTTTACAGCTCCACTGGAGGAGGAGAGCAGTAGAGTGTGGCCAGACTGGTCAGAGCTGACAGCTGCGGGAGGCCTCCGGAAGCCAATTAGTTCAAATTAGCGGAACCTTAGCGTCCACACTAACGTTATGTTGAAATTACTAATTTGGAATTTGCATTATTCCTGATGAAAAGCAGGAGTTACAGCATTCGAATTCCACAGCCCATTATTCTGAAATAACAGGCTTGATAGTGTGGAGGCACTGCTTACTAATTCGAACTTGGGAGGGTTATTTTGGACTAAGGTCTTCGTGTAGAGTAGTGCTAAGATTGTATGTATAGATAAGGCCTGATGCAAAGAATTCATTTAACTTCTCTGCAGTGACCTTGTCTTCTTTGACTGGTCATTTAGCATCTCATTCGTCCAGTGGCCTTACTGTTTGACAGGTTTCCTGCTTTGGGTGTATTTTAAAAAATGGTTTTTTACTGTTAGTTTTTGTGTCTTTTGCAAGTTGCTCTTCACATGGGTTTTTGCATGCCTAATTATACTTGAGTTTTTTGCCAGACTTGATGCTCCATTCTTTTTCCTCAGAAGAATTTAATTTCTAGTTTTTAAATTATTCCTTATCATGCTGCTCTTACAGTCAGCACAAACCCTGCTATCAGTAAAATCAAACCTCCATTGCTATTGCTGGCTCCTTCCTAATAGCCAGACTCCCATCTCCCAGAGGGTCAGTTTTAGTGCATGAGGATACTGTGACAGGTAATCATACATGTTGCATTCAGTGCAATAAACTGGCTATCTACCACTCCTCTGCTGGACTTCTGCTGCATTATTTTCATTCTTGCTGTTTTTTTATTTTGATTGTTTGCTTGTGTTTTTTGGTAGGGAAGTGCTTATTAGCGTTCATTTAAAGAATGTTAAATATATTTCTCTCTCTTGTTCCTTATCTCAACGCCCTTGCAAAACTCACCTGTTCGATAGCTGATCGCCTCATTGTCTTTTTTAAACTCCTGTTCTCCTGGAGTATTCCTGCCCACTTTGTAAGAGCTCCTAACAAGACTTTTTGATCCTTAGTCCCTTAAAAAAGCCTTTACCATTGTCTGGCAAACTGCTAGGCTCAGCACAAAGCTCCCCAGATGGACCACACCTATAAATTTCAGTCAGACATATGGCAAGTATACAATAAACAAACAACACTTACATCAAGGTTAAATAGTCACTCCTCCTCCTGGAAAACTTCTTTCAAAACTACCCTATATGGTGCTTCTTCGTCAAGTAGTGTCCCCGAGGTTTCTCCACTCGAGGTGCTGGGTCCGTCCCGGCGCCGCAAAATGGAGAAACTTCCACAGCAGTAGCCCTGCCGGCCCACTCATGCACTCCTGTTGCCTCGTGCCGTTACAGCTGAGCGCGGGCCGGCTCGTCAGTTTCCTTCAACTGGCCGCAGACGGACCTAGGATGCTCTCCCTCTCCGGCCTGAGGAGAAAAGGGAGTTTCATTTAGAAATTTGTTTGCCACTTGGCAGTTTATAGTTAGGATAGTATTAATAGTTCTTAGTAGTTTTTACTTAGTTAGTTAGTTAATTAGTCTCAAGTTCCTTGTTTCCGTCCTAGTTTATTTTTTTGTAGTAGCCTTTAAAAAAAAAAAAGAGAGAGAGAGAGAAAAGGAAATAAAAGACAAAATGCCTGGTTTCAAGAAATGTTCCCAGTGCCAGGAGGCCATGCCAGACTCAGATGGGCATTTGCGCTGCGTTAAATGCCTCGGGGACGGGCACATCCCTATGAAGTGCCCTCACTGCATGAAACTGACAGCCCGCGCTCAGCGCGATAGAGAAATGAGGTTGAGGGTGATTTTATTCAATAAAGCCCTCCAGTCCGATGCGACCACGTCTTCTCCCACTACCTCGGGAGTTCACTTGTCCCGTTCACCTGAGAAGGACCTCCACAGTGCCGGGCCACAGCCCAGGAACGTACGGGACAGACCGGGTACCTCTGGCTCTTTGCCGAGGCACCCAACAGAGAAGCCGGGCAAGAGCCTCAGTGCCTCAGCTCCGACTTTGGTCGGGTCAAAAGACCCAATGCGGGCTCCCTGTAAGGGACCGCGGGCAGACTTGGCACCGGCAAAGGCTCCAACAGTCGGGCCACAAGCAGCAATGGCGGCCCCGGCACCGGCTGATACTGCGCATGCGCAGTCAATGACAATTCCGCCGGCACCCGTGCCCACGATGCCAGCTGATGAGACCTTGCTCCCTGTGGTGCCGCAAGCAACGGCGCCGACTCAGGCACCGCAGGCGGCCAGCGGCACCATGCAGCACTCTGCACCGCAGCCTCCTCCGGCACCGGCACAGCTGTTAACTCCCGCGGCACCGCTGATTCAACCCCAGGGCAGCCATGCAACCGGGACTACACCACTTCAAATGGCACCGTCTTCTCCTGCAGATTGTTCGGTGCCAAATGAGGTGCCCTTCAAGTCAAGGCGCGTGCGGACCCCTTCACTCACGCCTGAAAGAGCACGGTTCTCTCCAGGACCTTGGTCACCAGCTTCAATCTGCTCTGAAAACCATCGTGCTTCTTATGTCTCCACTAGAGACCGATATCATAGATCACCGCAGCGATCACCGTCATACCATCACTATCGCTACCACGATCAACGACGCTATTCCTATTATTCTCGTTCACCATCTCGTTTTTCTGTCAGATCTATATCACCGAGGTCTTCGGGACATTTGAGATATTCACGTCGATGCGAGGAGTCTAGAGCCTACACTCCTAGACGATCCCCGACTCACGGTCAGAGATGTGACTGTCATTATGATGACCGTCGGTGTCCTCATAACACGCGATATCCACGATCACGATCTCCGCAAACCACACGCCCTGCGTCTCTACCTCGTGCGCCTTCGCCGGCGATTCCATCAGTGCCTGTGGAGGGCACGATGCCAGTTACTAGTCAGGACACGTATGAAAACAACTACACTTCAAATAGAGAACCACAGACCCCTGACTCTCCGGCCAACCAGTCATCTCCGGATGATGCTGTCTTTCCTGGTGAACTATCCCCCACGGAAGATCACAAACAGTTTCAGGAGCTCTTTGCCAGAGTGGCACAATCTCAGGGTATCCAGATTACGGACGTACAGCAAAAGCAACATCCCTTGCTGAAGAACTTGCAGTCCTCACAAAAATCAAAACTGGCTCTGCCCTTCGATGAGGCTATCCTGGAAATTGCAAATGATATATGGCAGACCCCCGCCACTTCTTTACCGACTAACAAGAGGGCGGACAATAAATACTTTATAAACAAAAAGGGATGGACTTTTTGTTTACGCATCCCCAGCCCAATTCCCTTGTTATGGACGCCGCCCAGCAAAGATCAAAGACGGCCCAAAATAAAAATACGGCAAGTGATAAAGAGGCTAAACGCCTGGACATTTTAGGTAGAAAAGTGTATTCTTCTGCCACTTCAGTTCTCCGGATGTGCAATTACGCGGCCCCTCTTGCCAATCACGACTTCGATAACTACTCCAAATTAGTCCCTCTTCTAGAGCACCTACCAGACTCAAAACGCAAGATCTTGAGGGCGGTAATACAAGAGGGCTACACAACAGCCAGAACAGCGCTTCAGATCGCCCTAGACACGGCTGATGCAGCAGCTAGAGCCACGGCTACTGTGGTAGTTATGCGTCACGGGTCTTGGCTGCACCAAGCAGCTGCCCCGAGAGAGTTATTAAGCAAAGTGGAAGACTTACCTTTCGATCGTCAGTCTCTCTTCGCCCAGTCCACTGATCAGGTGTTCCACTCGGGCAAGGACTCCCGTTCAACTCTTAGAACGCTTGGCATGTATACGCCTCTGTATAAACGTAAGAGGTATACGCCCTACAACAAACAGAGATCCTTCTCTTACGCAACATTCCGCCCCAAGCCATATGAACAACAGAGACCAAGACAACGCCAGCAAAAGCGAAGACAACAACCTGGCAAGACTTCCGGTCAGCAGCAGGGCCGGCAACAAGTTTGATGGGTCAGTCGAGGGACTGCGTGCAACTCCTTTGTCGGGAGCATCACACAATCAGGTAGCCTTATTCCATCATCGGCTGAGGCCTTATCAACGTTGCTGGTCTCTGATTTCCACCGATCGATGGGTCAACGACATAGTTGTTTCAGGATATGCCATCCCTTTCAACTCCATTTCCCCCCACTTCCCGCCCTCCCCGTCCCTTTTCAGGGACCCCTCTCACGAGACTCTGCTACAGCAAGAGGTGTCCCGACTACTTACTATAGGAGCCGTGGAGAGGGTACCCATTAAATTTCGGGGGAGAGGTTTCTATTCCACATACTTCCTCACCCAGAAGAAGTCAGGGGGTTGGAGGCCTATCCTGGACCTGCGTCGACTCAACCGCTACCTGAGAAAACAAAAATTCAAAATGGTCACTTTAGCTTCTATCATCCCGGCTCTCCACAAAGGGGATTGGTTTGCGTCCCTCGACTTACAGGACGCCTATTTCCACATAGCCATTCACCCGGCCCACAGGCGATTCCTTCGTTTCGTAGTGGGCGCGGAACACTACCAATACCGAGTGTTACCTTTCGGTCTGTCAGCAGCACCACGGGGCTACGTCTACACTGGCCTACACTTTGAAGTAGGAATAAGATCCTCCGGAAAAGGGCGCTTTTTCCGGAGGATCGGGGCCAGTGTAGACGCTCTTTTCCGGCTTTTCTAAAAGCCGGAAAAAAGCGGCGGACATTTTCATTTTAAATGCCGCGGGGGATATTTAAATCCCCCGCGGATTTCCCTATTGTGATCGCTGAAATTAACATGCCCCTTCCGGAAAAGGGGCCAGTGTAGACGTAGCCCGGGTGTTTTCCAAAACCCTGGCAGTGGTAGCTGCCTACCTCCGACACCTCAATATCGCTATTTTCCCGTATCTCGACGATTGCCTATTAAAGGCCCCGACTCGCGAAGAGGCTACGTGGGCAGTGACCAGCACCACAGCCATATTCGAGGCTCTGGGCCTCATAATCAATTTCGGCAAATCGTCCTTGGCACCAAGTCAGGACTTGGAGTTTATCGGCGCGAGACTCGATGCACTGAGTGCGAGAGTATACTTGCCTGCAACAAGATTCCAGATGATTTGGGACTTGGTACATACGGTTTCAATTGCTCCCAGATCCAGCATACTGACTTACCTGAAACTGCTCGGACACATGACTGCCACCACATATGTGGTGGCGCATGCGAGACTTCATCTACGCAGTCTCCAGCATTGGCTGTTCAAAGTCTACACACCAGGGGTACACACTGTGAGCAAGACAGTGTCCATTCCCGGACATGTCAGGACTTCACTAATATGGTGGGACAACCCGCAAAATTTGTTATCAGGGGTCCCTTTCCACGCACGAAGACCCACAGTGCAGATCACAACGGATGCTTCTCTGATAGGTTGGGCGCACATCTGCAGCAACATCGAGTTCAGGGACTCTGGTCGGCACAGGAGTCACTTCTACACATAAATCTCCTCGAGCTCTGAGCTGTATCCAATGCATGCAGGCACTTCCTTCAGAGGATCGGAGGTCGTGCAGTCCACATCCTCACTGACAATATATGCACGGTGTACTATATCAACAGACAAGGCGGGGCCCGTTCATGATCCCTGTGCGCGGAGGCGATACGACTGTGGAACTGGGTGATCCACCACAATATAATCCTTACCGCATCGTACCTCCCGGGCAAAGACAATATCATCTCCGATATCCTGAGCAGACACTTCCTTCCTCAGCACGAGTGGGAGGTATACAACGAGGTGGCTCACGGTCTCTTCCGTCTCTGGGGGTTCCCGAGTATAGACCTCTTTGCCACTCGTCACAACAAGAAGTGTCATCATTACTGCTCACGGGCAGGTACCGGCAAGAATTCCCTGGGGGACGCTCTTCTGCTCAATTGGGGATCTCACCAACTTCTCTATGCGTTTCCGCCTCTTCCTCTCATTCCGAGGGCACTGGAGAAGATAGCGACGGAGGGTGCAACAGTGATTTTTCATAGCACCCGATTGGCCTCGGCAGACTTGGCTGACACAATTGTCCAGAATGTCGGTCGCTCAGCCACAACGACTTCCACTGATGCCCAACTTACTGTCTCAGCGGCACGGTTCGATGCTGCATCCGAGCATCATAGAATCATAGAATCATAGAATAATAGGACTGGAAGGGACCTCGAGAGGTCATCGAGTCCAGCCCCCCGCCCTCAAGGCAGGACCAAGCTCCACCTACACCATCCCTGACAGATGTCTGTCTAACCTGTTCTTAAATATCTCCAGAGAGGGAGATTCCACCACCTCCCTTGGCAATTTATTCCAATATTTGACCACCCTGACAGTTAGGAATTTTTTCCTAATGTCCAATCTAAACCTCCCCTGCTGCACTTTAAGCCCATTACTCCTTGTCCTGTCCTCAGAAACCAAGAGGAACAAATTTTCGCCTTCCTCCTTGTGACACCCTTTTAGATATTTGAAAACCGCTATCATGAAAAGAACTCTCGAGCCAGGCAGGAGTCGAACCTACAATCTTCTGATCCGTAGTCAGACGCGTTATCCATTGCGCCATATGCATATGTTATCGATCATATGCATCTTACGGCATGGCTCCTAACTGGTTTCAGCCACCGGAAATGATTTGCTCTCAGGAAGTGAAACATGTATTTATGAATAGCAGACGCCATAGCACTCGCAAGGCCTACACCTACAAATGGCACCGGTTCCAAGCGTGGTGTCTGGAAAGGGACTTTGACCCTCTTTCTTTACCGGTGCAGCATACTTTGGACTACATCTTCCATCTGAAGACGGAGGGCTTAGCAAATGCTTCGTTGAAAGTGCACTTGGCAGCAATCTCGGCCTTCCGCCCGCACATCGACGGACAGTCGCTATTTGCTCACCCGTTAGTTAAAAGGTTCCTAAAGGGACTTGATAACCTATATCCGGCCTTCACAATCCCTCCAGAGCCGTGGGACTTATCTTTGGTACTGGACGCACTAACTCGTCCCCCCTTTGAACCATTAGCAACTTGCGACCTGCGCATGCTCACAATGAAAGTGTCATTCCTTCTGGCAATCACGTCAGCACGTTGGGTTAGTGAGTTGGCAGCCCTTTCAGCCGATCCACCATACACTTTATTTTCTGAACAAGCGGTTCTGCTTCGCGTTCATCCTCCCTTCCTTCCGAAGATAAATTCTCCCTTCCATGTAAACGAGCCCATAATTCTGCCAACATTCTATCCGAAACCTCATTCCTCGCCAGAAGACTCACGTTTACATACCCTCGATGTTAGACGAGCACTGGCCTTCTACCTGCATAGAACACGCTCCTTCAGAAAGTCTCGGCACCTTTTTATAGCTACGGCGGAGCGCTCCAAGGGTCAACAGCTCTCCACACAACGTATTTCCAATTTGATCACCTCCTGTATCTCACGTTGTTATGCCCTACAACACAAACCCTTACCAGGACGACCTCGCGCTCATTCCACCAGAGGCATGGCCGCATCTACTGCGTACCTTAGAGGGGTACCCTTACAGGACATATGCCGTGCAGCAACCTGGTCATCCTCGCTCACCTTTGCCAAGCATTATGCTCTTGCGAAAATATTGAGGAATGATTCAGAGGTGGCGCAAGCAGTCTTGGCCACAGCACAGAGATCATAAGTCCGAAGCACGCCGATAGTGCTTGACCACTGCTCTGTACTCACCTCGAGTGGAGCACCCTCGGGGACACTACTCGATGAAGAAGAGAGAGTTACTCACCCTGTGCAGTAACGTCTGTTCTTCGAGATGTGTGTCCCCGTGGGTGCTCCACGACCCACTCTCCTCCCTGCTTCGGAGCTTCTGTTTATCTCTTTCAGATACTTCCGGTTGGGAGGAAACTGACGAGCCGGCCCGCGCTCAGCTGTAACGGCGCAAGGCAACAGGAGCGCATGCGCGGGCCGGCAGGGCTACTGCTGTGGAAGTTTCTCCGTTTTGCGGCGCCGGGACGGACCCAGCACCTCGAGTGGAGCACCCACGGGGACACACATCTCAAAGAACAGACGTTAATGCACAGGATGAGTAACTCTGGGTATGTCTACACTACAAAGTTAGTTCGAACTAACAGACGTTAGTTCGAACTAACTTTCATAGGCGCTACACTAGCGCTCCATTAGTTCGAATTTAATTCGAACTAACGGAGCACTTAGTTCGAACTAGGTAATCCTCATTCCACGAGGATTAAGCCTAGTTCGAACTTACTAGTTCGAATTAAGGGCTGTGTAGACCCTTAATTTGAACTAGTGGGAGGCTAGCCCTCCCCAGCTTTCCCTGGTGGCCAACCCCAGGGAAACTCGTATGCCCCCCTCCCGGCCCCGGATCCCTTAAAGAGGCACGGGCTGGCTACGGTGCTCGTGCCAGGTGCAGGCCTGCCAGCACCCAGCTAGCAGACCCTGCACCTGGCACAGATCGAGCCAGCCACCCGATCCCCCCAGCCCTCCCCCTCTTCCCAGGACACCCACCTGGGCTAGTGCGGACATCGTGGACCTTGTCCACGATCTCCGCACTAGGCACAGGAAAGTGGCCGGCTAGGGCAGGAGAGCTGCCAGCCTGGCCACCCAGGAGCAGGTGTGCATGAAAATCAAGGTGGTCCACTGAGACCCCCAACCCTGAGCCCTGAGCTTACAATGGCCGTCCTGGGTCAGACCAAAGGTCCATCTAGCCCAGTAGCCTGTCTGCCGACAGCGGCCAACCCTAGGGACCCTGGAGGGGATGGACCGAAGACAGTGACCAAGCCATTTGTCTCGTGCCATCCCTCTCCAGCCTTCCACAAACTTTGGGCAGGGACACCACTCCTACCCCCTGGCTAAGACTACTCCATGGACCCAACCTCCATGACTTGATCTCACTTCCCTTTAAACTCTGTTCTAGTTGTAGCCTTCACAGCCTCCTGCAGCAAGGAGTTCCACAGGTTGACTCTTTCCTTTGTGAAGAACAACTTTCTGTTACTAGTTTGAAGCCTGCTACCCATTCCTTTCCTTTGGTGTCCTCTAGTCCTTCATTATGGGAACTCATGAAGAACTTTTCTGTATGCACCCTCTCCACCCAACTCCTGCTTTTAGAGACCTCTATCCTGTCCCCCCTCCGTCTCCTCTTTTCTAAGCTGAAAAGTCCCAGTCTCTTTAGCCTCTCTTCATATGTTCCCAACCCCTGATCATTTTAGTTGCCCTCCCCTCTCCCAGCCTCTCTCTTCCCCTCTCCCACCTCCTTTTCCCAGTCTCCCCCAGTTTTGTTCAATAAAGACAGATTCAATTTTTGAACACAATTGTCCTTTATTTTGTACATCAAGAAGAGGGGCTAGGGAAGGGTAAGTGGAAGGAGGTGAGGGAGGAATGGGGTACGCGTCCCTGATGGGGAGGACTGGGCTGGCTCTGCGGGCTTTTGGGGTGGAACCTCTCCTGCAGCCCCCCGATTGCCCTCTCTCCCCAGATGGCAGCCTGCAGCAAGTGCAGCCGGTCTGATGGCCGAGTGCTGTGATGTGCCCAGTGTGGGTACTCAGGGCACTCCAAGCCAGGACTGCTTTGCAAGCGGGGCACCCCTGAGAACTGTCTGTCCAGGGTGGGGGTCGGGACCCTTTAAGCGCAGCCCTCGGCTAGCCTGAGACAGCATCTCCACGCTCTAAGTCCTCCTCTGATGCCCTGCTGGCACTGCTTCCGGCCATCCTTAAGTCTGGTTCAGGGTCCACTTAATATGGACATGCTAGTTCGAATTAGCAAAACGTTAATCCGAACTAGTTTTTTAGTCTAGATCCGTTAGTTCGAATTAGCTTAGTTCGAATTAACTAATTCAAACTAAGTTAGTTCGAATTAACGTTGTAGTGTAGACGTACCCTCTCTCTTCTGTTGGCTAGCTCCTCAGGAGAAAAATACATATACATTTGCATGCTTCTGATACTGTGTTTAATTTTAATATATTTACTTAGTGACTTTGGAAAAAAAATTGTTGACCTGAAACTCCATGGCCAATAAAAATACTTTTAAAGATTTAATTCCTAGAGGATTATGTTTTTATATAAAACTGTAATGTCTATTTGCTGTTCTTGAATGTATAAACACACACACACTTAGGATGTGAGTACTGGTAAACAAAAAAATGAGCTTTTTTGGCACTACGGAGGCAAATACCGATGTGAAAAATATAAATGTGTATAGAAAGGGATGCTATTTCTTATTGCAGTAATTGGTATGTGTCATTTATGCTTGTGAAATGTCATATACATTTTATAGAAAGTTTGACAACCTGATGAGTAACATACAGTTCTACCATGTATAAGAAAAAGTCGTATTTTGATCTTTTGATTTCTCGTTGACCCAAAGAAGAAGCATTAGTTGAGGGAGCAGGTGAGAAGTTCTTTGAGCTATTGCAGTGTCAATTTGTTGATTATTGGTGGAAAACTGGGTTGTGAAGAAGGCATCATTCGTGTCTTCATGTGGAAATTGCTGCTGAGATACGGACCTAATGTGTGTCAGGAATGATCTTAAAATGCCATGGCTGTGCCTTTTTCTAGCCTGAGAAATCAAAAATACAATCTCTTATGGAGTCATGCATTTTAAAACTTTGGATTCATCTTGCTTAACTTGTGCTTCTGAGTTCCTCATTGTATCAGCATACTTACAGAAATGATAGTTTGTGGGAGGCTGACCTGATGAGGAGTACAAAAGGGCATTTGTATAGTGTTGAAAGAAACAGAGGTGGGAATGATGGAACATACATATTCACATTTTGTGACCAACCGAAAACCCTTCTGTTTCCACAGGGGAAGATAAATACAATATTTACTCCAGCTTATTGTTCAAGTATTTTCTCGCAGAGGGAATAGTCTGTGGACATAATTTGTTTGTTGCTTCTGCTAAAGAGGATCCTGCTGACATTTTAAAGGTAAAAAAAAAATGATACATTAGATTATAGTTAATCCAATTTTTTTACAAATCTGTTTACAAATGATTAATCAGCCCCGCCCAATCAGTCAGCTCCTGAGCCTGACTGGCTGGAATGATTAATCACCTGTGAAGCTGTGCTGCCACACAGTTTAGAGGGAACACTGATATATATGTAACTACATTGTACACACTGATTTGTTAATCCAGGAATTATATTGCTTACATTTTCATCTATCTGTTCAAAAGGGTACTTAAGCTAATTTCAGCGTACATAGTTTGAAAAACAGTTAAGTGAATCTCTCACAATTACATAGCTGATGCTTCCTGTGTTTATATCTAGGAAACCTGAAATTTAAATACTATGGAGACATCTTGAAATATGTAGATTTTGACTGATGTATTCAAACAAGAAGCTTAGAGCTCTCTTTCTAGTATAAATATTTTATAATGGTTAGTCATTTTTAATGTGATAGATAGACAAAAAAGGTAAAGGGACACTGACTGTTTTTAAATTTCATTTTTCTAAAAATGATGGTTCTATTATAATAATACCTAAAATTACTATTTTGCCAAGTTTTTTCTCAGTTGAAGCAATCAAACTGGGGGAAAAGAACCATAGGAGTTTGGGGCAGCAGATTTTATACAATTTTTGCCACTGCTTAAAAACTTGAGTTGTTCTCTTGCTAAAAAGTTCTTTATAGACATCAGAAAAGGTGCACAAACTTTCATAAATGCTGCACCTGTGCTTCTGCTATGTGTATCTTTCTTGAAGTGAATTATTTATATGTTTATGTGTCAGTGACTCTATTTAGGGATTGATCCTGAAATGTCCTGTGCACACTGTTCTTGAATCTTCAACAGTCTTTCAGGTAGTTTTGGATAGAGGCCCTTTCCTGTGGAACCTCTGAGCTTCACAGGCCTGGAATTCACCAAAAAGTCAAAGGTTGGAGGATAGTAAATATGACCTTTATCGCTGGGGGTGAAAGTTGCCAGAGTTTTTGCTTAAATGTTACATCATTTGTACTCATTTTCTGTCCATCATTACCGTAATTAAAAAAATAGCTATCAGAGCTCTCTTACCATTAACAATTTTTAATTTTATATTTCAATGTTATATGTCAGCTCATGTTGTTCTGTACTACCCTTGATTTATTAGACATGCGAGGGAGGGTTATGGAAAACATGGATTCTTCAAAGTCAACATTTATCTTCTTTACCAAGGGATTTTCATTTGAAGTCTAGTTCTATTTGTGATTCCTAGAAATAAACAACATTAGAAATATTCCCTTGAATGCATTTTGATGGGGGTCTCAATTTAGGATCTTGATATTTAGTTTCTTTTAATTGTATTCCAGTATTCATATAACTTAAGAATTTTGGTTAATGGAGCTTCAGATAGTGTAGGGATTATAGAATTGCACAAAGAGTACAGTCACTGGAAAGACCAAGATTTTAGCTTTCTTAAATCATGAGTTACATAAATTGTGTTAGTTTTCTTTAGATAAAATTCAGACAATGAGTTCAGAATACTATAGTTTAAGTAATAATAAACTATTGCATCTTAAAAACTTGTTAATAGGAACTAACCCAACCAATGAGTGACCGAAACAAGGACATAGATGGTTTGAACATACAGTGCAATGTTATATGCTGTAATTGCCCATGAAATTGCATTAATTTCATGATATATGATTGGGTGTTTCTTGAACCTATAACCAAGACAAATATTGCTGGTACTAGAAAGGGGAAAAGACACTCCTACAGAGCATAATTATCTTAAAGCTGTGTATAACTAAAAGACAAGGAGAGGATAAAAAGCCCCATCAGCTGCCTAAGATATGTTATATTACCACCCAGCAATTTATCCATCATCCTTTCAAAACATATTCATGCCTATTGTAGTGAAAGATCCTTCAGGAAGTCAGCATTAAGATGTAACACTGAAAAATTACACCCCTTTAGAAAATCCTATAGAACAATATACATTATGATTTTAATGGGATATTTTAAACATTTCAGAGCATTCTGTTCAGTCAGTACACTTATCTAAAAGACAACTCTCCACCATAAGTAAATGTAGAAAGTGTTAGGAGTTTGTGTTTAAAGTAATCCATAATCAATCTTCTCTTCCATTTTATAAGAAATTGTAAAATAAAAGACTGAGCCAAACCCGTGTTAGACTTGATTACAGTGGGAATATGAAATTGCTATTTTACATTTTAATTTGTTTAATAAAATTTGTTACTGAAAATGAATAAAGTTAGGCATGAAATTAAAGTTTAATATGTAACTGTGGCAAAACATGAAATGTTTTATTTTATTTCTTAGACCTTTTTTCTTAATGTCAGTGTGATTGCCACATTATAAAATACAATTTGTTTATTCCTCTGATCTGTATAACATTTGCACAGGGGGAAGAAAGACTTTTAAAAAGTAAGCCATTGTTCAAATATAAATCAGTGGATGGAGCCATCTTGGAGGTCATAGATTCAGGCCAGCAGCAGTAGCTGTTGAACTTGTGTCCATAAAAATTTCATCACATATTGAGGAAAGAGAAAGATGTGAACCAGTTAGGAGGTAACCCTTCCCCACAGTGATCTTCAGACACAGAACTTTGCAGGAGAGACAACCCTTCCCTACCTCTCACTTGGGATGTTAGCATATAGTCGAGTAAATGATTAACCAGTAAGCCTAGGCATATCGGCTACATGCACTCCCCACCTTTGCTGCCTCTATATCAGAGTTAGTGGGGGGAGGGAGTGGGAGCCAGTGCCTGTGAGGAGCTGGATTTAAGCAGGCTCCCTACAAGCACCAGATCCACCTGCCCCACGCACCCTTGCACTGCTGCCTCTAGCTGCTGGCCCCACCCCCTAGGATATTAAATAGTCTAGGGATTTTAAAATTAGATAAATCAGCTAATTGAATAGTTGATGGAATTTCCATTGACTATTCGATTAGTCAGTAAGGGTGCATCCACTTTGAAATGCAGCAAGAGCCACCCGGCTATTGCTACATTTGCCACCCGGCTATTGCTACATTTCAAAGGCAGAAGTGCTGTGCAGCATTTTGGAATGCCACTGCTGCACCCCTGCCCCCTCCCACCAAGCTGGAGCTAGAGGGAACTGGCTTTTAAGCTGGCTCTTCACAGCACCCCCTTTTCTCTCTCTCTCCTCCCTCCCGCTGCCTCTTTCTGATAGAGGCAGCAAGGGGGGGAAGTGACTAGTCAACTAGTGTGTTGACTATGCAATATGCTTTTGGTTATCAGACAACTAGTCAATTAATCACTTACAATATTATCAGTTACACAACTATTCTAGGGATGTATGTGGTTACACGACTATTCAGTTACACAATATCTAACATCCCTACCTCCTATTATAGAGATATTAGGATTCTACATTTTCCCCCTTATCCATATGGACACAATAAAGAAAAAAAATACATTATAAACCCAGTCAGGGACACTACTGCAGAAATATGTTCAGATGCAGGCATATTTGGACACAGATGATATCATCCAGCAGTGTTTTCTACAGTTCTGCTCTCATTGTTCTTCTCATGTGCCAACTGGCTACATGCTCCATCCCCTTCCAACCGCTCCCTTACAGTCACTTTTCTTCAGACTAGATTGACTTGTCTTTAATGCTTCTTTCCATCCTTCCTTTCTTCTTCTCCACTTTCCCTCTCACATTCCTTTCCCCTTCCTTTGTTTTTTCCCCTTTAGCTTATTCCTTCCTGTCTTCCCCATCCTTCCCTAAATATATTTAATGCATATAATAAAATGCAAAAACCCAAAATGCATCAACATTAAAATAACCCCCTCTCTAAAAATAGCCCATAAATGTCAGTTCCTTATGGATTCATTAAAAAAAAAATCCTAAAGCTTGTAATGTGGTAATTGGTGAATAATAGAATAGGTCAAGATCCATTTGCTTTAGTACTTTTTCAGTAGAGGCAATGGATGCTCCAGGGCAAGAGAGTCTCGGAGGGCTGATGGCTAAGAGCCCAGCGGGCTGTCAGGGAAGAGGGCTATGGGCAGCAAACTACCAGCAGTAGGAGCCTGGCTCCCCACAGCTTGGCTGCAGAGCATGCCCCAGCAGGGTTGCCTGGTAGCGTGGGGAGCCCAGTGGGCTGGGAGCTGGGCTGCCTGGCATGAAAGGCAAAGGGGGAAGGGATCTGCAAGACAGGGAGGGAGCCGGCTAGCAGCTGATCCAAGGCTTGGGGGGAGGCAGTATTGGGGGGGGGGACAAATGTGATCTCCTCTGGACCACCAAAATCCCTCATCTGAGACTGGTCAGGTCCCGAGGGTGCCGAACCAGGGAGGTCTATCCTGTATAAAAGAAATTAAGAATGAACTGGTACAAAATTGTATCAAATATAGTTTAAACTGTTTATAGGATACAATCTTATCAAGTGGTGATATGATAGCGTAATCATGTGAATGAGTAACTGGTGAGCCTGAACTCATTGATTAACCTTCACGGTTACACGCAGGCTCCTCTTCTCCTGCTGCTGCCTCTGTATTAGACGCAGCAGCACAGGGGGTCAGGTGGGAGCCATGTGGAACTTTTGAGCCAGTGTGTAGGTTTTTGAGCCAGGTCCCCATAAGCATCAGCTCATGGGGAGCTGCCTGCCCCTCCCCCCACTACTGCCTCTGATACAGAGGTAGCATCGTGGTGTGGGGAACACAGCTTTGTGGGAGTTTCCTCCTCCATGTAAATGTGTAACCACTGAAGTTTTCAGCAGTTACACGTTTATCTTAAATGCATTTTAACATCCCTATTATCATGTCCCCATCTGTCAGATTCTTTTGTGCTGTACATTTTCTAGCCTCTGTCACTATGTTCTAAATGTTCAAAGTCATGTCATCTTCACTTATATTCCTTTTCAGAATTATCCTATAAGCTAATAGCTCTTGTTGTCATGGCTCTCGCTGTCATAAAGCTTTTCCTAATACTTGCTCTACTTTTTCTTAATGCTGTTCTTGAACACTAGTAAAATCCACTGGTACAACTCCATAGTAATTCCTCTCTTGCCTTCTCTGTTTTATATATTTGTATATACATCACTTTTTAGTCATTGCCACGCTATATGAACTTAACTCTTTTAAAACATGTTCTTTAATTTCTTTTGTTGTTAGAACGTCTTCTTATTTGTTAATTTATGTCACTGAGCTGCTAAAATCTGATGCTGTATTTGGGTTATGTCTCAGAGAAGGAATATAATATCAGATATTGTGATTTGACATCTTTATGTACAGAGCAACACAATTTCATCTGCCTTTTCCTGCCTTGTCACACTTCAAATTTATGTCTGATTTGCCATGTTCCCTGAGCTAGAAATTCTTCCACTAGACATTCTTAGTGTTCCCTCTTAAGATTTTCTGTCCATGACCGGAGTGAATTTTGTCTTGTTTACCAATATTGAAGTTACGTGTGCTTGTTCGGCTGTGTGCCGCTATAACAAACCTCTCCCTTTTCCCCTCTGCTGCCATGATTCCCATCCTCCCCTCTCCCCATCTCCTCCCCTGGCGCCTGCTCCCTTACCCTTCTCTGCTGTCCTGGCTCCTGACCTTCTCACTCCCCTCAGCCCTCCTGAGACCTGCCCCATCTTTCCATCCTCTCTGACTACTGCACCAGTCCTTCCCTTCCCTCCTGAGAGAAGACAAAGGAAGACCCTCTCCGCTACTATACCAGTGTCACCTGGCTGCAAAAAATTCAACAACTGTCGCAAACCCTTGCCCATCTTAGACGGGCATTCCTCACGCATTGTTGTTGTTCGTCCATCGTATTCGAAGAAGACCTTGACATCTAACGGGTTGTGGACTGTCCACAGTGTGTCCGCAAATGGCTGAGAAGGCCGATACGGGCACGGAATGTTCTGCCACATGTTGGGCAGACATGTGTGGGCACCACTGTTGCAGCTTTTGCAACTCTGGCTTTACGGAGTGTTCGCTTCTCTTGTGCTATGGTTGTCCTTCTGGCTTCAGATGTTTGACAGCCTTGGTAGATCAGCGTGTGCCATGTTGATCGGTCTTGTGCCAGGGTCTCCCAGGAGGTGGTGTCAATATCCAGGGACTTGAGAGAGGCTTTAAGCGTATCTTTGTATCGCTTCTTTTGTCCCCCGTGCGATCGCTTCCCTTGAAACAGCTCACCATAGAAGAGCTGTTTAGGGATGCGATGATCTGGCATCCTTGCAACATGGCCTGCCCAGCGTGTCTGAGCTTTCATCAGCAGGGTGTAAACTGACATCTTTATGTACAGAGCAACACAAGCAGACCTGCTCTAGAAAGGACTTCTGTGTCTGGCACCTTATCCTGCCACCGGATCCTCAGAAGTCTGCGGAGGCAAATCGTGTGGAAGTGGTTCAGTTGCCTAGCGTGCCTCCTGTATACAGTCCAAGTCTCACTGGCATACATCAGGGTAGTTAACACTACTGCTCGATAGACTTTAAGCTTTGTAGCAAGGCTTATTCCACGGCGGTCCCACACTTTGGTCAGCAGTCTGCCGAATGCAGAGCTTGCCTTGGCGACTCTGCAGTTGACCTCAATGTCAATTGTCACTGAGCGGGAGAGGGTGCTGCCAAGATATGTAAATTGGTCCACTGCTTGCAGCTTTTGTCCCTTCACTGTGATGGTGGGCACTTGATATTGAGCTTTCAGAGCTGGCCTGGTGCATTACTTCGGTTTTCTTTGTGTTGATGAGAAGGCCGAAGTTGTCGCATGCTGCTGCGAATTTGTCCATGCTGGTTTGCATTTCCTGCTCTGATCCAGCATTCAGGGCGCAGTCATCAACAAAAAGGAGATCTCGTAGCACAGTCTCCTTTATCTTGGTGACAGCCTGGAGTCTTCGCAGGTTAAACAGTTTCCCATCGGTCCTGTATCTCAGTCTGATTCCCAAGGAACTGTTCTGAAAGGTGTCTGACAGCATGGCTGAAAACATTATGCTGAACAGGGTCGGTGCCAGCACACACCCTTGCTTGATGCCGTTTGTGACGGGAAAGGCCTCTGAAGCTTCTCCATCATCCAGAACACGAGCCGTCATGCCGTCGTGGAACTGACGTACCATCAAGATGAATCTGTCAGGGCACCCAAACTTCGACATGATGCGCCACAGACCTTCGCGACTGACAGTGTCAAAAGCCTTAGTGAGATCCACGAAGATGGTGTACAGTTCACGATTCTGCTCTTGACACTTCTCTTGGAGCTGTCGGGCTGCGAAGATCATATCCACCGTGCCACGCTCTTTGCGGAAACCGCACTGTGTCTCGGGTAATATACCCTGTTCCAGGTGGTCAATCGCGCATTAGGTGCCTGGGGAAGGCACACATACCTCAAAAATGCCCCCACTGCTCTAAACTAATGGTGAGAAAACACTGGACATACGTCTAAACTATAACCCTTTTTCAAAAGAGGAATGTAAATTAGACATATCAAAATTGCAAATGAAGCCAGGATTTGACTTTCCCATGCTTCGTTTGCATAATTGCATCACAGCATTTTTCAAAAAATGCTATTTTGAAAGTGAAACCGCAGTCTAGATGTGGTTCTTTCAAAAAGAAAAGCCTTTTTCAAAAGATCCTGTAAACTTCATTTTTCGAAAGATGGAGGTATGGAGGTTCCACCACCTCCTTCGATAACCCATTCCAGTTCTTCACCACCCTCCTAGTGAAATGGTTTTTCCTAATGTCCAACCTAGACCTCTCCCACTGTAACTTGAAACCATTGTTCCTTCTTCTGCCATCCGTCACTACTGAGAACAGCCTCTCTCCATCCTCTTTGGAACCTCCCTTCAGGAAATTGAAGGCTGCTATCAAATTCCCCCTCATTCTTCTCTTCTGCAGACTAAACAAACCCAAATCCCTCAGTCTCTCCTCATAGGTCATGCACTCCAGACCCCTAATCATTTTGGTTGCCCTCCACTGGACCCTCTCCATTGCATCCACATCCTTTCTATATTGGAGGGCCCAGAACTGGACACAATACTCCAGGTGTGGCCTCACCAGAGCTGAATAAAGGGGAATAATCACTTCTCTAGATCTGCTGGCAATGCTCCTCCTAATGCACTCTAATATAGCACACTGTCGACTCATATCCAGCTTCTCATCCACTGTAATCCCCAGGTCCTTTTCTGCAGAACTGCTACTTAGCCATTCGATCCCCAGACTGTAACAAGGCTTGGGATTCTTCCATCCCAAGTGCAGGACTCTGTACTTGTCCTTGTTGAACTTCATCAGATTTCTTTTGGCTCAATCCTCTAATCTGTCTGTCACTTTGGACCCTATCCTTGCCCTTCAGTGTATCTACCTCTCCCCCTCACTTAGTGTCATCTGCAAACTTGCTGAGGGTGCAGTCCATCCCCTCATCCAGGTCATTAATAAAAATGTTGAACAAAACTGGTCCTAGAACCGATCCTTGGGGCACTCTGCTAGAAACAGACTGCCAACCTGACATCGAGCCATTGATCACTACCCGTTGGGCCCGACAGTCTAGCCAGCTTTCTGTCCATCTTACAGTCCATTTATCCAGTCCATACTCCCTTAACTTGTTGACAAGAGTATTGTGGGAGACCACATCAAAAGCTTTGCTAAAGTCAAGGTATATCCCATCATCTGACTTTCCCGTAGCCATAGAACCAGTTACCTCATCAAAAAATTAGCTTGGTCAGGCATGACTTGCTTTTTGTGAATCCATATTGACTATTCCTGATCACTTTCCCCTCTTCCAAGTGCTTCAAAATGGACTCCATGATTTTTCCCGGGACTGAGGTAAGGCTGACTGGTCTGTAGTTCCCTGGATTGTCCTTCTTCCCTTTGTTTAAAAGATGAGCACTACATTTGCCTTTTTCCAGTCATCCGGGATCTCTCCCAGTCTCCATGAGTTTTCAAAGATAATGGCCAAAGGCTCCGCAGTGACCTTTGCCAACTCCTTCAGTTTCCTCGGATGCATTGAATCTGGACCCATGGATTTGTGTAGGTCTAGCTTTTCTAAATAGTTCCTAACTTGTTCTTTCCCCACCAATGGCTGTCCACCCCTGACTAGACTTCCCCAGGCATCGTCACCTCTGCTAAGAAACGGACTTTGCTTGTGCGGTCTCTTCAACCTATTTCTTCAAGCCGCGTCAGCACTGGGATAAACTAGGGATATCCGGTACCGTGACCTCCCATTCCAAGAGAGCCACGAAAACAAAGACATGGCACGGAACATCATCCATGCCGACCACCAGCACTTCAGCATAGCCTTTGCCACTGGCACAGGCACAGGCACAGGCACAAATGAGACCACAGGAACTGGAGACGCAGCCACCAGCACTGTCCAAGGACTGCGCAACAACCAGTAAGGAACTGGCCAGGGTTTCCTGTCCGGTATCATTGGTGCCGCTCTCACCAGCACCAGTGCATTCCACAGGCAGACAAGACACATGTACTCACAAGAGACACCATAGATCTGTCTTCCCCGCAACCTCTGGCACCGAATCATGTATCCTCCCATGGTGCCATGACCATGCAGATGTCTTTATCTCCTCCTCCATCAAGGGGCTCCTCATAAGTCTCCGACACTATCAGCACACAGCCTTTCACGAGAATTGCAGGAGTGTATTTTTCTTCTAGACATCCCTCCCCCTGCAAGGTCATACTATGAGCATTACAAGCATAGGTACTCTTATGACCATCCATCCCAGTGGAGGACAGAATACCAGCCTATTCCAGACACTGGTCACCATCCTGTTAATGCTATGCCTCAGTTTTATGGTCTACAGGTTTTTCCACTGCAGCTCACAGGCAACCCATCACACCACTTTGTCCAAGTACCTCTCCTCCTCAACAACCCGAGTTAGAGGAGGGACAGATATCTGATCTGAGGAACAACAGCTTGATATCTCACCTACTGACTAGTCTTCCATGTCCTCAGACGAGGCAGCGATTCCAGGTGATATTTCACCTACGGACGACCTGAAGCAGTTTCAGGACTTGTTTAAAAGAGTGGCTGCTAGTCAGGAAGTCCAGCTGACTGAAGTATAGGAGAAACAACACCGTCTCCTCAAAAACCTCCAACCCTTCCAACGGGCCAAAATTGCATTTCCCATTGAGTCCATTATGGAAGCGTCGGAAGAAATCTGGTAGACCGTAGCTTCAGCCCTGCCTACCAACAAAGGGGCTGACAAGAAATCATAGAATCCTGGAATATTAGGACTGGAAGGGACCTCGAGAGGTCATCGAGTCCAGCCCCCTGCCGTCATGGCAGGACCAAATACGGTCTAGACCATCCCTGATAGACATTTATCTAACCTATTCTTAAATATCTCCAGAGATAGAGATTCCACAACCTCCCTGGGCAATTTATTCCAGTGTGTAACCACTCTGAGGGTATGTCTACACTACCCCGCTAGTTCGAACTAGCGGGGTAATGTATGCAAACCGAACTTGCTAATGAAGCCCGGGATTTGAATTTCCCGGGCTTCATTAGCATAAAGCCGGCGCCGCCATTTTTAAAAGCCGGCTAGTGCGAACCCCGTGCCGCGCGGCTACACGCGGCACGGGCTAGATAGTTCGAACTAGCTAGCTTTTCCGAACTATCTGTACGCCTCAGATAGTTCGGAATAGCTAGCTAGTTCGAACTATCTAGCCCGTGCCGCGTGTAGCCGCGCGGCACGGGGTTCGCACTAGCCGGCTTTTAAAAATGGCGGCGCCGGCTTTATGCTAATGAAGCCCGGGAAATTCAAATCCCGGGCTTCATTAGCAAGTTCGGTTTGCATACATTACCCCGCTAGTTCGAACTAGCGGGGTAGTGTAGACACCCTGACAGTTAGGAACTTTTTCCTAATGTCCAATCTAAACCTCCCTTGCTGCAGTTTAAGCTCATTGCTTCTTGTTCTATCCTCAGAGGCCAAGATAAACAAGTTTTCTCCTTCCTCCTTATGACACCCTTTTAGATACCTGAAAATGGCTATCATGTCTTCTTTTTTCTAAACTAAACAAACCCAATTCTTTCAGCCTTCCTTCATAGGTCATGTTCTCTAGAGCTTTAATCATTCTTGTTGCTCTTCTCTGGACCCTCTACAATTTCTCCACATCTTTCTTGAAATGTGGTGCCCAGAACTGGACACAATACTCCAACTGAAGCCTAACCAGTGCAGAGCACAGCGGAAGAATGACTTCTTGTGTCTTGCTCACAACACACCTGTTAATGCATCCCAAAATCATGTTTGATTTTTTTGCAACAGCATCACACTGCTGACTCATATTCAGCTTGTGGTCCACTATAACCCCTAGATCCCTTTCTGCTGTACTCCTTCCCATTCTGTCGCATAGACAGTCGCTTCCCATTCTGTATGTGTGAAACTGATTGTTCCTTCCTAAGTGGAGCACTTTACATTTGTTTTTATTAAACTTCATCCTGTTTACCTCAGACCATTTCTCCAATTTGTTCAGACCATTTTGAATTATGACCCTATCCTCCAAAGCAGTTGCAATCCCTTGGTATCATCTGCAAACTTAATAAGCGTACTTTCTATGCCAATATCTAAATCGTTGATGAAGATATTGAACAGAGCTGGTCCCAAAACAGACCCCTGCGGAACCCCACTTGTTATACCTTTCCAGCAAGATTGTGAACCATTAATAACAACTCACTGAGTATGGTTATCCAGCCAGATATGCACCCACCTTATAGTAGCCCCATCTAAGTTGTATTTGCCTAGTTTATTGATAAGAATATCATGCGAGACCATATCAAATGCCTTACTAAAGTCTAGGTATACCACATCCACCGCTTCTCCCTTGTGCACAAGACTTGTTATATTTTCAAAGAAAGGTATCAGATTGGTTTGACATGATTTATTCTTTACAAATCCATCCTGGCTGTTCCCTATCACCTTGCCGCCTTCCAAGTGTTTACAGATGATTTCCTTAATTACTTGCTCCATTATCTTTCCTGTAACAGAAGTTAAACTAACTGGACTGTAGTTTCCTGGGTTGTTCTTATTTCCCTTTTTATAAATGGGCACTATATTTGCCATTTACCAGTCTTCTGGAAACTCTCCTGTCTCCCATGATTTTCCAAAGATGATAGCTAGAGACTCAAGATACCTCCTCTACCAGCTCATTGAGTATTCTAGGATGCATTTCATCAGGCCCTGGTGACTTGCAGGCATCTAACTTTTCTAGGTGATTTTTAACTTGTTCTTTTTTTTATTTTATCTTCTAACCCTCCCCCCTTCCCACTAGCATTCACTATGTTAGGCATTCCTTCAGATTTCTCGGTGAAGACTGAAACAAAGAAGTCATGAAGCATCTCCGCCAGTTCCAAGTTTCCTGTTACTGTTTCTCCCTCCTTACTGACCAGTGGGCCTACTCTGCCCTTGGTCTTCCTCTTGCTTCTAATGTATTTATAAAAAGTCTTCTTGTTTCCCTATATTCCCGTAGCTAATGTGAGCTCATTTTGTGCGTTTGCCTTTCTAGTCTTGCCCCTGCATTCCTGTGTTGTTTGCCTATATTCATTCTTTGTAATTTGTCCTACTTTCCATTTTTTATATGACTCCTTTTTTATTCTTAGATCATGCAAGATCTCGTGGTTAAGCCAAGGCGGTCTTTTGCCATATTTTCTATCTTTCCGACGCAGCGGAATAGCTTTCTTTTGGTCCCTTAACAATGTCCCTTTGAAAAACTGCCAACTCTCCTCAGTTGTTTTTCCCCTCAGTCTTGATTCCCATGGTACCTTACCTATCAGCTCTCTGAGCTTACCAAAATCCGCCTTCCCGAAATCCATTGTCTCTATTTTGCTGTTCTTCCTTCTACCTTTCCTTAGAATTGTGAACTCTGTGATTTCATGATCACTTTCACCCAAGCTGCCTTCCACTTTCAAATTCTCAACCAGTTCCTCTCTATTTGTTAGGATCAAATCTAGAACAGCTTCCCCCCTAGTAGCTTGTCTCTGCCAAAGGCATGGACTTCTTATTTTCCTACCCCCAACCAAACTCTTTGGTGGTGAATGCAGCCCAACAGAGGTCTAAGTTACCACAGTACAAGAACGCTGTAGCAGACAAAGAGAGTAAGTGCATGGACCTCTTTGGTAGGAAAATGTATTCATCATCAACCCCACAACTTCATATTGCAAATTACTTGGTCCTGCTAGTTAATCATGATTTGATCATTATTCCAAATTCACTGGACTCATGGATGACCTACCCGATAATAAAAGGCTTATTCTCAAGTTGTTTGTCCAAGAGGCCTATACTACCACAGGAACCACCCTCCAAATGGCCCTGGATGTTGCCGATACAGGGGCACCCTGTACTGCAATCTCAGTAGTGATGCACAGACAATCTTGGCTTCAAGCTGCTGGGGTCCTGAGAGAGTTGCAATCCAAAGTAGAGGACTTCCCATTTGACAAACAAAATTGTTTGTGGAGAACATTAATGAAGTCCTCCACACAAGTAAAGATTCGAGAACAATCTTATGGACATTAGTGATGTACATGCCACCATATCTCTGTAAATGTTATACACCATACAAGAGGCACTGCATCTTCTCTTAGGGTATGTCTACACTACCCCGCTAGTTTGAACTAGCGGGGATAATGTAGTCATCCGCACTTGCAAATGAAGCCCGGGATTTGAATTTCCCGGGCTTCATTTGCATGAAGCCGGCTGGCGCCATTTTTAAATGCCGGCTAGTTCGGACTCCGTGCCGCACGGCTACACGTGGCACGGACTAGCTAGTTCGGATTAGGCTTTCTAATGGAACGAGGTGTACAGCTAGTTCGGATTAGGAAGTCTAATCCGAACTAGCTAGTCCGTGCAACGTGTAGCCGCGCGGCACGGAGTCCGAACTAGCCGGCATTTAAAAATGGCGCCGGCCGGCTTCATGCAAATGAAGCCCGGGAAATTCAAAATCCCGGGCTTCATTTGCAAGTGCGGATGACTACATTACCCCCACTAGTTCGAACTAGCGGGGTAGTGTAGATATACCCCTCCTCTCGGTACCAATACAGAGGGGTCAACAAATCCCATATGAGACAATGGCCTCAGAGGAGATGTCCACAAAACAACCACACCACTAACCAACAGGGAAATAGCAGGTTTGAGGCATCGATCAAGTTCCTCCCTCTTACAAAATCATGCCACAAGCAAGTTACCATTTTTCAGCACCACTTGAGACCATTCTGTCACCATTGAGCCACCATTACATCAGGTCTCTGGGTCCTCGAGATTGTGGTATCTGGCTACACCATCCCATTTACATCCCTCCTCCCAACTTCCCCACCTTCCCCGTCACTTTTCAGTGACTGCTTTCATGAAAGCCTGTTAAAATAGGAGGTCCATCGGAGCAGTAGAGAAGGTACCAGACAAGTTCAGAGGTAAGGGCTTCTACTCTTACTACTTTCTCACATAGAAAGACAGGTGGTTGGAAACCCATTTTCGACCTTCACAAGCTCAACTGATAACTTTGCAAAGAGCAATTCAGAATGGTTACCCTAGCATCAATAATCCCAGCGCTTCTCATCTGCACCCAGGGTGTTTTCAAAGACACTCACAGTGGTTGCGGCATACCTACATAGACAGGGCATTATAAACTTCCTTTATCTCGACGATTGCCTAATAAAGGGCCTATCCTTTGCAGAACTGAGTGATTTGACACATACAAGAAAGATATTTGAATCGCTCAGACTCATCAGCAGCAGCCAAAAATCCGTGCATCAGCCAACACAGTCTCTGGACTTTATAGGAGCCCAATTTGACTCTACTACGGTGCGAGCCTGCCTTCTAATGCAAAGGTTTCAGGCAATATGAGGATTCATCATGACTGTCACCATGAGCCCTGCAGTACCAATACTTACCTTCCTCCAACTTAGGGGCCATATGGCAGCAACAACAAATGAGCTGCACCATGCACGACTACACTTTTGATAAACTTAAGCAACAAATAGTCTGGTAGCACTTTAAAGACTAACTAAACATGTAGATGGTATCATGAGCTTTCGGCACAGCCCACTTCAGCATTGTGTGGTGTCTGTATATGCCGCTTCCTGGTACCATATTCACAAACATGTTTCCCCCCACCAAATGTGGCCGCTTCCATCAAGTGGTGAATCAACCCATGCAATCTACTAGCGGGTGCTGCATTCCACCACTATCAGCTGTCCTTGCAAATTACCACAGCTGCTTCCCTCCTAGAATGGGGTGTGCACTTGGATGGTCATCTTGCTCAGGGTCAGTGATCTGGCCAAGAAACACTTACATCTTTTGGAATTGAGAGTGGTTGTCAGTGCCTGCAAGCATTTCTATACATGTATGTGCAACACCACTGTCAGGATATTTACTAACAATATGACAATAATGAATTATATAAATAGGGCGGCGCTCAGTCCCATTCTCTGTGTGCTAAAGCAGTATGTTCATGGAATTGCTGCATCTATAACAAATAACCTTGGTTTATCGTACCTACCTGGCATCAACAATGCCATATTGGATGCGTTGAGCAGGCACTTTGTACCAGTTCATGAGAGGGAGTTACATCACCAAGTGCTTCAACCTATCTTCTGTCAGTGGGACTTTCCCCAAATAGACCCATTTGCCTCCCACAAGAACACCAAGTGCCCACAGTACTGCTCTAGGGCCAGAGTTGGTCTCGTATCGTTAAGGAATACCTTTCTTCTCAGCTGGAGACATCCTCTACTCTACACATTCCCACTGACCCCTCTCATCCCAAGAATCTTCAAGACGATCAACAGAGACGATGCAATAGTATTACTCATAGCCCTCTCCTGGGCCTGGCAGACATGGTTTCCTTATGTCTTTCAAATGTCTCCCCAACCACCCTACTCTCTCCTCCAATGTCATGATCAATTGACCCAGAACCTGCAGGACTCTGCTGCACCCTCAGCCCCACATTCTGCACCTGACAGCCTGGCTTCTCGTTGGTTCCAAGATTCTGAAATGCTGTGCTCACACTGTGTTAAACAAGTATTGATGTATAGAAGGAAGCACACTACACGCTCCACCTGCCTTCAAAAATGGTGCTGTTTTGTGTCCTGGTGTAACAACAAACTATTCAATCCATACTCAGTACCGTCACATGAAATTTTAGAGTATATCCTTCTCCTAACGCAATCTGGCTTAATCCTGGCTTCTCTTAGAGTGCATCTTGCAGCAATCACCGCCTTCCACCACACCATAGACGTTTTTTTCAGTATTTACACACACTACTCAAAGAGATTAATCAGGGGCTTGTGCAACCTTAACCCACCGCATAAGGCACCACTGGTGCTATGGAATCTCAGGATGGTGCGGGACACTCTTACTCAACCTCCATTTGAACCACTAACTATTTGTCTTGTCTCGATGATGACTATCAAAGTGGTCTTTCTGCTTGCCATAGCATCAGCCCTCAGAGTCAGCAGACTTGCAGCTCTCATGGCAATACCACCAGATACTATATTCAGAAAGCGTAGTGTGGTATTGTGACCTCACCCTTCTTTCCTATCAAGGGTGTGCTCCGATTTCCATGTCAACAAATCAGTAGTTCTTCCATCCTTTTCTCCAAAGCCACACTCATCTTGACAGGATGCTATCCTTCATACCCTGGATGTACATACAGCACTTTTATTTTACATAGATAGAACCTGACCCTTTTGCAGGTTACAATGATTACTGGTTTCCATAGGGAAGTACTCCAAGGGAGTTCCGATTCCATTGCAATGCATATCGAAACTCATAGTATCTTGTGTTACCCAATGCTGTGCCATTCAAAACAAGACACTTCCTGTGGCACTCAGGACACATTCCACAAGAGCTGTAGCAGCATCCACAGCTTTCCTGCAGGGGGTTTCTCTCCAGGACATTTGCCGTGCAGCCACATGGTCCTCAAACCATACCTTCGTGAAGCATTATGCTATTTCTCACCACCTCATAAGGAGACCTCAGTAACCTCATCAGTGCTATCAACAGCCATTAAACAGTGACTCCAAGACCCAGCCATCTTGTGTTCTCCAGTACTGCTACAAAGTCACCTACAGTGGAGCACCCGCAGGGACATCACTCGAAGAAGAGGAAGTTACTCACCTTGCGATACATTTGTGTTAACGTAATACAGTGATCTGCACTGTCTCACAAAGAATTGCTCTGAAGTAGCAAAGTAAAGATACAAGTTTGCTGCAGAAGATGGAATTTTTAGTTGTTATTGTTTGGATGCACATCAAAATAGACATTGAATCATTGGAAAATGTGTACAGGCAGGTTTGCCCTCTGATTATCTTGCTTTTGATGACTGACTACTTTTCAGATTACATGAGTTTATCAAAGTGATCTAGCTGATAGACTTCCAAAGTTCCTGCTTAATATCAATTTATAGGAAAGGTTCTGCCATCTCAGTTCTAAGGCTGTTTTGATTATGCCACTTCCTCTTAACTAAATGAATTTCCATATTCACATCTTTAGTTAAGATGTAACTTTCTGAAACTTTATTGACTTACATACAAAAGCTTTAGCTGTCATAACTGTACTACTTAAATCAATGGCAACATGCTGAAGAAGTGATGATGAAGGCCCCATATGCAGTTTAGGCCCAAGTGCCATTAGTGAGCAATTACATTTATCATAGATACAGAAATCTGATTCCAGGCTTTACTATTAGAAGGTGAAGCTTGTATTCTCCTTCATTTTCTTATTGAGGCTGCCTTTCTACTTTCTGTTATTTCTGTTTCAGAAGTAAAGCGAGTCTACTGGTAATATAATCAGAAATAAAAGGAAGAATTAAATATTTAATTTTAAATTTAATTTCATTTTTTCTACATCTTTGAGAACTGGCACTAGCATGTGCCTCTAAGTTTAAAAAATAATTATGTAGAATCTTATTTATTTGTTAAAGCCCATACTTGTTTTCTTTTCTGAGTATGTTTGGTAAATAGAATGTCTATGTCAGTCTCCCTTCAATTAGAATTCCAGGTAGTACTTGAAACATGGAAGGCACAAATGCAAAAGAGTGTGTTTATGTTGGGTAAGTGGTTCTTTGTTTCCCTCAAGGGAAATAATGTTGAGGCTGTTTTTAAACTACTGGTTGAACCTCTGAAATCCAGGACTGTCTGGTCCAGCAACATCTGTGGTCCTCTCAGGAGTGCGAGTCAGCTGGGAACCCTATCTATGGGGAGCCCTGGTTGGGCAGGACAGCAGAGGGACTAGTAATCCCCATCTACGGGGAGCCCAGGCTGAGTGGGGCAGTAGCAGGGCAGCTAGTGGCAAAAGCGGGGCAGTTGGCAAACTCCGTCCCCAAGGATCCCTGGCAGAGAAGCAGCAGAAGCAGGGTAGTCGGCAAGCCCCATCGCTGGGGATCTCTGGTTAGGCAGGGGAGAAGCAGGGCCGCAGCCCAAGTCCAAGCCCAAGCCCTGCAGACTGGAGCCCAGTGGCAGTGGGACCAGAGCAGAGCCAGCCACAGGAAGGGGGAACATCCTGGGAGGCTGGTGGCAAGCCACCTCCTTTGATCTGGCAAATTCCCTCATTCAGGAAAGGTCAGGTGTCAAACAAGGGAGGTCTAACCTGTAGGATCATTCAGTCCCTAATAGTGGAAAGATTTTCAGGAACCTAAGAAATGTTTAGGAGTTAACTCCACGTTTCCTGACTGCTGTTCATTGCTTGAATTTTCTTTTTATAGGTTTTGATATTCTAAATAAAAAACAAGGTCATATCTGAGAATATTGAATCACATAATTGTTGGACTCATAATAATATATTTTCTTACCAAACATAAGTCCTGCTATTCCTTTCCCTTAAGATGTCTTTGTAAGTTTTTTTTTAAATCAATGTAGATCAGTACTATTCATTCTGCAGCAGTTTTACCCAATGGCATGTGCACTAATTTCAGCTGATCTCAGTCAAATCACTTTATTTATAGCAAAGTCATCACAGTGATAATCACGGTTATTATCACGATCTATTCTGGATTCATATTCTTGTAGAGTTTTAAAGAAAAATAAATGAATTACCAAAGATAATGCTAATCAGCCTAGTACTACTATGCAACCAGATGGACAATGTTTGTTTGGAATAAGGAGAAGTCAAACAAATTGCAAAAAGGAATAGTCAGCGAGGAAAACCCAATGTACAAAGATCAAAATAGTGAAAGTTGAGCTGCCACACTTTTCTGATGAATTAGAAATTATAAGACTTGTGAAAGTGAATAGTACTAGTCATATGCTTCCTTGAAGTGATTATTTATACTGTATACATTATCATTTTGGTAATGGTGAAGGAAATGAGGAAAAATATATTCTATATAGTTCTGATCCTGCAAAGACTTAAACACATGTTTAAGCCTATGAATAATCCCACTGAAGTCATTGGGGCTGCTACTAACTTTTTTCAGAACGTGGACCTTTGACACCTTCAGCTTTTTCAGTTGGACTCTCCTTGTTACTTCTTCGGTGTTATTCTCCTTTGTATTTTGTTCATCCTGTTCTGTTGAGATTTCCCTGAACTAATTCAGAGAATAATGAACAAAGAGATTATCTAATGCCTTCTGTATATTCCTGGTTTACATATTGTTAGAAAAAGGGTGATAGGAAATCGTGAAAAAGAGAGATATGCGATTCTTAGCCCATGAACTCTGCATAAGTATGTGATTGTGTATAGTAGAGAAAGCACCTTTCAAAATTAGAACCTCTGGTCACAGGATCCATCTGTAGACACTGACAAACTTCCTTTTAGTTATCTTTTTTTGAATACATGATAGGGAGGATTTTTTTTTGTTTGCCTTCTGTTCAGATTTATCTTCTGTTGTCATCCATTCTCTACTATGAATGTCCAGAAAAGAGTATGAAAGGATTTAAGTCTTGCCTGAAGATGGAAAGAAACTATTGTATGAGGGTGGGACACTGATGGAAATAAATTCTGTGTCCAATCACTTGTATGCATGAACAATAATACTTCAAAAGTATTACCAAAAGAAATGGAATCCTCCTCAGTTTTTCTTGTTTAAAATAACAATTATGCAATACATTATTAAAACTACTTATTTACCCTTCCTAACTGACCATATGGTACCCATTTAAATGCTAAAAATTCACATAATGAAGAAGCACTTATATTTGTGTGGGTTTAAAACTACGGAAATATCACTGAAAATGGAGATTAACGATGAGTCATACTCCTTAATTTTTTTTCTTTGCTTTCAAGCATTCTGTAATCATACCTGTGGCAGTAATTGCTTTGCAAAATACACTTAAAATAAAGCTGTTTGGAAAAAACGATTTATTGATACATAAATAGATAACATTTAAGATTCTTTACTGTTAATTATGCAGTTATCTAAACCCACAAGGGTCTAAGGAATTAGGAGGGATTTCACATATAGCCTGGATTATGGTGCTAAATAATACCACAGTAGTATTTCTATAGCACGGTAAAAGAGCTTAGTAGTATGATGTCTGTAGTTGGTGTAATGCTTTGGTAATTAAGAGGGTGAGAGATTAAGCTGCATTAACTACAGTGGGATTGTTACTTGAGATTCGTTATGGCCTGGAGAACATAAGAAGTAAGAGAAGTCAAACTGTAAGAATCTGATTTTGCTTAGTGCATCTGCCAAAACAAAACAAGTAAAGTAATATAGCAACAAACACACGAAGACATGGATTATTAACAATTTGGATTATGGCCTTTTACTAAACATATTCAAGTTTTTATTAATAAAATATTTAGTCCTAGTTGTGATAAAACTTTCCTAAGCTTTAGGTTTTATGAATTCATATTACATTAATTATGCTGTGTATTAATAAATACATCAGAAAACTTCAACTTCTTTCTAGTTCTTGTGATTTTTTTTGTATACAAACTACGATCAATTTTGCTTATTGTTGTTAGCAGTTATCCACCTTTTTATTTTTCCATTCTGTAGGGTGCAGAGTTGTAATTTAAAAGTTTTTAGTAATAGCTACTCCTGTTTGTTGTGTGTTGTTTTTGTTTTTTCTTCACTCACACACTTCTATTGTCTTTGTTGTCTCTATACCAGCACCAAGTACGCAGTAGCTGGAAGCATTCTTTGTCAGAAAAGATCTGACCCTCATGTGCTGTTTCTTCTAGCACAGGAGAATGTAACAGTTGTCAGGAGATATTACATCCTGATACCACAAAATTAAAAAGTCCCATATCTTTTCAAAGCTATGCTGTGAGAGAGGTAAATACTTTAAATTAAGCAATGAGCTTTGCAGAAGTACCAATTTACTTTTAATAGCAAACATGATTATTTCCCAGCTCTAAATGAGCTGTCTTAAGGTAACAGAAATGTGATTAATCTTGTATTGTTCTTGAATTGTGGTTTCTATCATTTGAGCATAAACATATTTGCATAGTACAGTTTAAACACAGTCATAATCCTGGCTCAATTTTTGTTAGGTAGCACTGAAAAAATTATTCTGTCATACTGCCATGACAGCAAAGTTTATAATTTCAGATGCTTTTTATGTGCAGGGAAATGATTTGCAAAACATTTTTAACAGTATAATAATGCATTTGGAAATTAATTTTGTTTTTAAAATTATATAAATCTCTAAAAAACTGATTACACAGTTTGAATTAAGTGGGGCTAGTCAATAGGCACTTCCACATTCCTTCCTTCCCACTGGGGCTCTTGTACATTTCAAAGGAGGAATGCGGAACTTCATGTGCAGCCTGGGGCCAGTGGGAAGTCCCGCTGGCTCCGGGTTGCACACGGGTATGCCAGTTTTGAAATGCAGAAGAGTCCGCAGGGGCTCTAGTGCATTTCAAAGCAGAAGCACACTCATGGAGCTTGGGATAGGCGGGGGACTCAGAGTCCCCCCGTTGACTCCGGGCTCCATAAGGTGCTGCCGCTTTGAAATGCCACCTCGGCTCGGCTGTGCAGCACTTCACAAGTGAGCTGGGGATCAGCGGTGAGGTGCTGCCCCTTTGAAATGCTGCCTTGGCATTTCAAAGGGGGCAGTGCCTCATGGAGCCCAGGTTCAGCTCAGTTTGGCACTACCCTGTTTCAAGGTGGCAGCACTGCACGGAGCTTGGTACGGGCTCTGTGCAGCGCTGCCGCTTTGAAGTACCCCATCTTCTCCCCCCCCTTTGCTGTCTCTATCAGATAGAGGCAGTAAGGTGGGGAATCGACTAGTCAATTTGACTGTCCGATAGGCAAATACTTATCGGATAGTCAACTAATCCTTAACATCCTTACTCCACTTAGGCCTATCTAGTGGTGAAGGAAAAATACCTTTCGAGCCCCCTAAAAAGGAGCAGCTAGCACAAAGCCCACAGCTGGTCTTGACCCAACCTGTATTTTGTCACCTCTTAGGCCAGAGAGGGTAGGTGCTACTCCACCTGATCTGGGAAAAGGGGACCTCTTCCACTAGGCTTACCCTTTAACTACTCCCCAGCCCTTACAGGAATGAGTCAGCATCACCTCCTATGTTCTCCATAAGCTGTGTGGCTGCACAGCAGGTTCTGAAGGGCATTGCAGGCTGGGAGAGACACCCCTCACCCAGTCTATTACTCCCGGAACTGCCACAAGTAGGGAAGCACCCCTCCTCGGGCCTGCTAGAGCTGTTGTGGGCCTGGAAAGGCACCTCTCACCTGGCACAAACAGCTACAGCAAGAGAGGACAGGGGGAAAGTTTTTTTTTCTCTCTACTGTAGCCCTCCTTGTTCCGCACAGCATACATCATCTTTAACCTTTTCCCTTGCAGAAATACAGATTCTACACGGAAAGCAGAGGGCCTGAATAATACCCTATGTACCACTTATGCCTCCATTTATCCTAGAGTAGTATATAAAGAAAATTGTCTCTAGAAATAAATAAAAGGCTCTATTCATCATTAGTTAAGTGTGATGAATCAGAAGTGTGACTAATAAAGGTGCAGTGTTTGCTATAGTAGAAACAATCTCAGTGGTCTTACAAAATTTTAATATCGTCTTTTTGCCTGGCTACATTAAAGGCAAGTGATATGAAATAGAATCTTCTTTCTTGAAATTTCATGCTTCCCAATGACATAGTGGTTGGCTAGTGATGTCACAGTTTGACGTGATAGCAACAGGTATGTCACTGCTGATGTTTGTGTTAAGATCTAAAACAGTGTGTTAAGATCTACTATAGGATGGGTGGGTGCATAAGTGTCTGGATAACCATTCTCAGAGAGTAGTTATTAACCATTCACAATCACGCTGAAAGGGCATAACAAGTAAGGTTCTGTAGGGGGCCTGTTTTTGTCTGTTCAAGAACTTCACCAGCCATTTAGGTGATGGCATAGAGAGTATGCTTATTAAGTTTGCAGATGATACCAAGCTGGGAGGGGTTGCAAGTGCTTTGGAAGATAGGTCATAATTCAAAATGATTTGGACAAAGTCGAGAAATGGTCTGAGGTAAATAGAATGAAGTTTAATAAGGACAAATGCAAAGTACTCCACTTTGGAAGGAGCAATCCATTTCACACATATAATGGGAAGTGATTGTCTAGGGAAGGAGTACTGCTGAAAGGGATTTAGGGGTCATAGTGGACCACAAGTTAAATATGAGTCAATAGTGTGACGCTGCTGCAAAAAAAGCAAACATGATTCTGGGGTGCATTAACTGGAGTCTTGTGAGCAAGATACGAGAAGTAATTCTTCTGCTCTACTCTGCGCTGATTAGGCCTTAGTTGGAGTATTGTGTCTAGTTCTGGGTACCACATTTCAAGAAAGATGTGGTCCAGAGAAGAGCAACCAAAATGATTAAATGTCTAATAAACATGACCTGTGAGGGAAGACTAAAAGTATTGGGCTTGTTTAGTTTGGAAAGGAGAAGACAGAGAGGATATGATAGTGGTTTTCAGGTATCTAAAAGGGTGTCACAAGGAGGAGGGAGAAAAATTGTTTTCCTTGGCCTCAGAGGATAGGACAAGAAGCAATGGGCTTAAACTGCAGCAAGGGAGGTTTTGCCTGGATATTAGGAAAAAGTTCCTAACTTGTCAGGGTGGTTGAACACTGATTTTAATTTTGTTAGCAAATAGTTTTATGAACATTAATCATAATAGTCACGACTGTTTTCTGATTAAAAATGAAAATATTTACTTTCACCCAACATATTCTGGTGTAAAAAGTAGTGCATTTAGCTTATGTACGTAGCAGGATTGTTTATGCAGAATTTGATATCTATTGCTATTGGGAAGTATGACTTCATTTTGTACAAACAAACTCTTCAAAATATAGAATAATGCTTGTATAATGGTAGTGTATGTTCTGTTAGCCCATCGATATAGTTACAGCTAGTCCAAAATTTTCATTAATTCCCTGTATTCAGCTACTCCCATGCTAAACCTTCTATTTTTGGCTAAAAACTTCTATAATGCGTGTCCAGGGAGTTTTATATGTTTCCCCAGGGGGTTTTGTATGTTACCATTCTTGATGTCTAATTTTGTCCATTTATTCTGTAAAGTACAGACAATCTAGTTTGTCCAATGTACATGACAGAGGGCCATTGCTGGCACATGATGGTATATATCACATTAGTAGATGTGCAGGTGAACGAATCTTTGGTAGAGCAGTGAGATTAGGTCCCGTGTCACTAGGGTAGATATATGGAAAGAGTTCACAATGGGGCTTGTTGCAGAAATTGGTTCCTGAGTAAGTGTTTCTCTTGTGCGGTATGAAATCGATGATATTTGTTTCAGGTTAGGGGGGCTGTCTGGAAGTGAGGACTGGCCTGCTTCCCAAGTTCTTTGAGAGCAATGGATCATCATATGTGATAGATTGTAGATCTTTGATGATGTGTGGGAGAGATTTTAGCTTGGGGCTCTAGGTAATGGCTAGTGGATCTGATGCTCTCTTTGTTGGGTCTGTCCTGTAGACGGTGACTACTGGGTACCAACCTGGCTTTGTCAATCTGTTTCTTCATTTCCCCAGGTGGGTATTATAGTTTTAAGAATGCTTGATACAGATCCTGTAGGTGTTTGTTTCTGTCTGAGGGTATGTCTACACTACAGCACTAATTCGAACTAACTTAATTCGAATTAGTTAATTCGAACTAAGCTAATTGAAACTAGTGCATCTAGACCTAAAAACTAGTTTGAATTAGCATTTTGCTAATTCGAACTAGGATGTCCACATTGAGTGGACCCTGAACCGAGGTTAAGGATGACCGGAAGCAGTGCCGGCAGGGCATCAGATTAGGACTTAGAGCGTGGAGCTGCTGTCTCAGGCTAGCCGAGGGCTGTGCTTAAAGGGACCCGACCCCCACCCCAGACAGACAGTTCTCAGGGGTTCCCCACTTGCAAAGCAGTCCTGGCTTGGAGTGCCCTGAGTGCCAACACTCGGCACATCACAGCACTTGGACATCAGCCCGGCTGCACTTGCCGTACGCTACCATTGGGGGGGAGGTCAATCGGAGGGGCTGCAGGAGAGCTTCCACCCCGAGGAGCCCGCAGAGCCATCCCAGTTCTCCCCATTGGGGGCTCGTACCCCATTCCTCCCTCACCTCCTTCCACTTACCCCTTCCTAGCCCCCCCCCTCCTGATGTACAAAATAAAGGACACGTGTGTTCAAAAATGGAAACTCTCTTTATTGAACAAAACTCGGAGAGACTGGGAAAAGGAGGTGGGAGAGGGGAAGAGAGAGGGTGGGAGAGGGGAGGGCAACTAAAATGATCAGGGGTTTGGAACAGGTCCCATATGAAGAGAGGCTAAAGAGACTGGGACTTTTCAGCTTAGAAAAGAGGAGACTGAGAGGGGATATGATAGAGGTCTATAAAAGCACGAGTGGTGTGGAGAGGGTGCATAAAGAAAAGTTCTTCATTAGTTCCCATAATAGAAGGACTAGAGGACACCAAATGAAATGAATGGGTAGCAGGCTTCAAACTAACAGAAAGTTCTTCTTCACAAAGCAAATAGTCAACCTGTGGAACTCCTTGCTGCAGGAGGCTGTGAAGGATAGAACTAGAACAGAGTTTAAAGAGAAGTGAAATAAAGTCATGGAGGTTGGGTCTATGGAGTGGTATTTGCCAGGGGGTAGAAATGGTGTCCCTGGCCTCTGTTTGTGGAAGGCTGGAGATGGATGGCACGAGACAAATGGCTTGGTCATTGTCTTTGGTCCATCCCCTTCAGGGTCCCTAGGGTTGGCCGCTGTCGGCAGACAGGCTACTGGGCTAGATGGACCTTTGGTCTGACCAAGTATGGCCATTCTAAGCTCAGGGCTCAGGGTCGGGGGTCTCACTGGACCACCCTGATTTTCATGCAAACCTGCTCCTGGCTGGCCAGGCTGGCAGCTATCCTGCCCTAGACAGCCACTTTCCTGTGCCTAGTGCGGAGGTCGTGGATGAGGTCCATGATCTCTGCACTAGACCAGGTGGGCGCCCGCCTCTTGCGGACCTGGACAGGCTCCTGGGCGCTGCCAGCCTTGTCCCAGGAAGAGGCGGAGGGCTGGGTGGCAGTGGGTGGCTGGTTCGTGCCGTGCCAGGTGCGGGGTCTGCTGGCTGGGTGCTGGCAGACTTGCACCTGGCACGGGCACAGTAGCCAGACTGTGCCCCTTTAAGGACTCGGGGGCCGGGAGGGGGGCAGACGAGTTTCCCTGGTGGTGCCCAGAGTGGCCACCAGGGAAAGCTGGGGAGGGTTAGCCTCCCACTAGTTCGAATTAAGTGGCTACACAGCCCTTAATTCGAACTACTTAATTCGAACTAGGCGTTAGTCCTCGTAGAATGAGGTTTACCTAGTTCGAATTAAGCGTTCCGCTAGTTTTAATTAAGTTCAAACTAGCGATTTGCCTGTGTAGCGCCTATGAAAGTTAATTCGAACTAACGTCTGTTCGTTCGAATTAACTTTGTAGTGTTGACATACCCTGAGGGATAAGAGCAAATGCAGTTGTATCTTAGTGCTTGGCTATAGACAGTGGATCATGTGATGTGTTCTGGATGAAAACTGGTGGCATGTAGATAAGTATAGTGATCAGTAGGTTTCCGGTATAGAGATGGTGTTACGTGACCACCGCTTATTTGCACTGCAGTGTCCAGGAACTGGATCTCTTATGTGGACTGCTCCAGGCTGAGATTGATGGTGAGGTGGAAATTGTTGAAATCCCAGTGGAATTCTTGAAGGGCTTCCTTTTTGAGGGTGCACATTTAATGTGCCTTTTGTTAGAGGAAATTAATTCCCTAATATAATGTATACTTTCTAATAATCAAATACCATACATAATAATTTACAAATACTAAATTTAAATCAGGAAATATGTATTAGACCATTCTAATGAAGAAGCTAATATAAATATAAAAGAATTGAAAAAATATATTGCAAAAGCTATGAATGTACATCTAAGCTGGTGGGGAAAATTATGCATTTAGTAAAGTAGAATCCAACTATTTAGATTAAAAAAAAACTATTATGCATATAAACGAGGGAATAAAGTTTGGATAGAGTTGATGTTTCATTTTCAGCCTTAACTTTTGTATTCTTGATTGTACAATTAAACATTTAAATTTATAGTCTTAAAATTTATCTAAAAGCAAGTTAATCTAGTTTTATATGTGTAGAGTTTTTATGTGTACAGTTTCTATTTTTTTAGTCTATTCTCACTCAGTATTTGAGGTGATCTGAGCTTTGATATTACTGGAAACCTGTTTCCAAACATTTGCAGTATATTTGTTTCAAAACAAATTCTGTCCAACCTTCTGGTTTCCCTCAGAAAAGATGCTTGTGTCCTCCTGGGAATGCTGACACCGAATAATGTTCATTCTTCTTCGAGTGATTGCTCATGTTCGTTCCATGTAGGTGTGTGTGTTCTGCGTGCACATGTTGTTGGAAGTTTATCCTTTAGCAGTACGTAAGGGCCAGCAGGGGAGCCCCCTGGATTGGCACCAGTATATCGGCTAATGTATACCCCTGCTGGTCCTCCCACCCTCAGTTCCTTCTTACCACTTGTGATGGTCGGTGGAACGTGCCTTTGCTCTAGCTGTACAAGCGCCCCTTAGCAGTTTTTTCTCTCTCTCTCTCATTGTTCTAGTCGTTAATTACAATTTTATAGTTCATTGTTCTTATCTAGGTTTTTAGTAGTTAAGTGTTATACTTAGTGTTAAGCACCCAGGTGGTCTTGCTTTGCGTCCCCAGCACATCTGGCGGGGCATGCCTGGGCCCTAAGGCTTCAAGCAGAATGAGAAATGCCAGAAGCTTGTTCCCTGCGGGGAGCATTACACAGCTTACCTTAAGTGCCTTGGAGAGGGCCACTGTCCAAGGCCTGTAAGATCTGCAAGGCCTTCAAGCTGTGCACCAAGCGAGAAAGAGTTTTCCTTGAAGATCATCTTGATGGAGGCAGCTTTATGCCCAGCACCAGCATCTGATCCAGCACCAGAAACGCAGAGCTCACTGGCTTCAGTACAGAAGACACCCAGCCACTTGTACGCCTCCCCTGTGCTGCATAGGCCTTGACACCAGTTGTAGTCCCCAGAAGAAGAGGAGACCTAGCAGGGGCAGGTCTCCCTCGAGGCATGGGCACACGGCACTGACACATGCGGCACCTGGACTAGTGCAGCCAGGTTGGCACCGCTTTAGTCTGTGCAGAGACACCAGACCGGCAGGAGTCTTCCTGGAGCCCTCCACTCCAGATACCCTTGAGGCAGCAAGTGACTTGATTGAACTGACCTTTCCCCAACCTCGGCACCGAACCTGGCCAAGGAGCATGGGTTCAGATGGCACTGCCCTGCGGTCTGGGCACTTATTGCCCCAGCCTTGGAAGCAAGAGGGATCCACTGCCCTCCCCTGGGGCCAGTAGCTTTGACTATTGTCCCAGGTGTGGCACCACCTCCAACCTCTTCACCAGCCATGGCCCCCACCTCCTCCCCACACGTTGGCTCTGACACAGGCACTGGCACAGGGCCTTTGAGTGGCATTGACAACGGCAGCAGGTCCTGCAACCACAGGTCCTTCTCCATCGGGCATACCGACACCACCACCAGCCATTCCCCCACCTCCTCCTCGGCACTGGGGGAAACTGGAGTCGATGGCCCAGTACACTCCAACCAGGAGGACACTGGCTGCTACTGCCACTACTACCACCGCACTACCCTGGTCACCACAAAAGCAAGCCACGACTCAGTGGCCTTTCTGGACCCCCTATGCCAGTGGTCCCCAACCTTTTGAGGTTGTCGTGCGCCAGGGGGCGTGGCCGTTTGCCCGCCGTGCACCAGGGGGCGGGGACAGTAGCGCACCCGGGGGCGGGCCCCCCCTTGCCGCGCGCCCAGGGGCGGCCCCCCCCAGCTGCACGCCTGGGGGTGGGGCCCCCCCATAGCCACGCGCCCGGGGCCAGCGGCCCCCCCTCCCCCGCCGCGCGCCCAGGGCTGGTGCCCCCCGCCGAATGCTGCGCGCCCGGGGCCGGCACTCCCCCGCCCCCGGCCGAGTGCCGCGCGCCCGGCGCTCCCCCTGCCAAGCGCGCTCCCCCCGCAAGCGCCCGTGCGCCATGTGCCCGGGGCCAGGCCAGCCCCGAGCACCTGGCGGGTGCATTGAAATGCCCCCGCGGGCGCCATGGCGCCCGCGGGCACCGTGTTGGGGACCACGGCCCTATGCCTACCACGAGAGCCCGGGTGCTGGCCCCTCTAGACTGGAGTCGGTCATCCCAGGGCCGAAGGCTACTCCCTTGGTGACCCCACTGACCCACACAATGACATCAGTGCAGTCTCTTCCCCTTGGGCCAGGCTTCCCCAGAATCACACTCGAAAAGAGGGCCTCCCATCGCTCAGCCCTCTACTGTGTCCTCTTTTGTGGCCTCACAGGTCCCCTCACAAGCCCGTAATCTGGAGGTGGTGGGCATGAAAAGGTCCTTGTCCTCCTCACCGGATGAGGCACTTGGTGGTTCTCTCCCTTCCATGCTATACATGAACTCAAGGTCCCATCAGGAACTCCTTCGCTGCCTGGCTCAGAGTCTGAGAATCCAAGTAGAGGAGGTGTCGGAGGATTTGGGCTATATACTGCAGCCCGACACCCCTGACAGAATGGCTTTACAAGTCAATAAGGCCATGACCAAAATCACGAAGACACTCTGGCAGACCTTCTCTTATCCTGTGTGTAAGCTGGTTGGCTTCGGGAGGGGTACCTCCCTTTTGGGGTCAGTGGGTGGCCACTCCATCCCACTACGCCTGGTTTAGTCTCTGGGGGAAATTAACAGTGGTCAAACAACCCGTCTGGAGTCCCACACCCTTACCTCAGGGCGGGGGGGTCAGGGAAACAATATTAACTGTGGCCTAGGTTTGGGCAGGTCAGCAAACTAACCATCTGAAGCCCAGCCTTAGTTCAGGGCGAGGCAGCCAAGTCCACAGTTGAAAAAGTCACGCCTGGGCTCTAGGTGGGGCAGCAGGCAACCAGTCTATGAAGGCCCAGCCGTAGTTCAGGGCGGGGCAGCAAGGAACAGTTTGTAAGCCCAGCCTTTGGTCAGGGAGGGGTGGCAGGTAAATAGTCTAGGAAGGCCCAACCCTAGTTCAGGGCGGGGCAGCAAGCAACAGTTTGTAAGCCAAGCCTTTGGTCAGGGCAGGTTGGCTGGTAAACAGTCTGTACAATCTACGCAATTGGGGTCTTCTTGCTCAGGAGGGGTGCAGGCAGCTCGCCTGCAGTGGCAAAGAGAGGGAGACTGCCACCTGAGCGGTGGATGGCTGTGGAGGGGCAGGCCATCCACTCCACTGTGCCTCAGCCCAGGGCCCTCTAGACTGACCCAGGTGTTTAAGTGTCCGTGCTGTTCCATGAGCCACTTCCCTTCTCCCCCTCAGTGCGTACCCGGATGTCCGGAAGGTCTGTTGGGGAATCAAAGGAGTCCAGATCCAGCTACCATTCCTCAGCAGCTTGCAGGGCCTCTGGGGAGCCTGGTGCAGTCAGCAGTCCCTCCTAGTTGCCATTCAGTAGGGGCTCCAGTGGCCCAAGCCAGTTCTCCACCTCCTCCGGGCCTAGCTCTTCTCCTAGGTGCACAGGGGAGGCTTCCAGCTCCTTCAGCAGCCGGGGCTCTACTGGCCTTGCTGGCAGGCCTTTTATTTCTCTGACCCCGCCCCCTAGCCTCAGGCCAGGTGGCTTATTAGGGCCAGGTGCAGCCCACCAAGGCTTCGGGAGGGGCGCCTACCCTTCGGGGTCAGTTCGTGGCCACTCCAACCTGCTACCTGCTGACAGATAAGAAAGTCAAGAAGAGGTACTTTGTGCCACAAGAGGCGAATGAACACCTCCTTTCCCACCCACCTCTGGAGTCTCTGGTTGTTCAGGCAGTGAACCAGAGGGAAAGGCAGAGCCAGCCTGGTGCTTACCCCTAAGAGTAGGGACGTCAAGAAAATGGACCTCTTGGACAGAAAGGCCTACACATCTGGGGGCCTTCAACTTCACATAGCGAACTGGCAAGGCCTACTGAGTCACTATGCATATAATACTTGGCGGACATGGACAAGTTCGCCGAACTGGTCCCTAGGGACTTTCGGTCTGAGTTTGGAGTCCTTGCGGGGAAAAAAGCAGGGTGGTCTCTCGGGCTGCCCTCCAGGCTGCTCTGGACAGAGCCGATGCAGCTGCCTGTATTATGTCCATGGGGCTGGTTTTGCTTCACAGCTATTGGCTGTAGGTGTCTGGATTGTCCCCCAAGCTCCAGACCACTATTCAGGACTTCCTGTTTGAGGGTCCAGCCCTCTTTTCCAAGCAGACAGACCAATGCCTGCATTGCTTCAAGAATACCCAGACCACATTAAGTCTCATAGACTCATAGACTTTAAGGTCAGAAGGGACCATTATGATTATCTAGTCTGACCCCCTGCACAGTGCAGGCCACAAAATCTCACCCACCCCTCCTAGAATAATCCTCTCACCTATATCTCAGATATTGAAGCCTTCAAATACTTTGAAGACCCCAAGATGCAGAGAATCCTCTAGCTGTGATCTGTACCCCATGCTACAGAGGAAGGCGAAAAACCTCCAGGGCCTCTGCCAATCTACCCTGGAGGAAAATTCCTTCCCGACCCCAAATATGGCGATCAGCTAAACCCTGAGCATGTGGGCAAGACTCATCAGCCAGACACCCAGAAAGTTCTCTGTAGTAACTCCTATCATCCCTCCATTGACCTATTTCCCACTGATAATGAAGGGTCAATTAGTTACCAAGATCATGTTATCCCTGGGGATCCATACACCAGTTACCCAACAGTGTTCCTGTGACGGCCTGTGTGGGTGCGAACGCCCCCTCCCGGTGGGGCAAGAGGGTTCAGCGGACCCGCCGTCTAGCCGTTCGAGTGCGATCACCCGGCCGCAAGTCCGGACCGGGGATCAGCGAACTCGTGGTTCCGCTTCCTCTGGGACAATCCCGGGGTACCAGTCTGCTCGGGTGTCTAGGCGAGGAGGCGGGGCCACCCCCGGCGGCCCATCTGTAGGTCCGGTCCCCGTCGGGGCAGTCGAAATGGAAGGGTCTTCGCCCCTTTTGCTAGTCACCCCCTGCGGGGTTACGTGTGTTGGGGTGTCGTGATAGGGAGGGGGGACGTGGGGGACCCGGGCCCGCCCTCTCCACCGGGTCCCAGCCCGGGGCCCTAAGTGGGGGGCGAACGAAGTAGACGTTCCTCCCACGACAGGTGGGGTTTATCCCCGTAATGCACCTGTCCACGGGCGCCAAAAGGCCCCCGCCCTGGGCTGCTTCCACTCCCTGCTGCCCTCCTCCCTGTCGGAGGGGATCCCGCAGTCACTTACCCCGCCCGAGGCGTCGGTCTTGTCCTGCGGCCGTCGTGGGGGTTCGGGGTCATTCCCTCGTCTCCTCCAACGCGGGGGGGGGGGTTCCCCTTGACAGCTGGGGCGGCGGTGGTGGCGGCAGCTCCCCTGAGTGCCGCCCAGTCCTGCTCCACCGGGCCGCTTTTCAAACGGCCCGGGTGATGACGTCGGGGACGCCCGTTCCGCCTCCCGGGCGTCCTGGCGTCCGCTGACGTCACGGCCGGGGCGTCCCGGCCTGACGTTGACTGCGCGGTGCGCCGTTCGGGCTCCTTGCCCCTCGGATGGGGCTGCCTCCGGCCCCTCCTTCCCCCTCGGGGAGTTAGCCACCCCTCCTCCGGCGGGTCTTCCCCCCTGGCCCGCTCTCCCCTACTCCCGGGGATGCCTGCCGGCCCGTCCGGCGGCCTCCAGGAGGCGCCGGTGGCACCCGTTCTAGTGCGGACCTGCGGTGGTCCGTCACAGTTCCCTTTCAGGAAGGAATGCCTTTGGGCCCTCACAGCAGAGCACCCGTCTCCATTTCTTCCACTGTGAAGGGAGAAACAGTAATGGGAGAAATGGCAGATGCCAGTACTGACCGACCCCAGACCAGAGCCAGGGCCTATCTAACAAGCCGTCAGTGCCTTGCCAAGGGTTTTGTGGGCACAGAGTTTCTGTTACCTAATAATCAGGTTGATTGATAAAGACACTCAGAGATAAGTTCCTCCTACAACCAGATTTTTGTGGGTTTTTTGTTTGTTGCCTCCCATTTTAAAATGTTTGAGTGTAATGATCTGCAGACCAGAAAAAAGGGGGAGGGAGAAAGAAATGAGACCACTGAACTTCCTAAAGACAGACAGCTTCCTAGTGTTTATTTTGGTAAAGTTGTGAAATAAAATACCTTGGGTAATATTTTCAAAAGAATTTAAGCCCGAGTTATCAAATACAACTTAAGCATATATATGCTAAGTTTTGCAGAAAATTTAATTCTTAAGTGCCTAAACCACTTTTGAAAATTAGACTTAGGCACCTAAGTCACTTTAAATGCTTTTGAAAATTTTCATATTAGCCTAAAATTTTATACACATATAACTTCACAAAGGCTGGTAGCAGATTGTATATTTATCAGAGAATCATTCATTGTTACAGGACTCTTTCATATAGTCTTTAATATTTATTATAATAAACTTTTAGTCATAGTAGTCAAATATTAATACAGTACCACGTATACACAGTTGGGTGCTTGTGTCAATGCTGCACATGCTCACCAAGACTGGTTGTTGATGTAAAATGCGGCGCACCATGTATAAGGATCCCAGTATGCCCTGTATCATCTGTCTTAATTCCTTATGGGATAGTTTCATAGTACAGGCAGTCCCCGGATTACGTACAAGATAGGGACTATAGGTTTGTTCTTAAGTTGAATTTGTACGTAACTCGGAACTGGCTCCAGATTCAGCCGCTGCTGCTGAAACTGACCAGCCGCTGCTGCTGAAACTGCTCTGCCCCCAGCTTCCTGGAATCAGCCACTGATCAGTTTCAACAGCGGCTGAATCTGGAGCCTGGGACAGAACAGCTGGGGTGCTGCCAGGTAGGTCCCCCCAGGACGTAAGTCGGATCCGCGTAACTCGGGGACTGCCTGTACTTTTGTGAGATACAGGTACCAATGTTTTGTTCAAGGATTTTGGGGAGCTACAGGGTTACGCTCCTATCATATCATTTTCTCCATCCCATTAATGTTTTTCTCATTACATAATTTTTACACATTTTTTTTAAACTCTCACAGTCCCAGGTGATGCTTTTTGGTCTCCACCATCACTCTGGTAGAAGCCTGAATCCTGCAAAACTCAGCACAGTCCTAACGAGCATTGCTAATACAGGAAGCCTGATGATCAAGTCCAGCAAACATATGAAAAAGTACTCTGAGGAAGTGAGTCTGGCCCATGAAAGCTCATCATCTAATAAACCATCTTGTTAGCCTTTAAAGTGCTACATAGTCCTGTTTTTTGTTTTAGCTACACCAGACTAACACGGCTACATTTCTATCATCGTACTTCTACACATGGAATTGAGATGAGGAAGATGTGCAAAAGTTCAAGCACAATAGGTCAATGCTTATGGTTAGTGATGGTTTTTACAGAGCAGTTATACACAGTGGATTGCTGCTTTTGGGCCCCAAGAAAAAAGCAGTGATTGGTGGGATCACATCATAATGTGAATTTGGGAAGACAAGTAGCGGCTACAGAACTTTGTCATGTCAAAGACCATATTCCTAGATCTGTGTGTGACGCTTGCCCCAGAATTCCAGCACAAGAACACCAAAATAAGCCCTACATTGACATTTGAGAAGCAGTTGGCAATTGCCCACTGAAAAGTTTGGAACATTAGATTACTCTTGATCAATTTGAAGTTAGAAAGTCCACAGAGAGGCCCACTTTCATCTGTCATTAAGTATCTCTGGCTACATGCAGGAAATAGAAGACGGTTTTGTACCAATGGTGTTTCCATATTCTGTTGGGGCATTTAATCACATGTAAATCCCTATTCTGGAATCAAACCACCTTGCCACTGAGCACATCAACAAAACATGATACTTTCCTATGACTTGGCAAACTCTAGTGGAGTATCATGGATTAATATTAACATGGGCTGGTCAGGCAAGGTCTAACTTTGCATCTTGAAGAACACAGTACTTTTTAAAAAAGCTGTAGGCGAGGAAATTCTTCTCATATTAGTGGATTATGATCAGAGATGTTGACATGTCAGTAGTGATTCTGGCTAAAGAAGCTGCATACTGGCCACCTGAATAGCACCAAAAAATCAATGACTGGCTCAGCAGAATAGTGATAGAAATGTAGCCGTGTTAGTCTGGGGTAGCTGAAGCAAAATGCAGGACTATGTAGCACTTTAAAGACTAACAAGATGGTTTATTAGATGATGAGCTTTCGTGGGCCAGACCCACTTCCTCAAATCAAATAGTGGAAGAAAGTAGTCACAACCATATATACCAAAGGATACAATTAAAAAAATGAACAAATATGAAAAGGACAAATCACATTGCAGAACAGGAGGGGGATGCAGGGGGGGGGAAGGAAGGAAGGTAAGTGTCTGTGAATTGATGATATTAGAGGTAGGGAGAGTGGGATGTTTGTGAGTTAATGGTATTAGAGGTGATAATTGGGGAAACTATCTTGGTAATGGGTGAGATAGTTCAAGTGTTTGTTGAGTCCTTTTTGGAAAGTGTCGAATTTTAACATGAATGACAGTTCAGAGGATTCCTTTTCAAGTGCAGATGTAAAAGGTCTTTGTAGCAGAATGCAGGTGGTTAAGTCATTGAGAGAGTGTCCTTTCTGGTTAAAATTGCAAGAAACTGTTTTTTCTTTGTGATCTTGTCTGATATCTGTTTTGTGGGCATTAATCCTTTGGTGAAGTGTCTGAGATGTTTGTCCAATGTACATAGCAGACGGACACTTTCGGCACATGATAGCATAGATTATATTTCTGGATGCGCAGGAATATGTGTTCTTGATCTTATAACTCACTTGGTTAGGTCCAATAATGGTATCAGCAGAATGAATATGTGGACAAAGCTGGGAAGGTACCAGGGTTGGTATTAGTGTGGTATGTCCTGTGGTGGTTGGTAAGAATCATCTTGAGGTTAGGTGGTTGTCTATAGGAGACTATGGTCTGTCTCCCAGAGCCTCTTTAAGTATGGTATCCTGTTCCAGTATAGGCTGTAGTTTATTGATAATGTGTTGGACAGGTTTAAGTTGGGGGTTGTAGGTGATGACAAGTGGTGTTCTATTGTTGGTTTTCTTGGGTCTGTCTTGAAGTAGATGGTTTCTAGGTATTCGTCTGGCTCAGCAGGTACAGGTACAGGATGGCTTTGAATGTGGTTTTGGTAGACTGAATGGGTGCTGGTGCTGTTTACTCACTGGATTGGATCTCAGTAATGCAAATATCCCCTTGGTTATAGCTGTATGTTGTGTGCTGTGTAATACCTGTGAGGCGAAAGGGGAAAAGCAACCATGATGGTGAAGGAGCAAGGTATACATGCTGTCTGCTGAATTTGTACAATCAGGAATAAGGGCTATAAAAGAGTGAAAAAAAGAGCTATAAGGCTGAGGGAGGTCTTAAAAGATCATTTTAACAGCCAAGTCATGGTACACAACACGACCATGTCCTTTTATGATTGTGTTTCCATAGTGTGATTAAATACAAAAGTGGATCTTTGCTACCTGCTTTGAATGCCAGACTAATAAATATATACTGAATTTCCAAAAGAAAACTTTGTGTTTAAAGAAACAGGCAACAAAATTAAAGTGCAAACAAATATGAAGTTAAAAATCTGTTACCAACACAGTAACATGGTGAACTATATTTTAAACTCAAGGATAAACAGCAATGAAGAGTGATTATTTATGTTCATGTATATAAAATCTACTAAAGAATGCTAGGTATGGCTATAAGTGTACCCTCTTGTTTTCACAGGTTGGTGTGTGCCTCACAATAGCTCTCCTTTTGGCCCCTGGCAGGGAGTGGTAGGGGTAAGGATGTAACTCTACATCATGCTCTTACCTCATATGTAGGGAAATATAGGGAACACTGACCATTTTGTTCTCCATGAAAAGACTACTGAATCTGGGGTCTTTGGGTGACTAAGTCAACCCTGTTCTGCAATATCTGAGTTTGTTGCCTAAGCAAACCTGTGATGTTCTGGTCTGTTTCCCAAAGAGCCTTTGTCCTTTTTCCTTTCCTGCAGCAATCTTTCTCTCTGTGTGTCTCTCCCCTCTATTCTTGGTCCTTCTCTATGACCCTAGTCATATGGTCCGTCTTTCTCATCCTGATCAGGATTAGGCATGAAAGGTATCTCTTTCAAGAACATCATCCCAGAGGTTGCTGGTTAAAACAGACAGATGCATCATTACATTTAGTCACAGTGGACAGGGAAAGATGAGTATCAAACAGTGTTCTCTGTAAGCTTTGCATTGTGCAGCTACTCAGGGGAGATTCAAATGCCGCCTAGCTGATTAGCAAAGCATCCACAGATAGGTTCTGTTTCTGTTGGTGGTGCACATTCACACATGCCTTGGAACACATACCATTTTATTGTACACATGGATGGAAAGATCCATATATGGATGGAAAAGATTAGAGGGAACATTGGTCTCAGAACTCCTATGAACATCTTTTAATAAAAAACGCTAATTGTCACTTTAATTCTGGAGCACCTTGTTGCTGTATCATTTGGCAGATCAAATCCTAGTGAATCCAGACTAGACTAACAGAAAGGAGGGCGAAAGCATGTTCTATTGCACAGATATTTTAAATGATAGGCTTCATTCCTCATGTATTGGTATAGGGAAAGTGCAGTGAACATTAGCAATATTTTCAGTCAGCAATGATTTTGGATGATAGCTCACTCCAAATGGTGACAAAGGTACAGAGAACACAGCTACTACTGCCCTTTTGAAGCCACCTGGGCCTGTAGGCTGCTAGCCTGATTACTGCAAGCATGCTAGACAAACTCCTTGCAGAGTGGTATGGGAAAGTTTCCTATTGCAGGAAAAGACAGAAGACTAGAATTCTTACAAATCTTGGAGAAAGAATTGGAGAATATCTCCATGAAAGTTTATTGAGGTCTCTCAAGAGGATAAAAGTAACATCCCTACAGAGATAAACAAAGTACTCTTCATGACTCCCTGTCTATATCAACAACCCAAAGAGTTGGAAGTGGACATACAGCCTATTTCTCTTTGTTGTACCTCAAATTAGTGTCTTGTGCTTGGACAAATGTGGATTGTGTAATCAGACTGCCATAGTGTTTTTTTGCATTTATTCCTATTCATAATAGTAAAGCAATCAGAAGTTAATTACTCAATTCTGTAAATTTGAAATTTGCAGATTGGGTGGCCTGCATTTTTGAATGGGGAAGAATGTTGGGGGAGGAAGGAAAGAGAAAGAAGGGGAACAGACAGCAAAAACAAAAAACAAAAAACTCACCATGTACACACTCATTTGAGCTTCCTTCCCTTTATCATCTGGCTCCTCTGTGCTCATCTAGTGGACTGGTGTGAACCCATTGGAGTTTCCAACTGCTTCTGGCATGGTTTAAATCTTCTGCCATGTCTTCTCCTTCCCCTTTACTGTTCATAACAGAAGTCTCTGCCTTGGGGTCTTATGAAGTGTTCACAGCCAAATATACCATGCAGTTCATTATAATAGCAGTAGCTCTCTCGGGCAGCACCTGATTTCTTGTTTGCCATCCTAACCTTTTGGTGAAGTTCCTTCACTATCACTCATCCCTGTTGTTACCCCTTTCTGCATCCACTGTGCGATCTGCAATTCCACAGATGTGCTTGCATATCCTCTTTTCCCTAAGAGTCAAGGAGATCTAAGATTTCTTGCCTGCTCCACTTTACCTACTACGTCTCTGAGGGAGGTCACTCTGAAAGTGAACTGGTAGGAATGCTTGCCAAGAAAGGTGGGCAATGAAGAAAAGGCATTTCAAAAATATTGGGTGAGTTTTGGTGAACAGGCAAGGAGAATTTCTTTCAAGGGCAGTGAAGTTCAAAATTGTGACAGAAGCAAACACTGTCGTTGGAACAAGGGGATTGTGGGATAGCTGCTAGAGGACTGTTAAGTAATATAGTGTCTGCACTCCAATTGCATCAACTTAAGACTGTATTGCTCAGAGATGCAGTGTTATTGCATCAATATAATGGGATGCATGTGTCAGTGGGAGACAAATTTTACTGTGGATGTGCATAACTAGGTCAACCAAGGTCAACTTATGTCAATCAACTTTGTAGTGTAGACCAGGTCAAAGTGTCTCAGAAGGTTAAAGGGCCTTGCACCAGCTACCTGCATCACAGGAGAGGAAGCATGATCCACAGAGTTGCTATATCCCAACTTGTGCTGATGTGAGTAGAGGGAAAAAGCCTTAGTTGTTCCAACACCCTCTCTCATGTCATCCCATCACCCAAGCAGGCATAACTGTGCCTGTGTATTGGGAATGTATGCTGTGCTGGGTATCAATCTGGTGCAATTTATTCCTTCAACAGAGCATCAGGGTAACGTGTCAGGAGATTGAAACAATACACTCTTCCTTACTTTATACTTGTGACAAAGCTAAGATTGAGCTCTCTTGGATAGAATTGCTCAATCAGTAACACTCAGTTTTTGTAACAACTGCAATTGTATTAATAACTTTTATAAATTCACAGTTTTAAAATATTTGTACCTTCCTTTTGTTCCTTGAATTGTCTTTCATCCTTGTTTGTATTCATTGTTAAATCTGTAGTTAACAGTGTAGTTCTTCCCCTGTGGTTAATGGGAAAGGATGATGCAGACCATGTGTTATGACTTCTGTTCTGTGTCTTTGCAATATATAATGCTGTGCAGTACTTCTTTGGTTATATTTTTCAGAAAACATTTTTCCGCTTCCAGTATATTTTGTAGTATGCAAAATGTGCTATCTGTCTTATTTATTCTAATGTTGGTATCATTTTATAACTGTTCATTTTATTCAGATATTGCTACTACTTTGCAGTGTTTCTTTAGGTGGAGTGAAATGTCTTCCCTACCTTTTCTACTCTATGTGATTTTATTTCATCTTCTCAATTTAGGAGCTTCCAGCACCTATACTTGATGATGTCCACAAAAAACAATTGGATGAGGAGGAGTCAGCCGTTATATCTAAACAGGAATCTCAAGAATCAATGAAAATAGCCTGGCGCTACCAGAATTTACCAAAAATGGAGGTAAATAGGTTTAGTATTATATCTGGCTTTATCCTATACTTTGAGAATAAGAATGAAATTCACTTGTTCTATAAGTATGGTATCTGAGTAGAACCCAAACTTTGGAAGTATTTTCAAACTGTGCTAAAAGCTTGCCTTGGGAAAGCAAACTATCAGTCACCAATTCATATCTTGATTAGCAGTGATACAGTGAGATGAGAAATTGAGTTTATTATGTAGCATGAAATCCAGATGTATTTAACAATCATTTGAAAAGAAAACCAGAAAATTAAAATAGCAAAATACACAAGGCTGGTGAATTTATCATTCGGGCTACTTTTAAAATCTGGATAATGATGTCTATATTGTTTATACTGAACATTTTTCTAAACTTAGTTATTCATAGGTGATATGCATAGGTTGAATGAACAGTACTTATTAGATACTTCTAGTGAAAATACTTTATTGACACAAACTGTTGACTTGCTTATCCATGTGCATAATAAGTAAGCACTTGAGATTATATCAGCTTCACTGTCACTGGAAACTAATTGCTTTGAAGGTGGCATGTAAGACACAAGTCACTTGTTCAGAGTTTACAGCTGTTAGAATTTTGTGAATTACATTTTTCCTTAAGCTAGTTATTTTCTTGTTTAGTCTAATAGTGCAGTCAAACCTTACAAAAATTAAAGTGTTTTGAACCATACAGAACAACAGACTTCTTGTTTTGTGTGTGCTGTTTGGCTTAAGTATTTTATATACTCTGATTTAGATGCATTCATAACTGTTTAGTAAGTTAGCCATATTCTAAAAAAAATTGGAATGTGACAAAATGATCTTACAAGTCTTGGCATGTTTGGTTTCTTCTGAAATTGCATAGACGTAGCTTTAGATTTTGTCAGAGAAGACTTATATAGGGTGACATGCCAAATCAAATAGCCTCTAGGGTGATCATATAATCTCATGAATTTTATTCATGTAGGGCTTGTTATATACTCTGAACCATTGCAAAATATAGTTTGTGTTTTATCCAATAATATAAACTAAATTAATCATACACTGATATACAAACAATTAATTGTCATTATTTCAACACAAAGGCTACGTCTATTCTGCAGCCTTCTTCCGCGAAAGCTTATGCAAATGAAGCGTGGAGTAGAATACTACTGTGCTTCATTTGCATAATTAATTAGCAGCCGTTTTTGCACCAAGAGGCTTTTGCGCAAAAAGGAGCAGTCTACATTTTTCAGGAAAAGCGGATCTTGCACAAGAAGGGTATTTTGCACAAAAACGGCTGCTAATTAATTATGCAAATGAGGCATGGCAATATTCTACTCCTCACTTCATTTGCAAAAGCTTTTGCGGAAGAAGGCTGCAGTAGAGACATAGCCAAAATGTCCTGGCTCTAACAGAACAAAAGTGGAATATAAATAACCCAAAACAGGCTACTCTGTCCAGTAATATATTATTTAATAGAACACTATGCACTTGCCATTGATTATCACAAATGGCATTTGCATGTTGAAAGTTATAAACTAATAATTGTTTGATCTAAAACAACTGTACAACCTTATAAGACAATTTTCTTAATTATGAAAACATTCTAAAACTGTATGTACTTGAACAATGGTCCTCAAACTTTTGATGTTGCACCCCCCCACACACACCTACACACACACATACCACCCATAATATAATCTGTCTACATCCTTCCCACCAGAGTTGGGACTGGGAGTAGACCTGCAGTTGGAAGCTGGGGTCCGAGGCTGAGACTTCAAATAGGTCAGAAGGTAGGCCAGCAGCTGAGGCCCAGAATGCAGCTGGAGCTGGGCCCAGGAACACAGCTATGGTCTGGAGCTGGGGTCTGAAGCTGGGGGTATGGTTGGAGGCAGGAGCAGGGCCAGGGATGAAGTAGAGCAGAGGGCAGAGTAAAGCTGGGTAGCACTCCCTCTCCATCATTTGTGGAGACTGGCCCAGGCCCCAACATGGCCCCCAAACTTTCCTCCTCCTCCCTACAGAGGGGATGTGCCTCACAATTTGGTGATATCTGTACCAGTATGTTTGTTGGTTTTAAAGTAAATGCTAAATTGCCAGAAATTATATGACATCAATAAGACTTAAAAATAAAGCTATAGTTGTTAAATAATTGTTGACTGTAGGTAATGTCATAGATCAGAAATATTTGATGTATTATTGATGATGCAATGTACAGTTATTGGCTATTTGGAAATAATAACTTATCAGCATCTGAATCCTTCCACTAATTTTAATACACAGTAAAAGCTTCATCTGACGTGTTTGGGGAATCAGAGAGGGTGTCAGTTAATCAAATATTTTGGTTAACTAAGAGTTACATTTACCAATGGAATACCCATTTTCAAAGAATTAGAATATAATAAAATTAATGAAACCAATCCAGTAGAAACTGCACTGGATTGGTTGGTTTCTTGAAGCACTTAAATGTATACAGGCAAAGTTTTCTATATAGTAGGTTATTTTATGGTACTACATTTCACTATGGGCAGTGCAATGGGCACAGCCATATCAATAAAAATATATTTAACACTAAAACTATACTAAACATAATTTAATTTTTGATCATTCAGAAGGCAATTCAGGGTCTTGCAGTGCCTCAAGGTCATATATTTATCAACATCAATTATCATTGTAAGTGTAGGTGAAGACTAGGCTGAATCTGTAATGACCCTATTTACATATCTTGGAAGTTGCTTTTTTGAATAAATCTCTATCAACTCATTTATTTGTCTTTTGCATAAACGTAGAATGCAGAATGCATAACCTCCTGGGCAATATACTACAGGCTGAACCTCGCTAGTCCACGATTCTCTGGTCTAGCAATATCTGTGGTCTAGCATCATCAGGGACCCTGTGAGTGCTTCAGGGTTGGCGCACTCATGTAGAAAAACCAGCAGAGCAGGATCACAGATGTTGCCAGACCAGAGAGCTTGGCCAGTGGTTTGAAGTGGCAGCTGAAGCCAGAGCCCAGCAGTTGGGAACAGAACCTGGTGGCTGGAGCTGGAGCCTGGCCACAGCCTGGGGGCTGAGGCAGGGACCTAGAGGCCTGTAGCAGGGTTCAAAGACCAGTTGGAAGGAATAGAGCTCAGTGACTGAGCCCAAGGCCAGGAGATCAGCAGAAGAGGGACCACCATTAACCTTCCCTAATCTGGCAAACTCCCTGGTTTGGGACTGTTCAGTCCCTGAGGGTGCCAGAGAAGGAAGATCCAACATGTTTTCCCAGTTACTAAACTGAAGATTTGCATTGAGATATATCAGAAATGTCAGTTAATAGAACTTTCTGGTTAATAAAGTGCCGAATAGCACAGCCTTTACTGTACTTAGTAATAGCTGTTAAATATTTCAGTTTTCATTAATTCGTGTTTGTTGACTGATTAGATATTTTTGACAAAATAAAATATTTTTTAAATTATTTTCCAGCCAACTTTAATGCTTATATTTAAAATTATATTTACAAATACAGGTTGAACCTTTCTAGTCTGGCATTCTCTGGTCTGGTGACATCCGTGGTCCAGCATGATTTTAGTTGTCTGGATGTTCACTTATCATGGGTGTGGCCAAGATTGCCATGATCCCATAAAGTTTAAACTGTAGGTTTTTTAAATAGAGCTCAAAGTGTGTCAGCTGAAAACTTCGCTAGTCAACATTTTTTTTTTTTTGGTGAGCCATAAATGTTGAGTAAATTTGTCCTGTTAGTGTTCTGATAGTTAATATAATTTGTAGTTGTAAGTAACCAAAGAGATTTCTGTTGTGGAGATGGCTCAGTTATGCCCTTTTCCTTCCTAAAAGCAGGTTAAATAAGCTTTTTTTCCAGCTCATAAATGTTTCTTATTAAGTATTGTGTTTAAATTAGTAGTCCTGTCTTGAACAGTGTATAAAACATGTGTTATATATTCTGAATATTATAAATGCACTGTGGATTTTTATAGGTAATCAGCCAAAAAGAATTGGATTCTAGGTATATGTGCTGCATGCAGTTAGCAATTTAGAAGATACTTTTATCTATATCCAGGGGTACAATCGCTTATACTCTTGTTAAAAATGCCAGGTGTAGTCTAATTTGCAATTTAAAAGTATAGTGGTTTTTCCTCCTTTTTTGTTTCAATTAATTGCTTGTGTTCTTAGGGCAATATATAGACTGTCACAGCATGAAATCAATTTTCTGCCTTTATTCTCCAAAATCTGAGATTTCTAGCACATTAGTATTGCAATTAGAAACATTAACAGCAGGCAGTAGCATAAAAACGTATTCTGCTCACTGATAATTTAGTGTATTTCTCCTCGTGCAGACACTTTTGTAGGAATCCAGTAAAGAACTGGTTTGAACCTACAAACCAGAAATAAAATTGCTCACACAGATTTAAGAGGAATGAAAAGTCTCAGTCTCTTTCTCTCTTCATGGCCATTCTGCTAACACAGATTATTCATGCTTACTTGATTCAGGTGGGCTTTTTGCAAGCTTCCCCACTAGGGTTGGGAATGTGGTACATTGAAGCCTATTCAAAGTTTCTGACATAGACTGAGCTTTTATTGCATGGTGTTTTATTATAGCCAAATCCTAGTCTCCACCCAGTTTGTAGGCTCTGTGCTCATTCTTTTGAATTAAGAAAGGTTATCACCTACCTTAATCCATGCAGCAGTGTGGATTAAGGACACCAATGTGCCTCAGGATTCTCAAAGAGGATCCTGGAAACTTGTTGTTTCTTCTTTTTTGCTGTCTTTACTAAACTCTATTGGGCTTCAGTGAGGATTTGCATCTGAAATGGGCGGCCTGGAGCTTTTCTCAATGAAGACATCAGATCAAAGTTCAGTTAGTCAAGGCCTTTCTAAAACATTAAGGGGGTTTGGACGTCCACAATAAAAAGATGAGCCCTGGCAGAGATTGCAGTAAAAACATTGTGTTCTGTAATCCGGATAAAGGATAGATTATAGGCCAAAGAACAGACCCTTTTTAAATTGCTTTCAGAACCCACATACTAAATAACTTTACACTTTACATGTAAATATGTATATTTTAATGTAATAGTATGAGTTTTATTTTGTGATTTAGAAAGCAATTTCTAGTAAGTAAAATTAAAGCCCTAGTTTTAAAGAGCTCACTGGTTTCTTGTGAATACATTAAATGCTTTAGATCTTTTATATAATAAGAAAATGGCCTATTACTAAAGACCAAGGACTTCTTAAGACTTAAAAAAAGACCGCTTGGTTTTTTTTCTGTGTTTTTAATTTTAGCATTTTGAATTCTCTGATAGCTAATTCGCCCTAATATGCATTTCATTTTCAGGTGTTAATTTGGTAATTCCCAAGTATAAAATGTAAATAATTAAGATAGTTAGTTTTAATTAAATTGTGGTTGTAAAGTGTTTTTAAATATGAAACAAGAAATAAAAACTAGGAAAATGCTGCAGAAGATTTCCTTGAAAAAAGTCATAATGACATTGTGATACTAACCAGGTTTGTTCTCTGTGTGTTCAAAGTTGTTTATGTTTATTTTAATGAAAAAACTATGTCTTAAGTTTACTCCTTTGAGACCTGTCAAATCCACAGAGTGATTGGAATAGGAGCTAAATTATTTTCTGGTTTTTATTTAACAATTCAGTTTGTAAGTTCCAGCTACAGTACTACATTTTACTCTTTGTTACACCTGTGAAATCTAGTTTTCCGTGAGGGGGACACAAGTGTAATTTAGGCCAGAATTTTCATTCCTGATGACAAAACATACGTCAGAAAGAACACAAATTTTCAGATGTTGGGTTAAGTGTGGAGTATTGGAATTTTTAAAATAAGTAAATAAAAACTCATTCTTTTTTGTGTTTTTGGTAAAATGAGGCAAAGTTTTATGGAAGCTATTGACAAAATATAATATCTCCTCATGCTATTTTTAGTCACTTCTCAGGATGCATCCACAAGTGCAAATCAAAATGCATTTTCATTTAATTTAATACTTCTGATTTTTGCACAGATGAATTTTTCAATCTGATGCACACAGTGTTATGACTTTCAAAATTAAATCTATGTTAACTTTACACTGACCATTGAGCATGTTTAAAAACTACTTAGTGCCAACCCTTGGCCTAAGTCACTGAATTTATAGTTAGGCTATGTTTATACTGGTACTCATACTTGGCTGTTTATACACTTCTGCATGCTTTGTACACCAAGTGTCTGCATATATATCCCAGGCTTTGTGCATCACAGGGACATAATATAGCAGTCACTTTGCTAGGTGGTGGTTGTTCTGTCCACTGACTTCACATATTTACATATCTCTTGTTTTTACCTTCCATAACTTTTAAAGTTCACTATAGCTATTGACAGATTCTTTGTTATTAATTTAAGCCTGAAGTCATGCTTAAATGAAAAATTATAGTTTTCTAACACAGGTAGAGCAAGTTATTATGTTTTTATGACAAATAATTTAATGAATTATTATAATGAGTATAGAATGTTTTCACAGGTCAGTCCAGCAGTTTCTGCACGGTTTGGTCACTATTATGATTTATCTAAAACATTGTCTCCAGAGCTACTTCAATCCAGAAAGTGGCACCGCTTTTTCCTTCCTGAAGAATTGTCCTTGCAGTCTGAAATAAAAACTTGGTAAGTTCTTAATTTATATGTCTATTTTTAGTTATTTTTATACAAGTTAAGGGAAAGATTGTTCTTAAAGCTGCAAACTAGTTTATTATTAACTTAAAAAACAACAAATGGTCTGGTAGCACTTTATAGACTGACAGAACATGTAGATGGTATCATGATCTTTCCTGGGCCCGGCCCACTTCTTCAGATGACCGGAGTTTTGAGTTTAGGATGTGCAGACCCAAAATAAATAGGGGAGAAGGAAGAAAGGGGAAGGGAAAAAAGGAAGAGGGTGGGAGAGGGTAGGAAACAAGGAGCACAGGGTATGAAAATATCAAAGGGAAAAACAAGTAGGCTTATAGGTAACCTATAAGCACCTAAAGATTGGATAGTTAAAAGAAGCAGATATTTATTATTGCCTGTAGTAATACAAGTACTTTTAAAATCCTTTCATTGATTTGGAAAACCACAGCCTAAATGTTTGCAGTCAAGGAGTAATATAAAACAGAATATGAATTGGATTCCTTTTAACCATCATATTCCTGTAATGCTCAAAATGAAAGGTCTACCAATACCTTAAATTTCAAAAAGAAATCTGAATTTGTTGTCCAGGCTGGAAATTCATAGATGTGTCAGTCAAGCATAAATAAAATGAGAGAGACCAGAAATGAACAGTCATTGCTGTTGACTGGAATATCTTTTCTATTGTATCTTTCTGGCAGTGTCTTAAGCTACTTCTCTAATGTTAAATATAGATTAAGTAGTCCAGCTGCATATTCAATATGGACCTTTTGATATTTTTATCTATGCGCTTTATAAACTTTTAGGTATAGAGCCAAGTCTTGAGAAGTATTTAAATGTTATATTTTTAAAAACAGTGAGGCACAATACAAAACATGATTAATAAAAGAAATGCAATATTTCCCGGAGTGCTTTTTCAGAAAAGTAAACAACCCAAAGACTTCTATGTTTGTTGATATCAGTGTCAGTATTATATGATCAAAGGTCGGTGGTTTAAATTTAGACAGGCTTTCAGGTTCTAGCTGTACAAATGTACACTTTCAGGAGTCGGGGCAAATTTAAAGTGTTATTTCTATAGTAAACATTTAACGTAAGTAACATACAATGTATAATAGACCATTTGATTGGCAAGGGCCAAAGAATATGGTCACGGAATGATTGGATTCGGCTGATTGCCGAAGTGGGGCTACTTTGTCACCTAGCAGATATCCCACACTTCTTGCACTGCTCCACAATATGTCACTAACTGGGATGGCTTTTGTGCCTGTAAATCTGTAGATACGAAGTATTTGTGTATTTTTATTTCTAATCTGAGTAAGCAATATGTTGGGACTCCATGAATAAAACAACTCTTATCAAAGGATGCATTGTTTGTGCAGGAAAAGGTGCACATACACATACCAGCCAACTGTGGCCTTGAACCTGACTCTAACGGAACTGGCCTTAATTGAGCTTTAATTGGCCACTGTGAATTGGAGAGCTTCATGGCAGCATTGGAGACCTAAATATAAATACATGTTCTTCTTTCAGAAGTGTCCCTGTCAGTGCTCCACCTTAGGTGTTTGGGGTGCCATTGCACCTCTAGTCGGTAAATTTAGGTAGCAGTGCCCTCAGTAGGCTGTGCCTACTGGGCAGCCAGCATATGTCGGTGTTGCTACTCCACAGCCAACTGCCCATTCAGTTCCTCCTCTGCTGCTGCCGGCTTCAGTCAGAACTAATAGCTGCCCTCCTGATATTTTTCTCAAACTTCTTATATTATACTTGTTGTTAGTAGTTGTTAATAGTTGTTAGTTATAGTGTTAGTGATATACAATCAATCTAGTTAATTTTTTTCTTACTTGTTCGGGCCTTTTTCCCTTTGGCCATTTTTTTCTTCCATGGGATGCCTGGTTGCCGAGGTTTCAAACAGTGCCTGTCCTACAGGCTTTCCATCCCAGTCGCAGAAGGCCACCAGCAGTGTGTTTGTACCGCTCAGGTTATGCACCAGAAAAGCCAGGGAGCTCCAACTGAAGCTGCTTCTCCTGGAAAATGCTGTGTGACCAGCCTCGGACCTTGAGTACTCCACACCATCCAGACAGCCTGCGGTGTTAGAAAACGCAGTTCCCTCAGAGTTGAGCACCAAAGACTCCATTTTGGATCATCAGACCAAGAAGCGAACTCACTCATCGTTCAAAGCTGATTCCCCCTCAAAAAAGCAGGCACCACCTCAGAAAATGCCCTCTGTACTGGCAGCCCCCAAGGTGCTGGGATGAGAGGCACCGAGACCCACACACCTAGACACTCCTCTCCAAAGCAATCATGCCCACATCCTCAATGGCAGCCACCACAATGGTTGCCCCACTGGTGCCAGATGGCTCATTGACTCTGAGGGGAAAGAACCTCTTTCTAAGCCTGGGTGGGCCAAGCCCAGTTCTGCCCTTTTAAATTCCTGGAAGCCAAGGGGCGGGGTAAGGAATATAGAAGCCCATCCTAGGAGCTCATTAGGATCCCAGCTGCTAGAGGAAGCAGAGGCCTGCTCTGAGCTCCCAAGCCAGGAGGGCCATGAGGACCTTGCAGAGGCTGAGGACTGGCACAGACCGCCGGACCCCTGCTCCAAAGAGGAGATCTTCTTCACCCTGCCAGAGAATACAGACTATGATGACCCCCAGGCCTGGCAGCCAGTATGGAGCCAGGTAGATGACAAGGAGGAGTAAGGAAGTGGCCCCGAGGAAACCAATGACTGTCAGGCTGATCTTATAACACTTTAGAATGTGTCACCAGGTTGTGAGCCAGATCCCTGCGGATCCCAGTGGCAGCCAGGGCTGCCATTGCTAGGGCCTTGGGCCAGGACATGGTAGAGTAGGGAGGGCTCACATCCCCCATGCCATCCCACATACCAGGTGTCCGTCTCACCCTCCCCTCTCTTGCCTGGGGAACTGCGTTTGTGTTCCTGCCCTGCCCTGCCCTGAAGCAGGGCCTGGGCCTTACTGACTGGGACTGCTTTTGTGTTGCTACCCACTCTAAACCAGGGCCTGGGTTTTACGAATGGGGGAACTGCTATTTATTTGTCTTTATTTCCTTGTCCTGCCCTGTACTCAGGGCCCGGGGTTTGAAGGGGACGATTGGATATGGATTTACAGGCCTGAGCACAGGTCAGGGATCCAGGACTCAAGTCAGATGGCTTACACATTCACATTAAGAATAAGGATTTTATGATTATGGTGACCAATAACTACTTAACCAAAAGATAAGTTCTCCAAGGCAGGTAAGTGCCTGGAGGCCTGCACTGCTGCTGAATTTAGCGGTGGATAAGTGGATGTTTTAATTCTTCAAAGCTGCCAGATCTGCGTCTTCCAAAAAATTGCTGTGACTGAAGAGCTGTAAAAAGGGGAAAGAAACCGGTATCCAGAAGTTCTTTTTTCCCTAAATCTCTGCCTTACTACTTTGCAAACAGAAACTGCAATGTCTTAAGGGGCATGTCTACATTAGCAAGATCAACTGTCTGGAGGCTGATCTTCTAGCATTCTATTTAGTGGGTCTACCGTAGACCAGTTAATTGAACTCTGAGGGCAGCCCCTGCCATCAACCAATACTCCTCGTTCTGTGAGGAGTAAGGGAAGTAAACAGGAGCACATGCTTCCATCAGCCTCCAGCCGTGTGGAGGCCGCCATGGCTCGGCTTAAGGTAAGCCAACTCCAGCTACGCATTTTGTGTAGTCGGAGTTGTGTACCTTAAATCAACCTGCCTGGTCTAGTGTAGACCAGGCCCAAGTCATCAGCTTCAGTGATTAAATTTTGTGTGATGCTAAAATCTATAGCAAATTAGCACCTGAGAACATCTTAATTTTTTTTTGAAATGTGAGGATACCTTTACACTTGATTTGGGTTTGTGACCATATAGTAGTTTCCCTAGAACTAGAAGGTGTAAAATGAAGAATACTTGGGTACAGGAGTGCAAGCATAAGCAAAAGATCCTTCTCTGCTTTGTTTCAGATACCAATGTGATACTATATTACAGGATAAGTGCTTCAAGACTGTGTTTTTTAATTAGATTTAGACCTCTGGGGATAGTCCATGTGTATTGTGGGACATATGAGTTCGATTTTTTTAGCTGAACATTTTACTGAAAGAGTCGGTTTCATAATTTGTTTGCCAGTTAGTCAGATCTGAGTCTCATTTTTCTGTGTACTTTAGAATTTTCAGAATAACTCAGTTTTGGTCAGGTATAATCTTTGTGACATAGGTGCCATGTCTGTACTAGCATATACTAGCATTTATGTTGGCAAAACTTTTGTTGCTCAGAGGTGTGAAAAATCCACACGCCAAGTCAGATAAGTTTTTCTAGCATAAGTGCTGGTGTGCACTGCACTATGTTGGCAGAAAACACTCTCCTGCCTACATAACTGCCTGTTGAGCTGATTTTATTATGTTGAGCTGGCTCTCCCACTCTGGCATAATGCAGCTACACAAGTGCTCTTACAGGATACATTTACACTGCAAGTTTATTTCGGAAAAAGCTATTTTGGAAGATATCTTCCAGAATAGTTTATTTCAAAATAGAGCATCCACACTACAGGGAAGGCTCCAAATTAGTCCAAGGCAGGCTCCCCTAATGTGGATGTGCTACCTTGATTCAGAGCCCCAGGAGGCACTGGGAAGGAATAACTTATAATGGCCCTGGTGAGGAGCTGTTTCGACATAGTAGCAGTACACATACACCCTCTTCCGAAAGAGCTTTTTCGAAAGAGGCGTTATTCCTCAAGGATTGAGGTTTACCAACATCAGAAAATGCCCTCTGTTATTTTGATTTCCTTTTGAAATAACACAATTGCTGTGTGGATATTAGTATTGTTTTTCTGTAATAATGTCTGTAATTCCGGAATAACGGTGCAGGGTAGATGCACCTACAGTGGCACAGCTGTATTCATACAGCTGTGGGGCTCTAAACTTGTAAGTATAGATATGTCTTTAATATTACTGATTTGTTTAATCTTTTTTATCTATCTATCTATCTATCTATCTATCTATCTATCTATCTATCTATCTATCTATCTATCTATCTATCTATCTATCTATATATTTGCACTCCAGTTGTTGCATTGTTGGTGTACTCCTTTTTATTTTATTTACTAGACTTACAGGGGCTGCAGCAAATTTGCTAGCTACTAGATGATGCTGGTCCAGGGATCAGCTGCTGGGTGGAGGAACTTGTAGGGAATGGTGGGCTGATGGATGCTGTTGCATTGTTTAACCATAGATTGCCAGGCAAATTACTGAAATGTTTACTCATTTTCTCTCTTATCTCTTCTCCCTCTCTCCTTCCCTCCCCCCAAAAAATCTCACGCCATGCTTAGCCTCAGGAAATATCCACTTAGAGATGTTGAGAAGCCAGTTAAGCAGTGGTGGCTGCAAGACCACAACAGACACTTACAACCTTTTAAGAAGCATTACCATGGAGCAGTGGGGATGGTAATAAGGAAGAATAAGAATCTGGAGAAGGGCAAAGTGGGGTGAACAAGAGCAGCAGTAGGTGTGCACAGAAATTTTCTTCCCATGACCTTCAAACTTATGCGCCTTGGGTTTTGTATCTAATGCATCTGAACACTTTTTCATATATCCCAACCATACTCTTACAATCTGACTCCCAGTTTAAGGTCAAACTTGAGACACTCTGGCAAAAGGAATTTTGCACCATCATTGCTGGTGCTGTACATATTCTGTTGATAAAGGAGAGATTTCAGTTTCAAGTAAGTTAACTCTGGCATCTTTCATAGGTCTTTAAACAACTGAATTAGAATTTTTACTTCAGTTCTCTAGTACTGCATTTGAACTTGAATAACCTTCAGTTCACCTGACATGTTCATAGGTTATACTCATTCTTAATAATGTATACAAAAGGCATTGCTTTAAGTCCTGCATTTACACATTATTTCACACATTCTTTAACCAAAGATTTTTTAATTTGAATACTTCAGATTTTTCCTTCTCTCGTTCATCAGAAGTCATTCGTATTCACTAACGATGGTAAGGCAGATCCCAAACCAGTTTAATTACTGCCAACTATACCAAAATTCTCAATATACCTACTTTTACAGAAACTCAGCAAGTTTACATAGTATTTTCTGGGTAATATTCTAGTGGGAGGAATCCTAATTTTGTTAGCTGAAACAAGGGTTCCAAATATTCTCCAGTTGAAGATTCAGTCTCGGATATTTTCAATAGGGAACAAGAGAGTATTGATCCCTTATACTTTTAAACGGTAATTCTTATACAGGTTTATATTTTTACTCCTACTGTCAGGACCAGTATTTCATAGGATGGCCAAAAAATATCCTCAAAAAAAACCCCCAAAACACCAGACCAGCTGAAAACAGCCCACACTCCTGATCAGCTAGACTATGACCTCATTGGTCCAGAAGGTGAAGATGGTGTTACAGACCTTGTTAAATACTTCTAGTGGATTGTCACCAGCATTTTGTATTGGATCAGACCTTGGGATCCCATGTACTTCCAAGCTAGGTGGTCTTGAGAAGAATCCAGATGCTGTTTCAAACTCTGTGCCTATAAGCATGCTCCTGGCTACAGATCCCCTGTTTGGTATCCTTCTTTGAGATGTGGGATTTTACAGTCCAGCTGCGTTAGGGCTTCAAATCAGTACTGAGCTCTGAAATCTCCTAGTTGCTTTTGTGCCCTTCTCCAGAGTTCCACCCCCATGGGCACTCCAATTTATAGCTAATTTTTCAGAGACTACATGACAGGTAGAATAAGGAACAAGAGTTTTTCATAGGCGTTTCTGAAACCATAGTAACTTTTACTGTCAAAGAATACAAGAGCTACAAATCTTTAGCAATCTAGATTTCAGTAAAACAAGACAAGCTTATATGATATTTCCCTAGTCTGTGTTTATTCCATCATTTGAGTCTTTAGGTCCAATCTGTGCCTGGCTAGGAGGCCTTTGTTTTGCAGTGTTCAGCTGTTAAGAGATAGGAAACCAACACAGATCTTCCCTTTAAATAGGATTTCAATCCTTTTTATTTTCTGTTCAGTTTCACAGCCTCCAATAGTTGGTTAACTAGGGAATCTCCATCCTCTTGTAGTCCAAACTGGGATGAGTAGTTTCCATTCGGTGTGCTACTTCCTGTGGCCATCCAACTGTTTAAAGGATGGTTTCCTTTGAATACATAACAATCATCTTTGATGACTTTTGTGTTATTCACCTCAGTATGATACCAGGCATTACAATAAGCTCACCCATTGCAATTCTTGACATCTTAGCTACACTAAATGAAGGTTACAATCTTCAAAATGACGGTTACAGTGTCAAGAATAGGATACAGTTTGATATAGAACTAAATAGCCCAATCACAAGTGTCACTTCAGTTTGTCTTATAAGGCTCCTTATATAATTTGTAGGGCAAGGGCCCTGATTGGGTAATAATAAACTCAGTAACTAAAGATTCCTTATTAGTTTATTAAAACCATACATGAGTTGTAAGGAAGTGAAACCTAACTTTGACATTTAAATTCCAGAGAAGAAAAACTGAATTCTATGGAAGACTGTAATTAGCACTTTTTTCCAGGAAGCTTCTCACTTTCATTCGTGGCACCACATATGATATCATCAAATTATTCCTCTTGTAACATTATCACTTCCTTTATTGCTTATAAATTCATGTTTCTGTTGACAAAGTCAGGTTGTCTTACATCTAAAGCTGATTTGATTGTCCTTCCTTACAAGAGAAAATACCATATTTGGGACACTCTACTTGGTCTTATGAAATATTTTATCAAAAAATCTTACCTGGCCCTCTGACAGCTGTTTGTCAAAGGAAGGGTAGCAGGTGTCTAGATTTCAGTATGAAGACCATTCCTTTGAGCTCCAGGTTTTTTTTTAACATTTCCATTGTCTTTCTAGAGCAAAAGAGGTCAGTCCAGCTCAAATACTGCTCACTGGCCTCATCATGAAGAGGCATAGGTACATGGTGTCTTTATCTCCCTAATGGAGCAGCTGCAAAGCTTTGCTCTGTCATGAACATGCTCAAAATAAATTACTGGGTGGTAGGTACAGTGGTTCAAGGTTGTTGAGAGTCTTGGCTTCCTTCTCCTCTTGTCAAAGACAAAAAAGGACTCCTCATTCAAAAGGAAGATGGTTGAGTACAGTCAACTGATAGAGATCAGAGCAGTACCAAAAGCAGGTTCAAGGATGTACTCCATGTAATCTGTGCCATGAAGATGTCCAGTGTTTCACTGATTTTCATGGGTTTTAAGAATGTTGACTCTGTTTTCTCCAAATATGTTCCTTCTGGATAGAGAACCTTTCTTTGTGTTCAGCTGGCCAGCCCTGGAAAGTCAGTATTGATGATCAACTTATATGCATGTCCCAATTCTCTCAACCTGTCATAAATTCCTGTTTTTTTCTTGATTCTGTTTCAGTGCTCATAGTTCAAGACTATTACCATTAGTCTGGCCACAGTGCCATCTATGTTGATCCCAACTACAGTTATCAGATTAAATTTGTTCACTGCAACTGAGATTATCATTCTCTCATGTGCATAGTTTATCCACATAGTGTGCAATCAGACCTACTGGGGTGGTCTGTGTCTTGGGAAATGGTTACTCTGAAATGGACTTAAGCATCATGGTTTACTAAATAAACTGGAAGTTCCACCATAGTACAGTACTTTAGTGAAAAAGACTAATGCATCTCTTGGATGCATAAACCAAGGAATGTCAAGTAGGAAGGTAATATTACCTCTATGTACAGTGTTGGTGTGGTCATTACTGGGGTACTCTGGGGGACTAGTAGTCCATCTATATTTTCTCTTACCTAGTCTGCAAAATTGCTGGTGATTTGTTTTAGCTAATTTAACATATTTCCGGCATTTTAACCCCAATATTTTAAAAGGATCTATAAATAATAATCAATGCAAGAACCTGCCTATGCTTAGGAATTGAAGATAGAGATTCAGTAACATTATATATACAATACATTTGTCAAAACTAATACAATTAATAGCATATAGAAAGAGGGAAGATGTTATAGAAATGATTTAGTTGGAAATTAATAATATTTACCTACATGTTTACATGTAAAATGTATTCACATAATTTAAATTTGGAAAATGACTGATGACAATTTTAACAAAATATATTAAGTTCACTAAAATTGGGCTTTAAAAAAATAGAAGTATTAAACTCTAATATGTGATTCATACACATATATTTTACAGGTGATTAAGCATGAGGAGTAAGAATCTTTTCTGTCATTTTAGATACACATCTTGTAAATACAGCTAATGCCAAAGCATCTCAGATTAGGCAAAAATGATGCAGACTAGTCCCAAATGCCAGTTTGACAATATAAGATCATTTTCTGTGTATTCTGCATGTGCAATAAAGTTAGAAATGTGTAAAGGAGCCCACAAACAAATTTAAAAGATCCTGACATTTTCTTTAATTTAGCCATAAAATACACAGTATGTGCATAGTTACTGAACTACTAAATATAGAGGGGTAAATCTTGGCTCCATTGAAGTCCGTGGGAATTTTACCATTGACTTCAACATAGGCCACATTTCATCCACAGTATACACTAGGGACACAGCAAAGTGCTGAGCCTCCTCCACTTCCATTGTGACCAGAGTAGGAAGCTGCATATAGAGGTCATGTTTCCCTTTACACATTTCAATGTCTCCTTTGGGAGGCACCCCTTCACAGTTTGAGAACTGCTGGTCTAAACCAGTTGGTGTACGTTGTACTGTAACCTTGTGTTTCATTACTAGATGCTGCTTAAAAAAATTGAAGTGTCAGCTTTTGTTATGGATAATGTTACTAAATTGCTTCGGTTTTTCCAGGTATATTCACTTCCTGATTGTTTCTTTCTGCCTTTCTTTCACCCCTCACTCCAACTGAAGTTAATGTTACTCAAAAGAAGAATAGTAATAGAGATGTAGCTGTGTTAATGTTACTCAAGAGAAGAATGTTTGACTGACTTTTATTTGCAAGAGTTCATCCTGAATGCTTCAGAGCAGAATATATTTGTAAGAAAACTGTGATGACTAAGTGATGTCCTGTTAATACAGGTTGATCCACTCTGGTCCAGCCCTCTCAGGACCTGACAGGTGCCGAACCAGAGAATTTACCAAGCCATGGAAGGTCAATATTGTAATGAGTAGGTCTCTTCATTTTTATTTCACTGAGGCAAATAAGTGGAACAACACTTGCAATACTGCTTCATAAAGGATGACTGTACTGATACGCCCATGTAAACTTATGCCCAACCAAGGCTTCTCAGCTCTCTTCATAACAAAATGTTAATGTTGTTACACAATTTTACTGTATTGGCACAAAGAAATAAGTAGATAAAGCATCAAAATCTTGCTTACGCTTAGTAGCGTTATCAGCACTTTCACTGCTTCCTGATCTTTTTAGGGATAAATTAGAGCTAAATAACAGCATGGAATGCTGAGAGTGGGCACTGGTGACTATAAACAAACTTTATGGCCTCAAGGAAAACTTGGCTTATACCTATGATAAGTTGACAAATCAGCTAATTAAAATCGTGCCAGACCAGAGAACCTGTAGGGTCAAAGTGATCTTGTGCCTTGCTTCGCGATTGGTATGCCATAGAAAAGAGCCCTATTAATGGGGGAATGCCGTAAATATGAGAAAATGTGTAGAATTTTATATGTTAAATAGGAAATAGGGATGTAAGAGTATAAAAATGTTAAAATGGTTAACTGATCAGCATCAGCTTATCTGTTTCCATTATGGTTATGTTGGCTCCTGGCCCTGCTCCCACAGTGTGGGGCAGCAGCAAGCTCCCCAGGAATAGGGCTGACAGTTGGGAGCTGGAGAGCATAAGCTGGTTCCTGGTGTGTGCCGGTTCCAGGTGTGCACTGGCTCCGGCTGCCGGTCCTGCCCTTGGGAAACCAGCTGTTGCCCCATGCTGTAATCTTAGTGGTTACATGCTGCAGGGCCCGCAGCACAGCCAGCTCCCCAGGAGTGGGGGTGGCAGCCTGGGGCTGGTATGTGCTTATAGGTCGCTCCCAGCTGCCGGTTCTGCTCTCGGAGAGCTGGCTGCTGCCCTGTGCTGCAGGCTCTGTATCCCTCCTCACATAGCTCAGATGTGGGGACGATTTGTCTGGGTCAGCAGGGGAAAGAAAACCTTTTGCCCCTTTAAAGATTATACTCACAACCCTTCCCCATGGGAACTTCAGATCCCTGTGGCTTATTAGTTGGACAGAAGAGTACAACATGTGCTATTTGCCTTTGGGTGCTTAAGGGGAAGGCTTATAACAGTGGTTTTCAACTCGTTTCAGTCCACGGGCCACCAGGCCAATCAAAAAATTTTCGTGGACCACCACCTTTTTGAGATGTGATAAAAAAGAGCAGACGACAAACATTTTGGTTTGAAATTTATTTCTTACTAACAGAGTTTTGGTGCCTGCCCACACCATGTGAATTTGGACAGTGTTCCTGTGGACCACCGAAAAAGTCACCATGGACCACCAGTTGAGAACCACAGGCTTATAAGCTCTAGCCCCTGAACAGAGGTGCCATTCTGCACCAAGCTTCCTCTCTCCTCACCTTGGGGATTAGAATAGAACTGGGGTTTTAGGTCTATGCGGGGGATTTTATATTCCTCTCAAGAATCTAAAGATCCATGGGTAGGCTAGGTTTTAAAAGACAGGGGTTTTTGTTTTTTTTTTACAACTTGGCAGGTGCCCAATGTAAATATTCATTCAATAAAGGGTTATGTTCCCTGATAAGTCAGAATTGTAAGAAGAGTAGGAATCTAAAGAAGGTGTGAATGCAGTCAGGACTTCTAACGTCTGCTACCACAAAGGGACAACAACTTCTTCAATCTGCATACCATGGGGAGTTGTTGGGATCCAAGAAAGGATACTAGGACCAGGTTAATTGTTTGGGGAGCTTGCAGCAGCCGTCCACCAAGTGAAACAAAGTAATGGGAGAGGCTGGTGGCACTCTCTACCAGCTGGCATGGATTTTAAAAGAAGGGTTACCTGCTTCGGATGAGTTATTCCTGGGTAATTCTCAGATGTGATAATTACTGAAGTTGTAGGTTTATAAAATTGCATTCTTATTATTCAATTGCATTCTTAGTATTCCCGTGGTGTCTGGGGCAAAGAAACATTAAGACATCTTTGAGAGAAGTCATTCCTTATTCAGTCACCAAAAAGAAAGTATGTCTTCCTCAGCACTTAATTGTTCGCTCGAAACCTGTCTGTTAGCTATGTTCACATACATTCTCTGAGCATATCATCAACCTGCAGCTTCTCATGAGGTCCTACTGTGTTCATTTCTACCATGTGCATGTAGGATCATAAGATGTGGGATGTTTCAAACTCCATTTTTTATGGTTTAATAAAAAGGAATTAAAACAAAATGGTTGATGAATCTGTTATCTGTATTGTTAATTCAGGTAACACACTTCTTTAGTATTGTGTGTCCAGTTAAAGCTACTAGCATATTGTTTTGCTTTGAAAAGATATAAAATATATTTTGGTAATTAGGGCAAACAGAAAATGTAAGCTGCAGCATTACATTTTCTTGAATTTGCTGTCTTCAGAATGTATGTCCTCAGGGAAAAAAAGGTAGATAGACTTAAATTTATGTACAGCACAATTTTCCAGATACATTTGGCTAAAACAGCTTAAACTGTCTTTCCTAATGGAGTCTACTTACAGATAATAAGCCTATTTTTCATACCATTGTTAACTTAACCTTTGTTAAATGCTTAGAAACTATCAATAGGAAGTCAGAGACTTCGTTGTAACCAGGATACCTTCTTGCCAACTCCCTGTTTTATCAGTTACTAGATGGCTAAACAAAAAAGGATAAGAATGAACTGTTTAAACCCATTATCATAATTAAACAGAGTTTAGTAACAAAGCTAAAAAAAGACAATTTCGAAATAAAATATATCATGTTTGTGGCTTTAAAATAAGATGCTAACCATTGCCAGAATGATCATGTATTTTGTTATGGAGTAACAGCATTTAATCAGTATTTTTCATGTCTGTAGTATAGTGGGCTAGTTTAACATCAGACAAACTATATTTTACACAAGCAAAAGAAACTGTTAACATTCAAAAATTAGTTAATATGTAGACTATTTAGCTTTGTTTCTCATATTTTTACTCTTCTGTGAAGCTTTTCATTTCAGAGCAGTAATTGAGCAATTAATAATATTTTTAATTTTTTTAATGCAGCAATGCACCACTTATGAGTAAAGAAAGTGGTTACATGTAGTGTTGACAATAGAAAGAAATTACATTCATTTTCCATAAGTTTTATTGAAAGCTCCCAATTCATTGTTTTCTCATACACATTGAAAATATCAAATCATGATGGCAAAAGAAACAGGATACCTTCATTGAGTAGATAATGGTGTCATGAATAGGTAGTGATGTCTTTCAGGCTATGAATAGAACTGATGCTAGGGAATGGCTGACTGGAGTTTATCCACAAAATTTAACTGTCTGTAATTGTTCTATTTTGGTTGAGACTGAAACTTCTGCATAAGATGGTAGGTGGCCTTTAGATATTCCTTATATAGACAGCATACTGCTGAAGTTATTTACAGTTGTGCATTTCATATGCAATATTGAAGTATCTGTTGAAACATAGAGTAACTCAATTGATAATATTTGAATAATTGGGGACTATGAAAAGGGTTGATAAAAACAGCCAAAAACTGAAATCTAATATTGACCCAGGCGAGAAACTCTTACCATCTAATTATATATGAGAATATTATAAAGTACTTTTTTTTTAAATGGAGTTACAGAGGACATTACTATGAATCTGCTATAAGAACTATATATAATAATGTATGTGCAGTGCTAGCTTGAAACAGTGTTTTGTTTGTTTAAAGAACTAAGCATATGTTTGCTTCAAGTGTGTTTTATATGCTCCTCACACGTGCGCACACAGTTTATTTTCCTTCCTTAAATATGTATACACAGCTTGAAGTCAAATTTAGTTAGTTAAATTTCTATTCAGATATATATTTATATATATTGTGAAATACATTTAGCATTAAAATATTGTTAACCTTTACTAAACCATAGAAGTAGCCCAATGCTGTCAAGCTAAACAAATGTTAAAATTAATATAGAACATGATCATTGAAAGTCAATAGCATTTAAGTTCCTAAAGCTGTAAAGGCACATGTTTAACTTTATGCACAATGAGGAGTAGTTCTGTTGACTTCATTAAATTTAAATTAAATTAGAACTAATCAGAGTGCATAAAGTTAGGCCACAATCTGTGAAGACTTACTCTTATGCTCACTTTAAAAATGGGAATTAGGCTCTTGTGAAAGTTTTACCCTGTATCTTCCAAGTAATTTACAAATTAATCCTCACAACTCCCCTGTGTGGTAAATGGAGAAGAATTGTTATATTCTTAAGAATATATGATAAAACTATATTATACTAGACTGCTATATATTTTTAAGCATGGACATGGTATAAAAATAATACAAGGAAAATAAAACTACACAGAAATTACTTTTTAATCTATTTAAATTGAGAGGGGTTAATCATTATTTTTATTATGATTGTGGTATGTATGAAAATTAAAATGGTAGAAGATGAGCTCAGGTGATCAGGATATTGATCAGGTGTACTTGGAATAGCAGTTCATTAACTAACTGTTAATTATATGAGATTACTTCTGAAATGCTATGGTGATTTCATATTTTAAATTGCTTATTAAATCATTAATTTTCTAGGAGGTAAACGAGCATGACATTGTCATCTTAATCTCTGCAGATTTTACCTTTCATATGTCATCAGGGCACTTAAAACAATCACAACTGGCTTTCTAGAAATACTTTATTAACATCTAGTTTATTCAGAGAGGAATAATTGCATCTGCTTAGTTTTTGTTGCTATTGTTGTTTTACCATTTTCAGGTTCAAAATCTGGATCTGTTTAATTTTTGTTTACTTTTTTGTAAGACTAATATAGATTCATAAAAAAGTATCAAAATGTTTATTAAATTATCTTCTCACCAACAGTAATATGACCTGCGGTTACACCAGGCTGCTTCAATCTATCCAGAGGATCATATGCCAGGAAGGGTTTGATGGATCCTATCCCCAGGTACTGAGCACTTCAGTGTCTTCTATAATCATGTAACTAATGTTGTTTTCAAAATTCTCTCTAGGGTTACACATGAAAGGTCTTGGAATAATTAACCACGAACAAGCTGTTTCTAAGCATTGCTGAAGTAAACAAGTAAAGTAAATACAGCGCATAGTTCATATGTTAATGTGCATTTGGAGTTTTACTCAGTTCTCAGTGGATACGGGTAGACTGTGCAAATTAATTTTAAACCAGTAATTACAAAAGATATACTATGGTAGTAGCTACTAAAATAAGTTGCTAAATATAATGAAACTAAGCAAAGTGTATTTTCCCCTGTAGATTTTTCAGATAGCTGTTTTCACAATATGGAGTTCAGGAATAATTCACAAAACTATTGAGAATTGGAAGTGTATTCCATGCTGTGAGGTTTGGGATTTGTTGGTAAATTAAATGGCATGCATCTTTAAATAACAAGAATTGAAACACAAGAGCCATTTAAATTCCATTTTAACTTAGATTAACTATTCATGTCTCTCAGAACACCTTACCTTCAGGCATCTCTGTAAATAATCATAAATCACAGGATAAATCTTTCAGAATAATTTTTAAAGACAATAATTTCAGAGGAAAACTTTTTTCTAGTTTAACCAATATTCAACTGACAACTTTCTTTGTCTTAGTCAATCAAGAAGACAGCTTCTTTGGAGTTCATCTACATAAAATAATCAATCATGTGTGCTGATGCTTAATTGATAGATAATTATATTATCTTCATTGCTGTTATACAATACAAACTTTATTAAAGTAGAAGTTATCTATTATTGGTTTTGGAAAATGTCAAAAAATATAATGTACTTTATAAACTATTTATAAAGGAAGACAGCCTTAGATTTTGTTCAGCTGTTTTTCTATTCAGGATTGGTTTTTAGGAATGTTATCTATATGGAATACTTTAGCGTATTTTTGCAGTTTTCAGTTTCTGCTGAGATTTATTGGGAAGTATGTTTTCCCTTTGGTGGCAGTGCCCGTCTGGAGAAGTAAATTGGTCTCTGACAGGCACCTCTCCTCACTTGCTATGGTAACCATGGCAACAGGCATGTCATAACAGTTCCCACAGTACAGTATGCAGAACTGCTCCTCCGAAAAGATGACAGGTCCTCTGGAAGCAGGAAATCTTACAGAATGCAAAAAGCAACAGCCCCAAAGTGACATGAACACCCTGGGAACCTTCAGTTAGCAAATAATCTGCTACTGGAAAAGACAAAAAATTGTAGGGTTTTTTTTGCTAAAAAATGTAACCTTTTTATATTCCTGAGAAACAATTATATTTTAATACAAAATGATGAAGTCCATAATTTGTATAGCTTTTTTTTGCAAAAAAACAAAGAATAAATCATCAGCTAACCTTGCTTTAATCAATATGCATAATATGCACTATTTAAAATATTTTGTTACTATTAATAAAATCAAAACCAAAAAAAATCCATGTAGATAAATTCAGAATTTATGTTTGCTAAAAGCTATTTTAAAATTAAAGCACCTTATCATTTCTGAGATGAGCAATATGTACCTTTTAAGTGTTTGAAGTGTATTCTTTTTAAGCTAGTTAGTTTAATTTAGAAATCTACATGTTAATTTCTGTTTTAGAGAAAATATAGAGAGCTTAAAAATAAAAATGAATTGCTGCAGCTGAAACAATCTTTTTGTAGAATAATCTTTTCCCTGTTCATCCTTTCTTCATACAGCATATTTTGCATGTTTAGGATCTCTGTGTAATGCAACAATAATACAAGTACTTTCAAAATTGAAATAAAATGAAACCCTGATCACACTTTGGATCTACAAGCTATTGCTCTCCACCTTCTATGATAATTCAAGTGACTCTGTGGTATTGCACTCCTTTCCCTTCAGTGAGCCCTGAGAAGGGCTTTCTCTATGCCAAATAGAAATGAGGGTGGACCAGGGGCAGGGCTACATCTTCCCTACTTCCCTTCCCTCCAAAAAACAAAAACAACAAAAAAACAAACAATTGTATTGTATCTGACTAGTGTCCCCCTCCTCCACCCCACACACCTGGAAGAATCCTCTCTCTGTCATTGGTAGAAGCCTAGAAGCTGTAGGAAAGCACACAAGGACATGCATAGGGGGCTCTGATTTTCTGTGGACCTCATGCTGAGGTGGCCAAATTCCAGCGTCTTTGCAAGTTTATTTATGTTTATTTATTTTTGTTTATTTATTTATTTAAATATTTTTACCCCACCTTTCTATTTAGAATATTCAAGGTGGCTTACAAGAACAAACAAAAAAAATACAAATATATATAAAAACTTAATATGTGAGAATTTTAAAATATGAGACCTCAGAAGGACATAACCAACTAAAAACATAGAGAGAGGAGGAACACACACATACAGACTCAAACATTAATAAAAGTATGAGTAAAAAGGGTGGCTTTACCCTGACGCCAGAACAACGCTAGCGTTGGTGCCATGCAAATATCCCAGGAAGAGAATTCCACAGCCTGGGAGCAAAAGCTGAGAATGCCCTGTTCCTCGTAGATGTTAATCTTATCTCCACAAGTGGGGGAACACGAAGCAATGCCTCCCCAGCTGACCTCAATCCCCGGGCAGGTTCATATGGGAGAAGACGGTCCTTCAGATACCCTGGACACAACTTATTTAAGGCTTTATAGGTCACAACTAAAACCTTGAATTGTGCCCGGAAACATACTGGAAGCCAGTGCAGCTGCCGAAGCACTGGCATAATGTGCTCCATATAACTAGTGTTGGTTAAAACTTGAGCAGCCGCATTCTGGACCAGTTGAAGTTTCTGAAGGCTCTTTAGAGGCAGCCCTACATAAAGGCTACATCTAGACTGGCATGATTTTCTGCAAATGCTTTTAACGGAAAAATTTTCCATTAAAAGCATTTGCGGAAAAGAGCGTCTAGATTGGCACGGACGCTTTTCCGTAATAGCACTTTTTGCGGAAAAGCGTCCGTGCCAATCTAGACGCGCTTTTGCGCAAAAAAGCCCCGATCGCCATATTCACGATCGGGGCTTTTTTGCGCAGAACAAATCTGAGCTGTCTACACTGGCCCTTTTGCGCAAAAGGACTTTTGCCCGAACGGGAGCAACATAGTATTTCCGCAAGAAGCACTGATTTCTTACATGAGATCGTCAGTGTTCTTGCGGAAAATTCAAGCGGCCAGTGTAGACAGCTGGCAAGTTTTTCCGCATAAGCAGCTGCTTTTGCGGAAAAACTTGCCAGTCTAGACACAGCCAAAGTGCATTACAGTAATCCAGTTGGGATGTAACAAGAGTATGGATCACTGTGGCCAAGTCATGTTTGTTCAGTAAGGGTCGCAGCTGGGAGATTAAACCAAGTTGTTCCCTGATGTGTATGGCCCCCAAAACAAAACTAGCTGCTGTTTCTAGTGGTAGTCCACATTTGTAGACCTGATGTGGACATGCATACACACCATGCACCTGAATATAGAAAGTTTTAGTAAGCAGTGTCCATTGGGCTCCACATGCATAGAACTCCTTATGCACCAGTGACAACACAGACCATCACCTCTTCACCTTCTTACCACTGTATGTCTCGAGTCAGAATCCATGTGAACTTCAGTCTTCCTTTTCTGTAAAACTGTGGATACAATTTGTAAATAGTTTCATAACTTAATATTTTAGTGTTTTATTGTTTTTATGGTTACCAGAGTTAGTTTTAAGTACTTTCTGCTTGGGAGAATCTTCTGCCTCCAAAAAGAGATTATTCCAAGAGTTCCTGGGTTCAGAAATTGTTTCTCCTATTCCTGTTCCTTCTCTATTAGCAGCAATCACTACTGCTACCTCTCTTGCCTTGGGAAATCTCCCATTGCCACAAAATGCAACTTTGGCTGTTCCTTCCATCCCCAAACTCTTTAGGAATGAAAGTTCCATCTTCAGAAGCAGTTCATGGAGCAGGCTATGAGATACCATTCATAATTAAATAAAGGGGACCCATCACACCCCTCTTGGAACATCGACCTTAGATAGTAAGTAGCAACTATTCAAGCATGAGCTCAGAAGGGGAGACAAAAACTCTTAGGCCTAAGAAACCCTCTAACAAGAAGGGAGTACATGAACATAGGCATTAGAACAAATTTCCATCCACATCTTCCTCTAAGGGACAGGATTGCTCTCAATAAGAGTTGGGTAAACCACTGTGCATAGTTGCTACAGAATTGGGTTCTCATAAAGAAGTGAGAGAATGAAAGGCAGCGGCTGAATCGAGGACGCCTGGGGCAGAGCCGGACTATCGGAAGGGGGGCTATGAAGGGTCTGGGGTGCCATCCACCCCACCCCAGACCTCTCATAGCCCCCCTTTCCGATAGTCCAGCATATCTGATAATCCAGCATCCCCTGGATCCTAAAGGTGCTGTATTATCAGAAGTTTACTGTACATACAAGAATGATACATATACCAAAATAAGATATACAGATCCAGTGGATTATTACATTAAGATTGATAGGTTACATGAAGTAATTTGTCCAAAGCATCTTTGAGGTAGGCATATCTGTGTCCACAAGTCCATTTTCTAAAGCATGGGGGGATCCTGTCATACAAATGATATATTTTTGTAGAATCATAAGGTTAGAAGAGACCTCAGAAGGTCATTTAGTCCAACCCCCTGCTAAAAGCAGGACCAATCCCTATTAATCTTTAAAGTGCTACTAGACTATTTCTTGTTTTTCCTGTTACAGACTAACTCGTCTACCCCTCTGAAGCTTTTAAATTATCCCAGCCAAGACTTTGTCAAGCTGGGAATTTAAAATCATGAGGGATGGAGATTCCACCACCTCACTAGGTAACCCATTCCAGTGCTTCACCACCCTCCTAGTGAAATAGTTTTTCCTTATACCTAGCCCTCCCTCCCCTACAGCTTGAGATCATTGCTCCTTGTTCTGTCATGTGTTACCACTGAAGAACAGCTTCTTTCCATCCTCTTGCGGTAGTTGAAGGAGCTATCTATTCTTCTCTTCTGTAGACAAAGTAAGCCCAAATCCCTCAGCTTCTCCTCATAAGTCATGTGCTTCATCCCCCTCATCATTTTTGTTGCCCTCCACTGGACTTTCTTCCATATCCTTTCTGTAGTACTCTAGATTTCACCTCACCAGTGCCAAATAAAGGGAATAATTGCTTCTATAGGTCTGCTGACAATGCTCCTACCAATACACCCCAATACACTGTTAGCCTTCTTGGCTACAAGGGCACACTGTTGACTCATATCCAGATTCTCACCCATTGTAATCCACTGATATTTTTCTGCTGAACTTCTGCTTAGCCAGTTGGTCCCCAGCTTATAGCAGTTTTGGGGATTCTTCCATCCCAAGTGCAGGACTCTGTACTTGTCTTTGTTGAACTTCATCAGATTTCCTTTTTCCCATTACTCCAATTTGTCTAGGTTTCTTAGGACCCTATTCCTACCCTCCAGTCTATCTACCTTTCCCCCTAACTTAGTGTCATTTGCCAACTTGCTGAAGTGGAACCCATCACCTCATCCAGCTCTTTAATAAAGATGCTGAAAAAAAACCCAGCCCCAGAATCAACTGTTGGGGCACTCCGCTTGATACCAACTGTCAACCAGACATTAAGCCGTTGATTGCTACCTGTTGAGCCCAGTGATCTAGCCAGCCATCTATCCACCTTACAGTACATTTATCCAATCCATACTTCTTTAACTTGCAGACAAAAATGCTGTGGGAGGCAGTATCAAAAGCTTTGCTAAAGTCCAGGTATATCAGGTCCACTGCCTTCCCTATACCCACACAGCCAGTTTCCTCATCATAGAAGGCAATCAGGTTGGTCAGGCATGACTTGCCCTTGTTGATTGTACCTGATCACTTTCCTTTTCCAAGTACATCAAAAGAGATTCCTAGAGGATCTCTTCCATGATTTTTCCAGGGGCTGAGTTGAGACTAACCAATCTGTAGTTCCCCAGATTCTCCTTCTTCCCTTTTTTTTAAAGATGGGCACTACATTTGCCTTTTTCTAATCATCTGGGACCTCCCGTGAGTGCCATTAGTTTTCAAAGATAATGTCCGATGGCTCTGCAATCACATCAGCCAACTCTCTCAGCACCCTCGGATGCATTAGATCCTTGTTTCAGTTTTCTAGAGAGACAGCCATAGAAACATTAGTTTTCAGATGGCCATAACATCTGCATCCTGGCATCCCCTCTTGTTTGTTTGACTACTACTTACTAATCTCCCACATGTGGAATACACATAGGAATCCTCATTCAGAGAAGAAATTACTTTCCTGTGTTTATAGGTTCTTCAAGATCTGATCCATTTCTACATTCCTCTACTGTTCTTCTATTCCCACTGCTATGAGTCATCTCCAGATTCATAGTCAAAATAGGAACTGGAGGGCATTGGCTTCACTGTCCTTTATGCCCACTATTCAGATTGAGGAGTTCTACTAAGCATGTGTGAAGCAATACTTACTAAAAATATTCAGACTCAGGCTTATAGTGCATATCTATGTGTAGTACACAGATATGGACCTCACATCTCAAAGAATCTCCCGTTGCAGGTAAGTAACTTCCATTTTTGCTCTTCTTTTCAAAGCAAGACAATAGTGAAGGCTGTAGCCTGAAACTCCTCTATTTACAGTTAAACATTAAACTAAACAAAAGTACAACTCTGTAAATTAAGCCTGTAAGTCACATGGGGCCTTCATACATTTTGGTCTATGTTGTCATCAGTGTGTTGAATTAAATGTTAATCAATGATTTTACAGACTTTTGCCCAAATGGTCCAGAGCCTGTGGGCCCTGATGCTCTGTTAGCATTAGTGACTCATAGAGTCTTTCGCCATCTGTTGCTGTCCAGAAGACTGCAACAGTTCCTCTCTAGCATGAACCTGACAACAGTTGATACATGTTACTTCTTGGTTCCACTGCTGGAATGAGCTTTACTTGGGTATCTTTAAGTTCACCCAGAACCATCACTGGTCTCCTAAGTGGTTCAGGCCAGTCTGAGCTATTTACAATCAAATGCCCTCTCTTAAAGCCTTAAATAACCTGGAATCTTACAATATTTCTTTTTACCATATCCTTGTGAAATAATTAAAATGGGCTGGTAATGACTTACTGTTTGGAATTAAATTTGAACAATCTGTAAGTTAATACTTTCAGGTCATTGGGAGTTGTACTTACTTTACTGTTTTAATTTGGTCTTTCATATTTAGTCATAGGACTTTCTCAATTAACTTGAAAGATGCAGGTCAAAGGTTTGTTTTCCATAGCTTTTGAGTGACTGCTTTAGTGTTCTTGTTTTGTGGTTAATTTTCTATATCTGCAGTGTCTAGCTGCTAAAGCAATAGTACTGTAGGAAAAGAGTTAAGTTAATTCATTTAATATAAAATAATTTGTTTATACAATTTCTAACATTGTGTAATATATTTTAAATTATCAGTTCTGTTCTATGGCACAAGTTTGCAGGTTCAGAACTTTAGTCTGCTGTTTGCCTCATAGTTAAAAGAATCAAGTGAAGTCTGTCATAATATCAACCATCCTCGTAAAAATTATGTAACACAGAAAATATACTTTGTCCTCAACTAAACAAGCAAAGGAACTTTTAGCATTTTTGGTATTAATGTATCATTATTTTGGAGTGTGAAGTTCTCATGCCCATCCTACAAAGAGAAATTAAGTGTTGTCCTATACAGACTTGTTCATCTTTAGAGCAGTTGATTAGCTAACTTTCTGAATCAGTTTTGTAAACATATTTATAAGCTGCTCTTTTTTTTCTTTGACCAAAAAAGGCAATTTTTTCTTAATTGCAAAAGGTCAGAGCAAATCCTATTTCTATTGATTACCTGTGTGTTATTTACTTTATTGTTATACTTTGAACACCATTTATTTTTGCTGCTGACTGTTGAGAAAAACTGGACAAATCTAATTTTGTAATTGATCCATAGTTTGTGAATTGCTTAAATATTACAAAAAAAGGGAATTTTCTAGAAAATTGTTTATCCCTATCATTCTCTTTGAGTAGATTCTCAACTCTTACCATTCTGGCCAAAATTATTTAGAATTCCAACACTTAGATCAGGGGTGGACAATAATTTTCGCAGTGGGGCCTCTTCATGAATTTTGACCTCAGGTGGAAGGGGTGGTGCTGGAAGCTGCAAAGAGAGAGAGTGTGAGTGTGAAAGAGAGAGATTCTCCCGTGTGCTCCCTTTGTGGCCGAGGTTGTGTCTGCAATTTTTGGCCTGGCTGTTCTCCAGGAGTAGAAATGTCCCCGAAGGATTTCAGGTCCATTGCCTGGAACCAGGCATCATCTTACGCCCTTGCTGTGGCTGCTGGGAGTTGAGGGGGACCCAGGCCCGCCCATTCCCAAGGACCCTGTAAGTAGCAGTTGCCTGCTAAGAGTCTCTAGTGCCTGCTGTTACTTGCTCCCTCAGCTACTTCCCCAAGACACTGCTCTGTCCAGTTCCATCTCTCAGGATTGGAGGCCTAGCTCTCAATGCACCCTGTCCTGGATTCTGTAAAAATCTGTAGCTTGTCTTTGGCCTCTGGACCTGAATCTGAACCAGGTCTAAAGTTGAACTCACACTCAGAGCTGTCCATGGTGCTGCTGTCCTCCCAGGCAATGTCTAGGGGTACGTCTAGACTACATGCCTCTGTCGCCAGAGGCATGTAGATTAGGCTACCAGACATAGGAAAGTGAAGCGGCGATTTAAATAATCCACTATATATGGACTCTCCTTCATTCAGAGTTTTTCTTCCAAAATAGCTTATTTCAAAATAAGCGTGCAGTGTAGACATACCCTGAAAATCAAAGCACCAATCTTATCTATTCTGAGGAGTCCATCAGTTCTAGAGCTTACTGCTTCCTATAGGAAGAAGCTATTAATTCCTTATGTCTGGTAAGAAAATAATGCATCTTTATTCGTACTTTTTGCATTTGACAACATTGTTTCATATAGTTAATTTAACTTTTGGTGAATGAGCCACATTCCCTCCAGCAAAAGGGTATGTACCATCAATATTTACTTTTTAATGTTTTCAATATATACATTTATTCCGTAAAAATAGTGCCTCTCCATTGCCATAGTGGCTCCTTGAAACATTTGAAAAATAAAATTATGCAAATAAATTACCCCAAGAGACCCCCCCCTTCATCCAGTTGTTAATATGAATATTAAGGGAAGCTAAAACATATATTTGATCTTTTTGTTCTTTAACCAGAGTCCTCCCCCATCTCTTTTGTCTATGGAAAATACATGTGCTTTGTAGCATTCCCCAGTGGTCAATAAAATGGACATTTTTCAGACTGAGAATGCTGTAAATTTCTAAAGTAAGTGATCATCAGTTGCCCTGACAATTGCTCTTTCTTTTAAACAAGGGGCTATAATTCAGGCATCCCTGTTGACTGCTAATGTGGTACAGGTTGAACCTCCCTGTTCTGGCACCCTCAGGATCTGACCCGTCCTGAATGAGGGGATTTGCTGGATTGGACCAAGAGAGGTCCCTCCCTTCATGGCCTGTGCTGAATTGCTGCTCCCTAGCTAGGGCTCCAGCCCAGCCCCACTGATGCCTGGCCAGTTGTGAGCCTCCAGGCAGAGCTCTCTAGTTGCAGCTGGCTCTGCTGCTGCTGGGATCAGAGCTCCCTGGCCGCAGTGGGGGCTGGAGCTCCCTGGCTGTCGCAGGGGCCAGACCTCGCGGCAGGGGCCAGAGTTCCCCGCTGCGCCACACTCCATCCCTGCCAACACAGGACTCCCTCATGGCCAGACCTCCCTATATGTAGGCTCTGTGGTCCTGCCAAACCACGGATATTGCCGGACCAGAAAGTCCTGGTTAATGGAGGTACAACCTGTAGTATGACAGAGGAAGAGGGATGGTCTTTCAGGTAGGTGGGTCCTAGGTATTTTAGGGCTTTATAGGTTCAAAACCAACACCTTAAATTCTACCGAGTACCTTGTAAGTAGCCAGTGCAGATCCCAAAACAATGGTGCCAGGTGCTATTAGAAAGATGTATCCTACAACAAACGAGCTGCCAAATTCTTCACCAGCTACTATTTCTTGATAGATTTTTAAACATAGGTCAGTATAAAGCTCATTGCAGTAGTCTCATCTGGAGGGGATGAAGTTGTAGATGGTAGTTGCAAAGTCTCACTCAGTTGCAAAGAAACTGGAACAACTTTCTGACTTCATACAGATGAAAAAACCCCACCTAGCCAATATGCCAGCTTTTCTAGTCATCGAAACAGCAGCAGTAGAGCTAAAAGTGAACAGATAGCAAACAGAGGACAAATATGTACACAAGGAAAGAAGAGGACAAAAGAAAGGAGAACTTGAAAGTGTTTGGTTATTGATGTCTGGTGCTCTCAAAAGACCCTTCTGAAGGTAGAGAGGAAAAGAAAATACCCTAATAATTTTTTAAAAGAAATTGGAGGAAACAAGCACAATCATAATATATATTTAAAAGGTGTTTTATAAGAACATTATCTCACTTTTAACAGGTTTTTGAGCTTAAACAGAGGTCTTGTTCAGGTTACCTGAAAGCTTGTCTTTCTTACCAACTGAAGTTGGTCCAATGAAATATATTACCTCAGTCATCTTATGTCTCTAATATCTTGGGACTGACACAGCCACTACGTCACTTTAATTAGTCACTCTCAAAAAAATTAAATTAATAGTTTCCTTTTAGTTCCATTTCTTCTACCAAATACATACTTGATAATCAAACTTTGCATGCTGTGCTATTGAGGCAAAAATTGGCCCTATTATATTTTTCCTCTCCATGGGCTCTCTTACACTATCATATGCTTACTTCAAACTATCGAGTTACTATGGACATGCATGCTGTCAATTACAGAAGTTTTAAACATTATTTGTCTGTTTGATGTGACTTGTTTTTCTTCTAAATATAAGAAATACAAATTAGTCGTATTTTTTTTCTCATCTTCACTAGAAAAAACAAAAAAATATTCTGCGGATAGGAATTCAGAGCCTTGGTTCAGTGTTGTGGGGAGATGACATTTGTTGCACTGATAATCCGGAATATATTCATAGTCTTACGACATTTTTGTATGTTCTCCGTGGTCTCCTCAGAATGTCTTTATCAGCATGCATCATCACAGTGCCATCCCATCTTATCCAGGTAGGAGTATTCAAATTGCTTCTTTTTATAATTTGTTTTGTGTGGTTTGGTGTGCACAAAAAATTTAATGAGTAAAATGGATTGAAGTGTCAGTAATGATTTTTTAAATTGCATCCTGTTGCAGTTGTTTTGCATCAGTAGCAGATTGATTTCTAGATGAAATTTTACCTCATGTATTATATTTTTTCTGACATACAGTAAATTCTTCAACATTATTTATATTCTGAATTTATAGTTCAGAAATTACTAGCAAATAACAGTCATTCATAAACTTTTTGAGTGAGCCAAGAGAATAAAACCAATTTAAGATGTTCTGAATAAGCATCCTTCAGCTCAGCATCTTATGTTTTAAAAATGGACTTAATATAGTTTTATCATATTTCTTCTGTGTTTTTGTGATGCAACAGTACACTGCATTATCTAGAAACACCTAAATATAATATTGGCTTAGATACAGGTATAGCTGTCATATGACTTTGCTATGTATAAAATAGAATAGGTAGAATGTAATAGAGATAGAGGGTCCAGTTCTACTAGGAAAAGTTCTGCATTTCCTCTGACTTCCAAAAGATTCTAAATCTAGAACGGGGAGATCTGGGTTTGCTCCTTTATTCTGCTGTAAATTTCCAATGTGTTCACAAGTAGGGATGTTAAATTTAGACTAATTGGCTAATTGAATAGTCGATACAATTTGGCAAAAGCGCTATGGGGAGCATGAGGCCAGCGGGTGACTCAAGAAGTCTCCTGCTGGCCTCATGCTCCCCACAGCATTTCAAAGGGGCAGCACCGCATGGAGCCTGTGGTCAGCGGTGGCGTCCCCAGCTGACTCCGGGCTTTACGCAGTGCTGCCACTTTGAAATGCTGCATGCAGCCCGGGGCCAGCTGGGGACTCCCCAGCTGCATGTGGTGTTTCAATGCAACAAACCCCAGGCTCCACGCAACACTGCTGCTTTGAAGCACCCCATCCTCTTCCTCTCCCCTCCCCTCCTCTCCTGCCTCTTTCTGATAGAGGCATCAAGGAGTGGGGGAACATTTTCATATCTGATAGTTGACTAGTCATTTACATCCCTCCTCTCAAGCAAGTCAGTTAATCTGTCTGGATATGTCTACACTTGCCCCCTAGTTCGGACTATGGAGGCAAATGAAGCATACCGAAGTTGCTAATGAAGCTCAGGATTTAAATATCCTGCGCTTGATTAGCATATTCACGGCCAGTTGCCATTTTAAAATGCCGGTTGCCCGATTTAACTTGCTGCCTATAGATGCGGTAGTCCGATCCAAAACCCTTCCCTCGAATTAACTATTACTCCTCATTGCATGAGGAGTAACAGTTTGCATTGCTAATGAAGCGGGGATTTAAATATCCAGTGCTTCATTAGAATGATCTTGCCAGTGCGCTAATTCAAATCACAGCTGATTCGAACCAGTAAGTGTGTGCCGGGACGCATTAGTCTGAACCAAACCCCTTGGTTCAAACTAACGTTACTCCTCATTTTTTGAACTAGCGCGTCCCAGTGCGCACTTCCTGATTCGAATGAGATGTGATTCGAACGAGCGTGCCGGCGAGATCATGCTAATGAAGCACGGGATATTTAAATCCCCTCTTCATTTGCAATTTCAAATGCCTGCATTTGTATCCCTAGTTCGAACTAGGGTGCAAGTGTAGACATACCTCTAGCTGTTCATCTTAAGCAAAAAAAAAACATTTCCCTATTTTCCTTAGGTGAGAGCCCAATGAGGGTATTTTCCACATACTTTCTAGGGAGAAGCCTGCTTTCTGTTCTGCTATAAATTCTTGGCTTCTGATAGCACGAAGACCTGTCTTAGATACATAAAGCACTTCCCTCTCCACTCCCCTCTAATTGAGAACTCCTAAAGTGACTGCCAATTGGTTTCTTGTTGACTCTGATACTCTACTGAAATGAGGAATTTTAGGGAAGTTGATGGGAGAATTTTTCCCATCAGTTTCCCCCCAGTGGTTACCCCATGGTAACTCAATCTAAGGTACGTAAACTCCAGCTACAGTATTCATGTAGCAAGAATTGAGTAAATTAGATCAACTTTGCCTGATATTGTAGACCTGCCCTTAGAGATACACTGCCATTTTCTGCTGAGCAGGAGCTGGGAATGTCCTTTTCCCACCCCATGGCTATGTCTACACTCGCGGCTTGCCGTTCTTCCTGAAAAGTAATAGGTGTAACGGCATTGCGCAAGAGGGTTTTTCTTGCGCAAGAAGGGGCAGTGTAGACGCTCCTTCTTGCGCAAGAGCTTCTTCTGAAAAAAATGGTGACTCATCAGGTATGCAAATGAGGCTCAGCGATATTCCATGCTTAGCCTCATTTGCATATTACTCACGCAAGAAGCCACAAGTATAGACACAGCCATCTGTTTTGCCATCATGTTATAATCCTTTTTAATAACATTATATTATCAGCTTTAGACACAGACAAAATATAATTGCCAGCTAACACATCTGCTGGAATGCTATCTAATACCTTAACATTTTAAATAACCTTTTAAACCTTCCCATTCCAACTGTATTTTAGCTAACAAGCACAGTGGTTTCAAATTGTTCTAGGAGTTTGACGTTTTCATCTCCTACCCCACATATTTTCTCCTCTTTGTTATTCCCATGTTCTCTCAAACTCTCTCCTGCATCCTTCTATGATCTCATGTGTGCCGCTTACTCTCTCCCATTCCCTAGCACATTTTCATCCTCTTGCCTTCCCTGTCACCCTCATACCATATTTACCAACTCTTTGCAGTGTTCTTTTCTGCCTCCCGATAGCATTTGGTGGTATATTCTTCTTTAATGGCCGTTTGGATTCATTCATTTGTTGAGAAAACTGGAGGCAATGTCCATATTTGCTAATGATACACAGGATGTAGAGTAATTGCAGCCATCTTAACGATGGCCAGCCTATGGCCGCAGTCCTATTGAAAACAATGGGACAGCATGGCCATTTTTAAACCGTTTCTTCAGTTTTGATCCTATGATTTTGCTGGCATGAGCATATGTATGTGTGTGTTTATAGGCATGTTGAGGCTGTTACCAGAGACCACTCCATAAAACTCACTGTATGTTGCTGTAAGGAGAGAATTGCTTGCCATTCATTTGACACCCTGAGTCTGTGAATGAATCTGCTTCTCCACCAGTCTGTCAGTAGAGTTGAGTCCTCTCTAGTGAACATAAGGGACAGAAAGGGAATGGATCAGTGTGTGTCTGCTGTTTCTCCTGCCATTTATGGCTCCATCAGGATTGGCACTGTCCTTTTTCTGCTCTCCCACTCTCTAAATTGAACATCAGAACTGGCATGTGAGCAGTTCTAATTGGTAATTCTTTAGACAGTTCTTGAAGTTAGAGCTGACAGGACAAGGACCCCAAAGTCTTCTGAAAGACTGCTTCTGTCCAAGTGTTGTGGAGCTTCCTCCTTAAGAAGTAAAATGAGGTGAAGAAATGTATAAGTTGAAATCAGGGAGGAGGGAGGACAGAAGTAATGAAGGCCTTTATAGTGCAAAGGTTGGTATTTTAAAGGAAATAAGGAATGTTCAGAGAAATTTGGAAAAGGAGGGTGCACAGAGATATTTGAAATTAGATATAAGGATGAAACAGTGATGAGGTGCATAGGAAGAACTATGAAGTGCCAGTGGATTAGTGGGACTGAAAGCTGACATTGGGGTTTAGAGCTGGTGTTAAATTTTTAAATCTTAATTGCATGAAGTAGGTCTGTATACTCTGAAGCTAGGTGTATGAGGGAGGAGTTTAGTTAGGAAAGTTTGTTGGAGGGCATCAGAAAAGTGTGCCTGGAAATATTTTGGCAGCACAAGGTGACTAATAGAAATGAAAGAAATGTCTCTGGAGCCCATTTACAAAAATCAGGTTCTAGTCCTTTCCTCCACCCCAACATATCTGGGAAGTTGGGATCATTGTTATACACCACAAGATTTCATGATTTCATTTCACCTGGCCACCATATGTATTGGAAGAGGGAAGAGAAGAATGATGTGGCACCATATACTTGGTAAGATGCAGGGAGTTGATCCTAAGGTGCATTCATTCAGTCAGTACACACTCAGTTTTGCTAACTCAGCTTAACCAGTGGCTACTTCAGTTTCTCGGCATCTTAAAAATGTACCAAAACTAGGACAAAACATTGTGTTGGGTTTTTTTGTAAATTTGAGAGATATCATCACTGGTCAGTGAGGTGTGTTATGTTGATTGCTAAGCACCCTCAGACCTATAGACTTGCAGGATCAGCATTTTAGGCATTTATTTTTCTTTGTGTTTACATATAGTGGAGTAAAATCTGCCTTCATTTACACCCTGCAAGGACACTGTAGGCAGAATTTTGCTCCAGTAATTACTTTCTACTGTATCTGTCTGTTCCTGCAGATTATGTCAGTAATACAAGCAGTCAGCTTTCTATTTTTAGTTCTTAACATTCTGTCAGGCTTGTACGTTGATGATTAGCTGCTCTCATATTTTTGGCTTACTTTCTATGTTTAATTTTATTGTAGGCAAGCAACACGTAATTAAGGCAATGGTAAAAGGATGAAATAAACAGTAAGGTTGGTTCAGAATTGATGTTAAAATGTGACTTTTCAAATTAACAGTGTGAAAGGCAATGAAAAAAACCCTTTGCATCTAATATTTTGTGTATGCAGTTCAGAGAAACTTATTTGTTAGGACTGGTGATTAATTCCATTATTCAGTTCCATTATATATAAACTCTACCTGCCTAATGGAATTATGTGGTTATGAGATTTTATTTCAGTCTTATGCATTAGAATCAATAACTGTCCAGTTTAAAATAGGGATGTGAAAGGTTAACTGGTTAACCGGTAATCATCAGCCTTAATGGGTGACCCTTAATGAGTGATGCTTACCAGTTCTGGTTAAGCAGTGGGGGCTGGAGCATCTCCCTGCCCACCACGGTCGGGGTACTGGTCCAGGCAGACAGGTCCCACTGCAGACAGTGGCTCCTTTGGCCACCCAGAGTAGCACCTGTCCACGGTGAGCCCGGGCGCACCGCAAGCAGGGGCTTCTCTGGCCCCGCAATAGCAAACCCTGTCAGCTGCAGGGGCACTTTGGCCCAGCTAGAGCAACCCATCTCTGTAGCAGTCATGCCGCTCCAGCCCAGCCATGGTGGGTGGGGAGACTTTTCTACCCCAGCCAGTTTGGAGTGGCCTCCCTGCCTGCTCACCCTTTAATCAGTTAACCAGTCAAACATTACGTTTAACCAGTTAACCAATTAAACGAGAATTTACATCCCTAGTTCAAAATGTCTACTCCACAGTAACAGTTCAGATATTCTGCAGGGAAAAAAACACCAGAAACTTTAGTCTTTGTTTTGCTGCAACAGATTGCTTTGAACAGTTGTGAAAATGGTTAGACTTCATACATCCTTCTTTAAGCACTAAAGTGAATTGTCATTAAGAGGAGCAAAGCTGCTGAAGTTTTCCTATATCCCACATTATTCAGTTCCCAGAGCCCTGCTGTGTAGTTGTTCCACTCTCCAAGAAGCCTGTTAAAGAGCCCCCGAGAGCATGTGCACAGCCCTCCATGTTAATAGTTAATTGGTGAGGATGGCAAGATGAGAGGACAGCCGAACATGTAGTCTCTCAGGCTCAAGCTGTAGGCAGACCTTTAGTTATAACAACAGCAGAGGCAGACCTTTAGTTATAACAACAGCAGCTGTTCGCATTCTCAGAACTCAACTACTCACAACACCATTGCTGGTGTTTCTTAGTGGATTAAAAAAGTAAAGTACAGTGTTTTTTTTCCATAAAAACAAAAATTAAAACATTTACTTCATGTTTATTTCTATATACCTGTTAATTTTGATATTACCAAGAATATGTAATCCTGCTTAGCTTATGTTTTTTAGTCACATTTAAAAATCAAAATACTGAAAGTATATACAATATACACCATTTTATAAGGTATGTTAAATTTCACGTAATTATTCACTTTACAGCTATTTCATTTTTATCATTATTTGACTAAATTATTTTTTGTCTGCTGAATAATTCAGTAGGTAATTCTGAAAGGGAAATTACATTTAAATAATTTCCAGCGGTATACATTTTAAATTACAAATAAATTTTATATATATAAATATTTTTGTTTCTATAGAATGACCATAGCAAAAATAATCTTGTGGGGGCTTAACTTTTAACAAGTTTCTTCTTAGAAATACAGGAATTTTAAGAGAATCACATTAATAGTCTTTCTGTTCTAACTGTTCTGTCTCAGATAATGGCTTGTTCCAAAGACAGTGCAACAAAACCTATAGTTGAAAACTTATTGAATAACCTTTCACTGAGAAGATTCTTTTCAGCCCCACCAGATAGTGGTTAGTTTATACCTTAAAGCATGAGGTTTCTTTTCTTTATATTTTAAAACAATTCTTCCTAATGTTATGGTCGAAGTTCTTATCTTTTTCAGTCACTCTTTGTGCTCTTTGATTTATGTAACTTCCATTACTAACTAGTTCTTTATACCTTCCATCTAGGGATGTAAAATCCCACCTGACCAGGCTAGAGCAGCCACAAGCGGGTAGCTGCTCCAGCCAGGCCCGTGGCACAACACGGTGAGCCCAGCCGGGCTGGAGCAGTCCCCCACCTGTGGATGCTTCTTAACTAGTTATCCAGCTAGTAAGGCAATGCTTACCCCTATACTACTTGAAGTATTCATGACCTTGTATTTATCAACTTTGAATTTCATTCCCTGTTATATGAAGCTCATTCACCTAGCTTTGAAAGGTCCTTCTGAAGTTTCTCGTGTTCTTTAGTCCTAACTAATCAAAAGGCAGAGTCAATAATCATTCTAAACTTTTTGTAGCATGTACAATGATAATTTCAAAATCTAAATTTTTGCAATTTTTTTCAGAATTACTTGATAAAATTATAATCCACCATAGAACATTGTCAGTTTTAATAGTGTTTACAATTGCAGAGTTTTCTAGTGGCAAACTATGTGCTAGAGAGAAAGGACAGTTCTCACTTCATGTTTCTTGACTGAACAATTTAGGAATACATTATGTTGGCAGAGGAATTTCAGTAACGACACTAAAAATGTACCGAGTTACAAATTTTATTCGCATGATGCGTGACAAGTTTTACTTGATTGATATTTTGTGCTGATTGAAAGCACTCTTATCTGAAACATTCTGTCAGGTAATAAATATTGAGATGCTTATGAATTGTGATTTATATAGTTGATGGAAGGTTACTTTTCAAGTCTTTCCAGCACTGCTTTGAAATGCTCAGTGCCAGTGAAATCCATTTGTATATTTAAGGAGAATGAATTTAAATTTTTAAAAATACTGATAATTAAATGGACTATTTTCAAGCTGTCCAAATTTGAGAATTGATATGGAAATGAATGAGGTATTTTATGATATTTTGGAGTACAATCATAGCAAATGTTTTTATGCAGTAGAATATAATACAAATTGCTCTGATGCTACAGTGATGGGCAATATTGGAAGTCCTAAAGGGTAAAGTACATAGATAGAAGCTAAAGAAATCTGCCCATTAACTTTTTTCAAAAGTTACTGGAATTTAGGTAATTAGTTACCTTATCATACTTTGTTTCAAATCCAATGTCAGGTTTTTTTTCCAAAAAAATTAGCATTACAGTACCTTTTTATGCATTTGTAGCAAGTTCCATATAAGTCAGATGCACAAGCAAACTTTTCAATACGTGATGATCAGATAAATTATGATATCAATTTGTTCCTTGAAAGAATCTTTCAAGTTCTTTCATTGCAGATGTCCCTTCTTTTAAATAGGAAGCAACCTCATTGGAAAGAACTGCCACCAACTGTATTAGTCAGCATGTACCAGGGGAAATTAATTGACTAATGAAAAGTCAGTATGAATAAGCTTTGTTATAGTTCTCCTCTTGAGAGAACCTAATAAGGTCCTGGTTAGTGTCTTATTTTCTTTATTTCATCTGATATGTTTAAAAATTAATCTCTTACAATATTAATGTACTGATGCTTTGAATTCACTGAAGTGAATACATGTTACAGTATGTTTCAGTGTAGAAAAAATTCAGAAACAAACCTTTTCACATCCATAGGCTTTTGTGTTCGTGCTGAGTATTTTAGCAGCTAAACTCTATATTAAACATCAAGCAAGAGAGTGCTTTAGAATCTGCCATTACTATTACTAATATAAGATTGGGAGATGTGAACTATAGCTTGAGAATTTCCATGTGAAATCTTTATTCTTAAAACAAGAATTAAGAATGATTCCATGCTGTAAAACTTACACTTTGTGAATTCACAGACACTGAATAACATGAAGATGTAGCCTTTATGTAAAAAATTGTACCAAGACCATCTATTATACAACCTTTATACCTTAGTTTTTAATTCTCTTCAAAATAGAAAGTATGAGAATAAGACTTATACGTTTGTTGAATTTTATTGTGTTGATTTAATATTCACAATCACATGTATAGGAGATATTCGACAGTAACAATCATACAGAAAAGTGTAGATTATCATGAATTTATGATACAGATATGCTAGATTGATAATCATCCTTGTTCTTAATCATCCTTGTTCATTTTTGTATATACAGTTATTCTCCTAGGGTATGTCTAGACTACAAACCTCTTTCAAAAGAGGCTTTTTTGAAATAATCTTTTGAAAAAGCCTCTTTCGAAAGAGAGCATCTAGACTACAGCCAGTACTTTCAAAAACGCGAGCCGCTTTTTCAAAAGAGAGCACCCAGGCAGTCTGAATGCTCTCTTTCGAAAAAGCAGTTTGCATTCAATGACGCCTTTTTTCGAAAGAGCACTTTCAAAAAAAGGCGTTATCCCTCGTAAAATGAGGTTTTCTGTGATTGAAAAAACTGCGCATTCTTTTGATTTACTTTTAAAAGACAGTCTACACACAAGGGAAGTTTTTTAGAAAAAAAGACCACTTTTTTCGAAAAAACTCTGTAATCTAGACACACCACTAGATACTATTTTTTCTACATGTATAGAAGCTTATTAAAATTAAGGTCAAATAGAGGCTTCAAGAAATGTATAATATAAAACTAAATTGTATTGCTGAAAATAGTTTTGTTAATATTTATCATATTCACTTGTTAAGCAGCAAATATAATTGTAGCATTTTTTACTTTCATACTATCAGTATAAAGTGGCTACCAGAATGTATAATGGTTTTCTCATTTTTTATTTGGTGCCAACTGCAGCTTTGGGTAGTAGATACCATGTTTGCTTTGTTCATAACTATATATTTAGTGAAGCTTAAGTAGCTATATATACTATGACACGGTATATGGAAGTATGTATGTGCATATACAGTATATTAGATTGTTTACATCATTTCAAACTTTTTTCTCTTCAGAAGCATGTGTGTTCCTATTTATGTAAAAAATAACCTTATTTCTCACCAACATCTTTTGTATGCAATGTGTGTATTCACCTTTATATACAGAAACCATGGGTAAGTTTGGTTTTCTAAAATAAAACTATAAGCAAATCATAACAGTAAAATGAACATTTAAATGCGACATAGCAACATTTTACTTCATGTATCCATTTATTATGAAAATAATTTTAAAGATTGGACCGCTTTTTTAAAAAACTTGAAACAAAAGTTATCAAATGCATCATAGAACTAAATAGTTAAATGTCTCATCACAGTATGGAAATAGTCATCTGTTCCAGCATATGGAATCTTTTGGCTGCTGGACTAAGTAGTTAATATAATGCCCAGTGTCCAGGCGTGGACACAACTGTTATGAAGCAGAAGGGAGGAGGCTTATTTTTGAGCCCTTTTGTACACTGCTAAATAGAAACTTAAAAAAAAAACAGGGTGTATTATCTACTTTAGCAAATAATTTTGTTAGATTCTGTTTATAGTTTTCTAAAGTGATGTTAATTTTTACATAAATAACATGATAGGCTGTAGTGGTAAGGCGATGTAAATGTTGTTTTAAATCTTTTTTGAGTGTTACCCATCAGTATAAATTATGACAATTTGTGATAGCCTACTTTCTATTTAAATTTTTATAAATGTATTTTCTGTGAAGAATGGCATTCTAAAATGTGCAGTATTTGTTACAGTAACATTTTATGTATGAACTGTTGATGTTGTTTTAAAAGCTGAAGTTTCTAGATCAGCTCTCAACTTACATCTCTGTGTTTTAGACCTGCTCTATTAATTACATTATCATTGTAATATAAAGGAATGCTACATCTTTAATGATGTTTTTGTGCCTTGTGTAGTTAAGCTTTAATGCTAGGGAGAAAAAAAAGATTAAATTAGCCTTGTAACCTCTTTCTCTTCCAGACTGATGATGGAAAATAAAAGCTCTTAGCCACAAAATGTAACACTTAGAATTAATATTTAATTAGACCGGCAAATTGTACACTGTGGCTGAAAGCTTCCAAAGAGTTGTTAGTGCCACAATTGACCTACAAGTTTAATAATAACTCACTTCTAGAAGCAAGTGCCAGTTCAGCATAGTGGAACCACTGTAAAAAAGTCCTGTGAGATTAAAATCAGCAAACCAAATGGCAGGCGAGGATTCCTGGGATGGAGCCTTCTGGAAAGCTAGGAGCTGGAGTAGCTTTTCAGCCAGGATTCAGATGAGAACAGTGGGTGAAAAAACTGATTCCTCCTGTTCTGGGAGCTTCTGGTTGTAGGCCAGATTTCTGGGACAGATTTTTACTAAAATGCTCTTACTGCAAGTGTTAAAATACCTCACAATTCAAGTAAAGAATAAATTGTATGTATACTTAGTAAGTTTTAGTGTAAACAGTTCTAAAAACTTCCTGTTCATTGATATTTAAAGTACATGAGCTCTGATATTAAATTACCAGATATGTTATTGCTAGAACTATGCTGTTTTGTTGTGACATGTCCGTGTGGTAGACTGTTTCTTTTTCTGTTATCTTATTATAGCATAATGATGAGCAAGTACAGAAGACAAATATACAAGTATTATGAAGTGTGCAAATTAAACGTGAACTGCACACAGCTTTTTAAAAACAATGTTGGAATTTTTTTTAAAGGTAAACAGAATATTTTCTTCTGTTCCGAGTACTGTTAAAATATATCAATAATAGTATCTCAATAACTCAGTGAGTCTCAATAGTATAACAAATTATTATAGTAAAATAGGGCACCGTGAGTTCAAAAATGTACAAACGAACAGCAACAGACTGAGGAAGGAACATTGTGCATTATTTATTGGCTAGATCCTAAATAATTGAAGAAAAGCTAGTCATTAGTTAAAAATTAAAGCAGGTGAGGGCCTTGCCAGCAGAGGGAGCAGTCATGTCTTCATCAGATTCCCATCATTTTCCCACCTACTTCAGCTTTTTTCCCAGCAGTCTCCCATCTGGACCTAGTTTTGCCAGCCTGCCCCTGATGACAGCCTATAATTTTATATTCAATAAGGGATTAGAGTTAAATTATTTTAAACTTCAGTATTTTAAACCTGCCACTTGATAACAAAATCAGCTCAATAGTTTTTATTCATAATTATTTATGTAGGCTAAGAACTGTTCTTTGATTATCTGTGAATTACATTCATTCCACCATTTAAGAATCAGATGTTGCAAAAAATACAGCCATTTCTAAATGGGCAAATATACAGCAGTGAATTCTTTCAGTCAAAATGAGAATGAAATATGCCTTTTTTTTGGTTGTCATCCTTTTAAATCGGTTTCAGTAATGAACTTTTCCCAACAAGAATATTAGAGATTTCCTTAACTCACACAGTTTGAAATACATGATGTTCAGCATTTTTGTTGTGATTTTTAAATACAGAATAGAAAAGCAGATTCAAAATGTCACGTGAACCTAGTTAAAATATAGCTTGCTGAGAACATGTGGAGAATAGGAGTCTTGTTTTTAAAAAAAATCTGTTCAAAATGATGTCAGTTTTACATTTTTTCAGTCAATTAGCAACATATAAATAAGATACAGTAATTTCCATCAAATGCTTTTTATTTATAGATCAGGGTGGGCAAGATATGTCCTGTGGGATAAATCCGGCCTGCCAAGCCTTTTGATTCAGCCCACACCCATCCTTGTGGCAGGGAGCAGCACCACTCAAAGTGGTTAGCTGCTCCCTTGTGACTCTCTGCAGTGTGGCGAAAGAGAGAGAGGCTTCAGCACGCTCCTGCCATCCCCAGCAAAATCTCTCAACTCCTATTGGTCAGAAACAGCCAATGAGAGATGAGAGATTTTGCTGGGGGGTGGGGTAGCACGGAAAGCCTCTCCTCTCCCCCACACTCCCTTCCTGCAGTGCAGAGAGCCATGTTCACAGGCACCTAGCAGACTGGCGCTCCTGGGAGGGAAGCCTATCTAAGCTTGCTGCTGGCTGGGAGCTGCTTAGGTAAGTATCTCCTGACTATGGCCTGCCTCTGGCACCCCACTCCCTCCCACCCTTCAACTCCTTCCCAGACCCTGCACCCCTCGTAAACTCTCCCACAGGCTAGAATCCTCTCATGCACCTCTATCCCCTGCCTCAGGGCACAACCCAAACCCTCTGCACCCTCCTGCCCCAGGTCACAAACTCTCTGCCCCTCCTCAGACCTTGTACCCCCTGCTACACCGATCCCCCAGGCCAAAATCCTCTCCTGCACCTATACCCCATACTATACCCTACATGCCAGTCCCCTGCCCTCCTTGACTCAAACTACCTCTCATACCTCATACCCTCTCCTACATTCCAGTCCCCCTACCCCAAGTTCCCTTCTGCACTCAGCCTCCATCCCAGATGTTGCACCTCTTCCATAGGAGAGTGTGGCCCTTAACCACTTACCAAAATCTGGAATTGGCCCCCCATCAAAAATTATTGCCCACCCTGACATAGATGAAGAATTGCACCACTTACAGAGAGTTTGTTAAATAGATGCAAAGTATAGATAGAGTTTACAAGACAGCATGATACTAGTAAACTATAGTTGTGTAATAGGAAATCTACTGAAGTTATGGAATCATCGACTTTATCAAACCTTCATGTAGGTGCAAGGGCTGCTCACACCAAGCTTATTGCATATTCAGAACCATAGTTTATAAACCAAGGCAAAATTCTGTTCCCTGAAGAGAACTAATGAGTTATTTCCATTGTGCTTAAGTGTAAGTAGCATAGTCTAGCACAGTGTTTCGCAACCTTTTTTTTATAAAGTACCCCCTTTGAAAAAAAAAATTATAAGTACCCCCAGTACCTACAGTTTTCAGACACACCATTTTTTTTCTACCATTGCAACATATTTGTTTAAACTACTTAATCGTAGCAGGGCGGGCGATGAAAATAATAAATCTCTGTCAAATGTAAAACAAAAATTCAGTTTTCTGCAAATTTCAGTTGTGTTGATATACCCCCCAGACTTCTCTCGCATACCCCTAAGGTACTTGTACCACTGGTTGAGAAACACTGGTCTTGCATGTAGGCACCATACATGGAATTGAGAAACTCAAGTTCAGTTGCCAGCACTCACATTGACTGGCTCCAGGACTTTGAGCATCAATTGACTTCTATCTGCTTGTTTGTTTATCTGTAAAATTAGGTTTTTAGTGCTAATCTGCCTTTGTAAAGCACTTTCAGATCAAAGATGAAAAAGCTTATTTAAATAGTAACTTTAATTTTCTTGTTAGGCCCCCTGACATATATATTTCTGCACAGATCACTGTATTTCCCCAATGGCCATTGGCATGTGAAATAAGAAGGATAAAGAGTGGAATGAAAATGGTAGAAAACCAAAGCTGAATCTGAGCTCATAGGGTGAATATCAGAGAGGTAGCCGTGTTAGTCTGAATCTGCAAAAGCGACGAGGAGTCCTGTGGCACCTTATAGACTAACTGAAGTGTAGGAGCATAAGCTGCATCTGACGAAGTGGGTCTTTGCCCACAAAAGCTTATGCTCCTACACTTCAGTTAGTCTATAAGGTGCCACAGGACTCCTCGTCGCTTTTAGGGTGAATATGTTTCTGTGCCATGTATATGAGGCAAACACATGTATATGAGGGAAACTCTCCTTTCATAGCAGCTGTAAATTGTGATTAGCAAAACTGTTTTAATAGAAAACTGGCTAACGAACAAGGATTCTCTATATCCAGTACCAGAAACAGGTATTTCCCATCATGCAGAACTTTCATATTGACTGTATGTAAATCCATGTTATGCCAACATCTTGAATACTGCATGCAGAAGTGGTCACCTCATCCCAAAAAAGATATATTGGCAGTGTGAAAAGTTCAAAAAAGGACAACAAAAATTATTAGGTGTGTGGAACAGCTGCCACATGAGGAGAGATTAATAAAACTGGGACTTTTCAGCTTGGAAAAGAGATGACTAAGGGGGGACATGATAAACGTCTATAGATTGGTAACTGGTAAAAGCGTATAAACAAGAGTTGTTTTTTCCTTCCCATAGCACAAGAACTAGGGTTCACCAAATGAAATTAATAGGTAAAATCATACACCTGGAAGAGACCTCAGGAGATTGAGTCCAGTCCTCTACTAACAGCAGGACCAACTAAAACATCCCAGCCAGGGCTTTGTCAAGCCAAGACTTAAAAACTTCTAGGGATGGAGATTCCACCACCTCCTTAGGTAACCCATTCCAGTGCTTCACCACCCTCCTCGTGAAATAGTTTTTCCCTAATATCCAACCTAGATCTCCCTCACTGTAACTTGAGACCTTTGCTCCTTGTTCTGCCATCTGTCACTACTGAGAACAGCCTCTCTCCATCCTCTTTAGAACCTCCTTCAGGAAGTTGAAGGCTGCTATCAAATCCCCCCTCACTCTTCTCTTCTGCAGACTAAATAAGCCCAAATCCCTCAGCCTCTCCAAGGAGCATAGGTCACATGCTCCAGCTCCCTAATAATTTTGGTTGCCCTCCACTGGACCCTTTCCAATGTGTCCACATCTTTTCTGTAGTAGGGGGCCCAGAACTGGATGCAATATTCCAGATGTGGTCTCACCAGAGCCAAATAAAGAGGAATAATCACGTCTCTAGATCTGCTGGCAGTGCTCCTCCTAATGCAACCTATATTCCATTCGCCTTCTTGGCTACAAGGGCACACTGTCAACTCATATCCAGCTTCTCATCCATTGTAATTCCCAGGTCATTTTCTGCAGAATTGCTTCTTAGCCAGTTGGTCCCCAGCCTGTAACTATGCTTGGGATTCTTCCGTCCCAAGTGCAGGACTCTGTAGTTCTCCTTGTTGAACCTCATCAGATTTCTTTTGGCCCAATCCTCTAATCTAGGTCACTCTGGACCCTATCCCTGCCGTCCAACGTATCTACCTCTCCCCCTAGCTTAGTGTCATCTGCAAACTTGCCGAGAGTGCAGTCTGTCCCCTCATCCCAGTCATTAATAAAGATGTTGAACAAAACCGACTCCGAACTGATTCTTGGGGCACTCTGCTAGAAACCGACTGACAACCTGACATCAAGCTGTTGATCACTACCCGTTGGGCCCAACAATCTAGCCAGCTTTCTATCCATCTTACAGTCCATTTATCCAATCCATACTTCCTTATCATGCTGACAAGAATATTGTGGGAGACCGTATCAAAAGCTTTGCTAAAGTCAAGATATATCATATCCACTGACTTCCCCGTGTCAACGGATCCAGTTACCTCATCATAGAAGCTAATCAGATTGGTCAGGCAAGACTTGCCCTTCATGAATCCATGTTGACTATTCCTGATCACTTTTCCCTCTTCCAAGTGCTTCAAAATGGATTCCTTGAGGTTCCCCTCCATGATGTTTCCAGAGACTGAGGTAAGGCTGTCTGGTCTGTAGTTCCCTGGTTTGACCTTCTTCCCTTTTTTAAAGATGGGCACTACATTTGCCCTTTTCTAATCATCTGGGATCTCTCCCGATCTCCATGAGTTTCCAAAGATAATGTCCAAAGGCTCTGCAATGACATTTGCCAACTCTCTCAGTACCCTCGGATGCATTAAGTCCAGACCCATGGATTTGTGTATGTCTAGCTTTTCTAAATAGTTCTTTCTCCACCAAGGGCTGCCTGCCTCCTTCCCATACTGTGTTGCCTAGTGCAGTAGTCTGGGAGCTAACCTTGTCTGTGAAGACAGAAGCAAGAAAGCATTGAGTACTTCAGCTTTTCCCACATCATCTCTCACTAGGTTACCTCCCTCATCCGGGCCCCAAACCCTCTGGCTGTGTCTACACTGGGCCACTTATTCCAGAAAATCAGCCGCTTTTCCAGAATAAGCTGCGAGCTGTCTACACTGGCCCCTTGAATTTCCGGAAAAGCACTGACGATCTACTGTAAGAAATCAGCTGCTTTTCCGGAAAAACTATGCTGCTCCCGCTCAGGCAAAAGTCATTTTTCCGGAAAACTGTTCCAGAAAAGGGCCAGTGTAGACAGCACAGTAGTCTTTTCCGCAAAAAAAGCCCCGATGGCGAAAATGGCGAGCGGGGCTTTTTTCCAGAAAAGTGCGTCTACATTGTCCATGGACGCTTTTCTGGAAAAAGGGCTTTTCCAGAAAAGCATCCTGCCAATGTAGATGCTCTTTTTCCAGAAATACTTATAACGGAAAACTGTTCTGTTTTAAGCATTTCTGGAAAATCATGCTAGTGTAGACGTAGCCTCCATGATCACCCTTTTATTGCTAACGTGCCTGTAGAAACCTTTCTTGTTACCCTTCACATCCCTTGCTAGCTGTAATTCCAATTGTGTTTTCACCTTCCTGATTACTCCCCTGCATTCTCGAGCAATATAGTTATACTCCTCCTTAGTCATCTGTCCCAAGTTTCCGCTTCTTATAAGCTTCCTTTGTGTTTAAGCTCACCAAGGATGTCCCCGGTAAGCCAATCTAGTCACCTATCATATTTGCTTTTCTACTGCACCTCAGGATGGTTTCTTCTTGTGCTTTTAATAAGGCTTTTTTAAAACATTGCCAGCTCTTCTAGACTCCTTTCCCCTTCATGTTAGCATCCCAGGGGATCCTGCCCATCAGTTCTCTGAGGGAGTCAAAGTCTGCTTTTCTCAATTCCAAGGTGTGTAGTTTGTTTTCTTCCTTTGGTCAGGATCATGAAATCTACCATCTCATGATCACTGCTTCCCAGATTGCCACCCACATATACTTCCCCTGCCAGTATACTTCCCCTACCAGTTCCTCCCTGTTTGTGAACAGCAGTCGTAAACCAGTACTTTAAATGGACATGCTTCTTCACACAATGCACAGTCAACTTGTGGAACTTCTTGCCAGAGGACATAGTGAAGGCAAGGGTTAAAAAAAGAAATGGATAAATTCATCAAGGATAAGTCCATCAATGGCTATCAGAAAGGATGAGCAGGAATGGTTTCCCTAGCTTCTGTCAGGAGCTGGAATGGGCATCAGGGGATGGATCACTTGATGATTACCTAGTCTATTCAATCCCTCCAGGCACCTGGCATTGGCCACTCTCAAAAGACTGGATACTGGGGTTGATGGACTTTTGGTCTGACCCAGTATGGTCATTCTTATGTTCTTAAGGGAGAAAACATACCACCTTCTCTAGCTAACTTTTGAACCAGTCTGTCAGGAAAATATAAAGTTATCAGGGGATGTCAATGCCTATACATTGCAAATTAATTCCTGCCTCTCTTGATTGATGAAAATCTTTGAAGGATGTCTGGATCTGTTAGTGATAGTATCAGAGCTAGTTAATGATTCCTTGACAGAGGGCAGCGTTCTTAAAACTCTTAAATAGATTCAAGAACAATCCCAGAAATTGCCATCTATTTTTAAACTTCTGATTCCTGCATACAATTATTGAGAATTGATGATAGAAATCTTACATGACCTCCTCCTAAATATTTCACACTGATGGTAAGGGATAGTGATGGTTAGCTCTTCTTCTCAAATGTACTCAGCTGCAGAATCCTGGGCTGTGTCCAGACTCAGGGTTTTTTTTTTTTTTTGAAAAAAGTAGCCTTTTTTCGAAAAAACTTCACCTGTGTCTAGACTGCAGCCGCGTTCTTTTGAAATTAAATCGAAAGAACGCGGCTTTTCTTTCGACGGTGGTAAACCTCATTGCACGAGGAAGAACACCTTTTTTGACTGAGATCCATCGAAAATAAGTGTGTGTGGATGCGGGGAGGCCATTTTTTCGAAAATAATGGCCTCCAGGAAGAAGCCCTGGTGGACAATCTGGGGCATGGCTTGCATGTCTCTGGTTCCTGTCTGCAGCCATTTCTTAAAGGGACAGGCACCCTCACAGCCACTTGTGGCAGCAAAGCAGCCAGAGCACAGTTATTTAAGTGCAGCATGTCCCAGCCCTAAGACCCTCCTGGCCCTTTTAGCGAGCCTTCTGGGGACCCAACCAGGGGCTCCAAATGCCGGGCACCGTCATGGTCTGGGCCAGAGCTCAAGACCCTTCTCGAACTCTGGGGAGAGGAGGAGGCCTTACAAGCTCTAAAAAGCAGGTGGCAAAATGCGGACATTTATGGCCGCATGGCAGAGGCCCTGGCCCAGAAAGGACACTACCCCCGCACCCAGGACCAGGTGCGCTCCAAAGTTAAGGAGCTGCGCCAAGGATATGTGAAGGCCAGGGAGAATAGTTCCCGTTCTGGGGCAGCCCCCCACTCCTGCCCCTATTATACTGAGCTGGACCAGATCCTGGGTGGTGGTGAAGCACGCACACCACGGCGTCTCGTGCAGTCACGCTTGGCAGACCCTGTGGTGGACGCGCCAGAGCAGGACCCAGAGCAGTCTGGAGATGGGGACATGGTGCCAGAGGAGGACAGTGAGGAGATGGCGACCCTCACCCTGGAGCCAGTCACACAGACCCCAGAGGCCTCCCAGGTATCATCTGACACCGGAGATGAAGCAGCAGGTGAGTGCAGTGAGGTTGTGTAACACCCGGGGGAGGAGGGGGCGGGTAGGTGGGTGCACAGTGGGTGATGCACAAGGGAAACCTGTAATGCTCAGGCTGATGCCCAGGTCACACACGGTGTTACCTTCAGAATGTCTGATTCCCCTGTCTCAAGGGAGAGGGCATGCCCTTTTGGACAGCTGTTGCACACATGACTGATTGTGATAGAAATGTAGCCGTGTTACTCTGATCTGAGGAAGTGGGTCTGGGCCACGAAAGCTAATAAACCATCCTGTTAGTATTTTAAGTGCTATATAGTCCAGTTTTTTATGACTGATTGTGTCGTCCTCTTTTCCTCCACAGCCGGACCAGCTGTGCAAGAGGGCCGCAGCACCCCAGCCCCACCTCCATCTTGGGGACATGGGAGTCGCAGACACAGGCGTGTGTATGCGGACATCCTGAGGCAGCATGTGGAGGCCGTGCAGGAGCTCAACACCATCCTGCGAGAGAGGGCGGAGGCAGAGGATCGGTGGCATGACCGGCTGATGGAGGAGCTGGTCCAGCAGCGCAAGTCCCTGAGTGCCACTCTCAGGGAGGTCTGCGGCTTGCCTGCTCCTGTGCCTGGTCCTGCTCCTCCAGCACCCCATGACCCTGCCCCACCAAACTCCCCTACCACAGCAGCATCCCTTTCCCCCCTTGGACCTCCCTCTCCCCCAGTCCCCCCAGTTCCTCAGCCCCTCTCTCCCCCTGGCCCTCCTCTCCCCCAGGCCTCCCAGTCCCAAGAGCACCTTCCCGCTGTTATCCAGCCAACCGACAGGCACACCACCTGATCCCGTGGCCATGGTGGACCCTGAACATGAGGCCCAAGCAGGAGACTGAGATCAGGCAAGCACCGTGCAACCTGATCCCCTTCCCCCATCCAGGTTTCAAGCACCCCCATCACCCCAGTTAAATGACAAGGAATGTGTTAAACAAAATGTTTATTGTACATAGTTTGGCATGAAAGTATATTTTCTACATCAAAAATGAACAAAAGCTTTTTTATGTTTGCCACAGTTATACTATTTTCCAGTGAGTGATATTTAAAAAAATAAAACAGAACTTATTATTTTGAGACAAACTCTGGTGTTTATTATTTCTCCAAACAGAGTCAGGAGATGGGTTGTGGAGGGAAGCTTCTATTGGGCCAGGTCCCAGTCCCCAGGCAGAAGCCCCTCAGTAGAGTCAGTGGCCTCCAATTGAGAATTGCTCCCGTAGGGCCTCCCGTATACAAACAGCAGACCGGTGAGCCTGGCGGATGGCAGCTGTCCGGGGCTGGGCAAAGTGCCTCTCCTGACCATCAGCACCTGTACCCCACCCTGGTAGGAAGGCCTCCCCTTTTCTCTCCACCAGGTTATGGAGAACGCAACACGTGGCCACCACCTCAGGGGTGTTGCTCTCCCCCATGTCTAGGCGTGTGAGCAATCACCGAAATAAACCTTTTAAACGTCCGAACGCACATTCCACCTGGTTGCGAGCCTGGTTAAGGTGAGCATTAAACTGCTTCTTGCTCGCATCCAGGTGGCAGGTGTAGGGTTTCATCAGCCACGGCATCAGGGGGTAGGCAGCATCAGCCACTATGCACACCGGCATGTGCACATCCCCAACCGCAAAGTCATGCGGGAAAAATGTTCCTGCCTGAAGCCTCCGGTAGAGGTACAAGTTCCTGAAGATGCGGGCATCATGTGCCCGCCCTGACCACCCAACACAAATGTCAGAAAACTGGCCACGATGGTCGACCAGGGCCTGGAGGACCATAGAAAAGTAGCCCTTTCTGTTAATGAATTGGGCTGCTCGATGGGGCGGTGCACGGATTGGAATGTGTGTCCCATCGAGCGCTCCTCCACAATTCGGGAAGCCAAGGGCAGCAAAGCCGGCCATGACGCTGTCCAGATCTGGTAGACAGACTAGCCTGTTGAGCAGCTCTGAATTGATGGCCCTCACCACCTGCAGAAAGAGACAGACAACAAAATGTTAGAAGGGGTGCCTTATCTCTTAGGAGGAGAACCCACCACCCACCTTCCCTCTCAAACACCCCGGGAATCCCCTCCTCAGAACTCCCCCCCCCCCAACAATTCAGGGTGAGTGGAGGAGCTCCCTCCCACTCACACTCCACTTTGCCCTTCCTGACAGTCTCCCTTCCCCCCACCCCAAACTGTGACTGTCCCCAGACAATGACTTACCTCCATCAGGATGTATCCAACAGTAGACCTGCCCACTCCAAATTGGTGTCCCACGGAGCGGTAGCTGTCGGGGGTTGCCAGCTTCCAGAGGGCAATGGCGACCCTCTTTTCCACGGGGATAGCGGGCCGCAGGTGGGTGTCTTGCCGTTGCAGAGCAGGGGCGAGCCAGGTACACAGCTCCTGGAAAGTGGTCTTTCGCATCCGGAAGTTGCGTAGCCACTCTTGGTCATCCCAGAGCTGCATAACGAGCCGATCCCACCAGTCAGAGCTGGTGTCAAGCCTCCAAACACGCCTGTCCACAAAGAAGTTTGGAGGCAAGGGCAGTGGGGCTGCATGATGGACGATCCCTTCGTACCTCTGGTCTGGGTCCAGATGGGGAAGTAGCCTCATGACTGTGTCATGCAGATGCAGCAACACTTGCAATATGATGGCATGGGGCCATCGCCTGCCCAGGGGCAGCTCTGGCTCTATGCCGAAAAAACGGGTCTAAAACAGAAAAACCTCCAAACAAAAAACCTGCTGGGGTGTCCCAGGAAGCTGAGCACTCCAAACCAGCACTGCAATGCCTTGCTTACCTCCTAGAGGGACAGCAAAGGCAGCTGCAGAAGCAGAGCAACGAGTGTTCAGGGGCGTCCCTTTAACCACGCGTCTCTGCAAAAGGCAGGCAGCAGCACCCGGAAGGAAATGCTGCCCCCATGCCCTGGCAGAAGCAGTTCCGGGTGGCTTTTAATTTCGAAAGAGTGTCCAGCAGTCAGGACGCTCTTTTTCGAAAAAGCGAATCGATTTTCCGATCCGCATATTGTAGTCTAGACGCACTTTTTCGAAAGAGGCTTGAAGTCTAGACATAGCCCTGGAGTGATGTTTTGTTTTGTTTCTTACTCAAAGTCTATGTAAGGTGAGGGACTCTCACTCTGTAAACTCAAGTGCCATCAATATGCACATGTCCCCTGGTTCTGGACCTCTTGCAGATATAGACTTCTTAGGTAGTTCTTTTAATGGTGTGATAACTTAATGAAGGAAAGCTACTAGACTTTTCATTACTTCTGAACACCCAGAGAGCAGCAAAAGTTATATGTGCCTCTATTATCTTCAGCTTGACTTTTGAATGACCATTTTTCTTGTAATGCAAGCTTACGGAAAGAGATACATGCCATTATCATTTCTATTCCCCTAGCCAGAATGGGGCTGACCCTAAAAAACCTTAAAAATTCCTGTTGGCACTGGAAGCCCCTGGCAGCCGAGGGGATCTGGAGGGAGCTACAAGGGCCCCTGGAGGCCAGAAAGTTTGGGAGAGGAGGCAGAAGTCCCTGGGGAAGAAAAGACCCTGCTGAGGGGAGAGAGAAAGCCCCTCCAGGTGGGAGCCTCTGCCCTGAGCCTCTCCTCACCCCCAATCCTCACTCTCACATACCCTCCACACTCACAGTCTCCTGCCTTGCCCTGCCCATCCTTAAGGCCTGCCCTGACTCCTGCACCTCCCACGCTGCCAGCCTTCTACACTGAAGGACCCAGGCAATGCCAGGTAAGTCTTCTAATTCCATTCAAGAAAGCTGAGGAGGCCCTCCTTCTAAAAGATAACTAAACTGGTTTTAATGTTGTAGGGTTTTCCGACTCTGTGGTGGTGCGTGCTATAACAATAATAATAATGATGAAGCCCTGAGAACTCAAAGATCCCATGACATGTTCAGTAGGAGAAGGTGTTTAATTCTAATCTCCTAGCTAAATTTTCCCTTCAAATTGTATCCACCATTTTCAGTTGAATACTATGATCTCCATATATGGTATTAATATGTAAATGCTAATGGGCACTGTTAGTGTTAATATGCACCATTGAATTCACTTCGTGTCCTATCACAGAGATGGCTGTATTTCAATGGAACATGTGTATTGTTTCAGTTAATAAATAAATATTTGTAAATCACATTGCTCTACAGATGAAAGGTATTATTTACATGTAAGATATTAAAATTAGTAACATTATTAAATGAAGTTCTAAAATAACACAACAATAAAATTAATAATTAATACTCCTCTTATGCCTTGCTTAAATGATACCTTCCCCATTCACTTACCATTTTTGATGAAGCTATTTAATGTGTTTAGGTGTTTGAGTTGTTACTGTAGATATTCTTGCTTTTCATATTATCTGTTAGGTTCATGAAATTATTTGAAAGTACTATTCATAGTATAACTTCAAACCAGTGCAAACTGGACATGGGTGCAAATAGAAATTAGAGGACTGCAAGAAATGCTAATTCAACTTTAAAACAGAATAAAGGTATCATTAGTAGTTACTGCAATTCTTAATTGTAGTTAATATAATTATTTAAAATCAAGAACAACTAATTCAGGCCTCTGGGCAAGGTGAGGGAGGAGCATCGGCACATCACCAGAAGGGGCAGGGTCGCGGGCACAAGGGATGTGGCTGAGGGCAGCCAGCCCTCAGCACTGCCCATGCTGCAGCCCTGCCACCAAATCCAGCCCTCAGAACCATTCCAATGCTTAGGCCTCAATTTAAAAGGCCTGAGGCTCCAGCTACCACCAATGCCGCACTAACGGCGATGGCAGCAGGGAGCTCCATGCCCCTTTGGTCAGGCCCCAGGGCAATTGCTTCCTTTGCCTTCCTCTCCATCTGCTGTCCTGTTTAAAATTGAGAATTTTTTTCTTATTTCATTGATTTATAAATGATAAAACAAGTAATGTTATAAAATTAGTACAAAAATCTGATTTCTAATAGCTATTAGAAAATAGCCTAGCGATAGTCCCAAGGGAATTCTTTTAAAAAGCATTATTTAATTTTTATTGGTGATCTAAATTATATGGGTAATTTTATGATTTCAGTAGCAGTAATTAATAGCAAATGGAGATAAATAATTTACTTGTTTCTTAAGTATTAATAATTTATCCTTTCGATTCAGCTGTACTTTGGGGATTAAGCAGTAATGACAAGAGGTAAGTGCTAGTGTATTGTTCAGGTATTACCATATTATTTCACACATAACCTTTTAGAAAATGTCAAGATTTATTTGTTCTAAAGATTACACAGTGCATGTTTTTCTCACTGCCCTGAATTGGGTTACATCTGCTTACAGCATCACTAGTTAATTCAGTTTCATGACAGAATGTAAGATACAAGAAATAAACAAATGATTGTAATAGTCATAATCTATTTTGGATCCTGTGCTAAAAATTTAGGGACATCTAAATATGCCTTTAGTTAAAAAATCAAACACTAATCATTTTTGCCTAAACTACCCTTTTCTGATTTAGTTCTGTGTCTTTCATATCCTTTTCTGGAAAGAGTGAGGATTTTAAAGAGTCACATATTGGTGACAGCAGAAATCCATACAACTTCAGTTTTAACTACTATGGAGAACTACAATGGCTTACACATCCATTATCAAATAGTTCCTGTTCAGCTACAAATATTTGTCTGGCTATACTGAAAGAAAAATAGGTGATATTAAATGTGGGCTGAATAAGGCCACAGCTTTATTATTTAGATGTATGGAAGAACCCAGCAGATAAAATTATACAATACAAGCAACCCCATATTTACTCTGTAATTACCCAGAGGAGCTTCTACCAGATCCCCCTTTTTCCATCCAATCTCTCCAGCAAATCCATTACAGGGACATTACCATGTAAATTTAAAGTTATCACAACACTGTTAGCTAGGTTTCTGTAATATGAATTAGTAAAGTTCCTGTTTAAATGTATACAAATATGTATAAATCCATTGTAGAAAAGCTGATATTACTTTAAGAAGCTTAATTTTTGCATTTTTCCATCTCTATTCACTCAGTTCAATTCTAAGGATGAGAACTTAATGTGTTATATTTAATTTTCTTTGTTTTTAATTTATCTTAAAATGGGAAAGTACAAAGCAAAACATATGTTTGTGCTGTCTGGAACTGATATCTGTTTGGAACCTGGGAAATTTCTAACATCTGGAAGGAAAGTTGAGGCTCGTATTTATATAGGAACTAGTAGGATTTGCAAATGAAGGGTAGCAAACTAGGTCAAAATACTTGTTTTTTCTCAAATTAGTTAATCCTGATGAACCAAGATTGCTTCAACTATTCAAAATAAATATCTTTCATGTGAATGTACAAACTGTAACACAAGGCCCTCTGTTTATATGACAGTAAAATTCCATATATGCTTATGGTACATACATCATTTTAATTATCCCTAATTTCTTTAAAAATATTTATTTAAAAAATAAGCATATCCAGTGCCTGAAGTCTACATTGTTGACATGATTGAAGGAGTATGAGAAAACAAGTCTGGAATAGTCTGAGAAAAAAAATAATTAATATTTTTAAAACTTACAGTATGTCTTGTCCAAGCCTGTTTTTTAAAATTACCAAATGGATTTTCTTCTGATTTAAAACAACTCACACACACACGCGCGCGCGCGCATTTGGCTTAAGACCAAGCATTACAAATTTCAGCTGAGAAGAGAATTTCTGGGTGAAATTATGATTAGAAACTAGAGTAGAACAGAATACCTACCCAGGCATTCATTATAGGATTGCTACCATGTTTCTATAATAATTACATTTTGTCTGAAAGAATTAATTTAGAAAAAATGCAGTGAATCCTGCAATTTAGAGAACTTTCCAGGATTGCTTTATGTGATTTTAAACAATGCCTCTCCTAGTTGCCAGCAAACTTCTTTCCTGATTCTCTTCTCTCCTGGCTCCACTCCTAGCCATGCCATGGCTCATCGCCAGACCTGCCAAGTTTCTGCCAGAAGCTGGTGGGAGATTTGTGTAGGGTTGAAGGGAGATTTGGAACTCTGTTAAAATTTCAGGCGCAGATGGGGCAACGTGATTTGTGTGTTTTATGTCAGCATGCCATACATCACAACTATCTGTGTGCTGACATAAGCATTGATTGGACATTAATATGCTGAACTTTGCAATCTGGAAAATATGTGCTATAAACAGATCTTTGTCAACAATGCCATAGAAAGAAACATGTTTATGTTATGACAGTTCTATGCATAAAATGTATTCATCCCCAAGAAGAATGTTTTGGTGTATTTTAAAACAAAGCCAACTTGGACATTAAAGCCTCACTCCAAGAAAACAAAACTATTCAACTTGAGTATGGACTTTAAGTATGTTCTTAAATCCTAATGCCAATGGCCTTTAACTAGCAACTTAAAGTTAAATATGCTTAAGTGCTGACCTAAGTAAGAATGGACTTAAACATGTGCTTAAATGCTCTCCTGAATCAGGACTAAAATGGGTGGCTGTTATTCTTAAAATTTCCATTTCTTTGCATGTTGTGGTCGTCTTGCTGATGCCTGAGCATATTCTGTACCTAACGTAGCATAAAAGACCATTTATAACACACAGTTTACCAAAATTAGCATGAGTAGCCTTTGATAACTTTTTTTTTAGGTTAATAGTATGAGTACAAGTTTATTTCTTGCTCTACTAATGGTTTACTTACTATTTGTTAATATCTATATTGAGATTTTGTGCAGCTTGGGAATATCATAAAATAATATTCATAGCTTGCCAAAAAATCTTGGTTAGACAAAATTCTAAAATTTCAAGTGGCAGGAAGCTCAGAGATGCAATTTCTTTTTTCTAATTGTCCTTTATATTTTAGAGGCTCTGGCTAGTGTTAATATTAGCACTAAGTTAGTGTGTAGCATTATTGCTGGCCAGATATTAACTGGAGAGAGAAAATGTTCACCAGGGCAGCTTTAATTTTGCAATAGTGTGTGATGTCATAATAGTGTGAATTAAACATGCAGTCAATCTTTGTTACCCTATTCCAAACAATCATTTAGAATTTCCTTTCTAACCAAACGACACAGTACAACAGCGAATTGCCCTTAACCTTGTAATGACTTTGCACATATCTGATTCCATGTGAAACCAGGATGTGTTGGCCCCCACACTCATGGTCGTTTTGAAAGTTCAGCAATCCACAGGATTGAACTATGTCAGGTACTTGGGGAGGACCACTGTGGGATTGGTGAGTGTAGTCCTGCAGGCTTGAGGAAAATGGCCTGCATGGAGCAGGCACAGCTTTTTGGGGATGGTGTAAAAGACACTTTCCTACTAACATTAAGAAGAAACATTCCCATTCCGCATGTGTTTTGCAGGTGTCTCAGTAGCCAATAGTAGGTTAGCATGTTGTTAAATATGGTATCTTGAGGGATATTGGGTTTTGTATTTTATATTTTTTTTAATTAAAACCCCTGTATATTCTAGTATAATGTGCTATGTCTGTGACTTTATCAATGTACAGGTTGAACCTTTCTAGTCCAGCACCTTCAGGACCTGACTGGTGCCGAACCAGAGAATTTGTCAAACCATAGGAGGTCTAGCAGCATTACTAACACTTCCACTGCTTATTGGGCTCTTAGAAGGCATTTAGGGGTAAATTAGAGCTAAATAACAGCAGAGAACATTGAGGCAGGACTGGTGACTGTAAAAAAGCTTTATGGGACTGCAGGAAACTTGGCCATATGCATGATAAATGGACATCTGGCTAACTAAATTCATGCGGGACTATGGATATTGCCGGACCAGAGAGTGCTGGACTACAGAGTTTCAACCTGTATTAATAATATCTTTTATTTTTATACTATTTTAAAACATGTAATTGTGTAATGAATTTTGGAGAATATTGTAATGTATGTATCGTATTTTAATACATTTCTCAATTGATGAGGTTTTCCAAGGCACACTTGGCAGTTGAGCATCTAGACTCCATTGAAAGTCAATGAAAGTTGGCTGTCATATGCCTTTCAAAATCTTTCTCAGTGTGAATAACTGCATAAATCAAAATGAAGATTTAAAACAAGTATGGAATTTAGTTCCGAATTAGATCCCTCTCTGTGTGATCCTTGTGGAGGCATGTTTTCCCTTAGTTGCAGATTACTTGAAGCTTTTTTGTTTGTTTGTTTCTGGTTATTTCTAGGTATTGATGACCTATTTTACTTCAGTTTGTTATTAGAAGAAAAAGACTTACTCTCGGAACATTAATTACTTTTTTCTTCACAGAAGATGTGTATTTTGTTTCCATGTTTTACAGAATAAAGCAATTATGGAACGTGTAAAAAACTTGTCAGATACGGTAGTTGGTCTTGAATCCTTTATCGGCTCTGAGAGAGAAACCAATCCATTATACAAGGATTACCATGGTAAGTTCCATCTTTAGCAATGCAGAGAGTCTGCATGGAGTGCTTCTAGGGCACTTAGCAGCTTACTCTCATATAGGAGTATCTACTATAAAGTAGCATTTGATTTCAATTTGGAATATACCTCTTAAATGTTACCCGCTGCTTAACCAATCTTGAGTTAGGCAGTTTTTCAGTAAAGTGCATTAAGGCTGCAAAGGAAACATGGCAACTCCTTGCATGTTGTCAAGCCATATTACTGAGGCATGGCTCAATCAGATGTACATCTCAACAGGCAGGCTTTGGGGAATTCACATGCAGGGGAGGCTTGGCAATCATCTGACCAGTGAGCTGAACTTGTCATGAAATCAATATTTCTAATCTGCCAACTTTTAAATAGAGAATGTGAAAAATGATATATTTAAGTGAATAAACTACCAAATGATGCAGTATGCAAAACTTTGTGTCCAAATATTATTTATTGCTTACTTACTGCTTTTAATGTTGGCAGCTCATCCTTCAAAGGTATCAAGTGTGGAAATTTGTGCAGTTAAAAACAAACATGAAACTAATTTTTGTACAGAAACTTATTTCTCTCAGCTTTCTAGTGACTTATTTACAACATGTTTATCAGTGTTTAGTCAGTAGTCTCGGTTAGCAAAGATTTTATAAAAGTTTTGGCAGCAGAACTATTGAAATTCTGACAGATTAGAAGATATGCATAGTCCAAGCAGTGAATAACAAACAGTTTTAGCTAATCCAGAGTGGTGCTCTGAGTGCGCATAAATTACTGCTATTATTATTGTGATACTACTGTAGTTCCATGGAAACCTCTAGTCTAAAGACTGAACTGCTTATTTGAAGCCTGCTGTAAGCATGTGAAAATGTGGTGATGTTTTTCCATGCTAGAACACGGAAAATGAAGCTGAAATGGTACTGAAGAGCACCATATATTACTGTATGTGTTCAGGCTGTAGTTTCATAAATCAGAGCAAACCTTTTTAAAAAGAAAGAAATGAAAAAAGCGCATCTAATTATTAGAAAACAGTGGCAAAAAAAGGAACAAGCAACTGCAAAAATAATTTGCCTATTGTATAGGCCCACTAAGGCATTTTTGCATTCTAATTCAGTTCCATTAATATAATACAGTTAACATAATAAAACTTTTCTTAATAATGAAGGAAGTCTTTAAGACAATATATGTCTTTCCTAACCTGTATTTCCTTTAAGAACTCATGTTAAATCTTTAAGGTTGTTTTCCCAATAAATAACAGTAAACATAAAAGCTTTATTGGTTTTTATTTTCTTGAAGATTCTCTTTATCTAAAACTCTAAAAATTATCAGATTTTGCAGATTTCAAAATTTTCTATTAGTTTAGAGGTGTGGTTTCTTTTCCTGAACATTTCTTTCTAAAAAATGCATTATTCGCTGTAGATAATATAAGTCTCTGCCTATAGACAATGTTCAACAGAATGTTTTGATGACATTGCTGAATTTACGGGTAAATCCTGAATTTATTATTTTGTTTAATGCAAAACTGTAGGCTTTAAAACTTGTGAAAAATAAGTGAAGACTGAAGAGGGTGTAGATATCTCTTTATTAAACTCATCTAATAATATTTTACAGCTCTGTTTTCATGGAACCACTCCACCTACACATTATGGTCACATTTTGAACTATGTAATTCTTAGAATGCAATGAATTGAAAAAAGAATTGTTTTATTATTTTATAACATTTTACTAGGTATTTAGAAGAATTTTAAAATAGGATGGTATTTGTAAAACACTATTTAAAAGTGAACTAAACTTTTTTTCTTTATCTTTATGAAAAATAAAGATTGAAAATTCTCCAGATTGGTCTTAATTTTTTTTCCTCACAGTGGCTGTATTCAAGTGAAAGTTCTTCTAAATTAATGTAATATTGAATTTGCACCTGCAATGTAGACACATTGAATAAGTGAATATCAAATGTAGGCCAGTAATTGAGAGCATTGTAGAATATTCCATTTTTTAACTGTGGAAAAATAACCCCTAGGTTTTTCAGACACTGTATTAGGCTGCACAAAAACCATCCAGCGTCCTTGTCAGAAAAAATCAGCTTGAATTTCAACTGACGGAATGCAGAGCTAGCAGTGCACCGAGTATTGTTATAAGAAATCAGAACAGCTATAGAAAATTCTTTTTTGTTGGGATGATGTAGGGATTAAAATTGATCAAAAAGTGTACTCTAAATGCACTTTTAAAAGTCATTATCAAGGTACAAAATGAAATACTTTTCATTACAGCTTCACTGGTTATCAGTAACCCATAAGCCTTGTTTTGCTGGCTGCTTACTGGTGCATTTAATAAAATAAAGATCACTCAGTGGTGCCGTGGGCAGCATGCAAGGTGATAGCCATATTTGCTTACTGTAAATACAAGAGAAAATCACACACAAACCGGCTGTAGTTTTGACAAGTATTAAGATCCCTCTTTACATCTGTACTTCTGTACCAAAGTGCAATTAGTTTTCCTCGCACAAGGATTTCTGTTTATCTTATTCTGCTTGATTACTTGAGTATAATCGCACCGTTTGCTTCATTGCTCTTGGTAGTAAGCTGCAGTTTAAAAAGGGGAGGATGAGTGTGTGTAAATGTACAGAATTCTGCGGTAAGACTCTTTAATTTATACATCTGGATGACAGCATTTTCTTACAGTTTTTCCTCCTTTTACTTTTCTTTTCCACAAGGTTTGATTCATGTACACCAGATTCCTCAGCTTAATAGCTTGATCTGTGATGTGTCAGGCACGAAGGACCTTGCTTTTAGATTAAAAAGGAAGCTGTTCTCCATTGAGGTAAGAGAAAGAGTTTTCTTTCACTATTTAGAACCCAAAAGGTGGGAGCTTATGCTTATCTTTAGTTTTGTGAAATACTTTAAATTTTGTTTTGTTACATGTTCATTTAATTGTGGATCACCTGTTTAGAATGGTTTTATAAAATATTATTTTGTGCGGTCATATTTAAAATAAGTTTCTATAGCACAGATTATGCATAAACAGTTTATTTTGCTTCAAAATGTACTTAGGAAGTAGGCCACAACCGTCAGTAACAAAGCCTAACATATTTCTGAGGATGTCAGGAGCATTTAATTAAATGTTAATGACTTACTTGTGTTGGTGAGTGGGAAAATAGCTACATGTTATTACCCAGTTGAGGGATTTTAATGTATAATGCTGCCTAAAAGTGTGTGTGTGGCATGAGGGATAAATGTCCTTATCAGTATTCAGAAACCATTTTCTTTGCATTGCTGAAATCACCTTTAGCTCTTTTATGTCATTTTAAACACAGTATCACTTACACTAATGTCCTTTAGTAAATTTTCTACTAAATTTAAACTTTTTTCCTCTGACCTTTGTACAGACAGTCCTGATGGAGAGGAGTAATACAAAAGATGTATTTCATGTTAATATTGCTAAAGAGCAAATGAACATAGAACTATTAAACAATTAGAGTTGATGTATTTATTAATGAACTAAATGTTCAGAGAAGAAAGATAGCTTTTTGGATGATATGATAGTCATCGATATTGTCTGAGCATTTTTTTAACAAAGACATAAAACAGCCAAGCAGTCCTGACAAACCATTTTGTTTAATCTCTTTTCAAATGAAAAGCTCTTAAGCAAGCCACTTGTCTTAACTGCTTGAAACCATAAAAGAGAGAATTGCAACCAATAAATTAGCATATTTTTTACTTCATCATCAAATGATGGTCAATGTGGCTTGGCACTGCTTTGGTGTTTGGGACTTCACCCTTAAGTGACCACTTTGGCCCTTATTTGACCCTCTGCCCTCTTTAGCTGGCCACTTGATAAGGTAAAGTAAGGGTTCTTTCCCTTCTCCCCCTCCCCTTTTTTTTTCGCTTTCTCTTCACAATTGTAAGTAGCCCTAACCTATACATCATTGAAAGGGCCCTATCAAGTGACAAATTAAGGTGTCCTCCTCCTAATTAATGGTCATCAATGTCCTTAATTATCTAATCCTATTGAGAGTAGTTAATAGTTAATCGGTCAGCCACTTCTTCATTCGGGTCATCTCTGCATGATAGCTAGAAGTTTCTCTACTGGAGATACTCCCCTCAGAAGCTATTAGAAGCCAAATGCATGAAGGAGACTGTTGGAGGGGAGGGGGTTTAAAGTTGATTTTTGTTTTCAATTTTCTCCCCACTTCTTGGAAAATACAGTTAAAGGAATAAAGCACCATAGTGGTTTAGACCTTTGTAACATAATTTCAGTTTGTCAGAAGACTTATTTGGCTTTTTAAATCAGTCCTAGATTCATGCCAGGTTTTAGACAGAAGCTGTAATTCTTTTCAGTAACACAAGCAAATATGCACCATTATTTTTTATTATTTTAAATTCACATTTACTTCATGTATGAATTGAAATATTTCAGTTTTTTCTCGCTTGGATCAGAAGATGATTCTTCTTTCCACAAGAGCTAAGGTTAGCACTTTTTATTGATAAAAACCAAATCAGGAGAGGCTATATAAAGAATTTCATCAGCCAAGGCACAAAAGAGTTTGAATCAGGGATGTTATGGAGCCCCTGGGGGAAAAAACTGTTGCTGTAGAGATGGGTAGATGACCTAGTTGAATAATTTCAATCCTCATTGTTCAGATAGGGACCCCTTTTTAATAATTTTAGTTCTTAATGGGGATAAACTTTCTATAAACCAAGCTCAGGCAACTCCATCTTCTTTGAACAACTTAGGCCATTCTCCTTCTGTGCTATCCCTATGTCTTTTTCACCAAACTACAACCTAAATAAGCATCTCTTCTTCCCTGTATTAGAAAGAGCAGGCCAAGCATGGCTTGACTGACCAGATTTGCTTTTGAAAAAATACTTTTGAAAAAATAAACCAAAATGATAAAAAAGGTAGAAGCTGGATATAATTACTCAAAACTGCATATTGCGGTTCATATTTATGGAGCCAGCAGTGAATTCCAAATCCTTTGTAAATAATATAAAAGGTAACAAAAAAATTAAATACATTACAATTTTAGACAATATGAAAATATCTATGTGAAGTATGTTAAACATCTGATAATGTGATGTTGAACTCTACCTAGGCGTAGATTTAATAAACCAGATTATTAATATTAAGGAGGGAACCACAACATATGACTTGTGACAAAATTTCCTCAAGGAAATTTTCAATACTAGACTACTGATTCTCAAATGGCACCATATGTAATGTGTGCAGTGATTGAGGCCTCTTTATCGCCACAAAAAAAGATGTTCAGCTTCCTATTTCATCGCAGTATCAACTTTGAATGTCCCTAGTAGACCACAGATTTTCCTTTCTCATTAGTAAACCTAACTACCTATAGTTTGGCCCTCAATAAAGGCTTAGAGGTCACATTTGTGTTAATAGAATTAATTATTTCTAAGAGGATAGTTACACTTTATACAGCTTAGTACAATTTGATTTTTTAAAGTTTTTTTCATGAAAGTTTGCCTAAGATAATGAATAGTCTTTTATGAGTTTTTGGATTTTGTAAAAATTAGATGAAAATTTTGTAAAAATTAGATGTAAAAAGTATTCCATTGTGGGAGTACTTTTTGTGTTGAAGATGGATGTGTTTGTTGAACTTTTAAAATACATACTCTGAATGTTCTTATGGATGTATGTTTTATTTTTAAAGTATTTCGATTAGCCATTGGCAGGGAAACATAACTATATTTGATAAGAGTTACAACAGTTGTACGTAGCTTTCCTAAAACCCTTTAAGTGTTGCTGTATTTTAACATGGCGAAGTAGACTGAGCTAATGTGCATACCTCTTTAAAGGACACAATTTTGAAGTTAGCCTGTCTAATCCTATTTCTTCCCACTTTGGAATCTTAATTAGAAGGAGATAAAAACCATCATTTGACTAAATTATTGTCTTGAATCTGTAGCAAAAGGTATAATCCGCAATTGGGCCAATTAGTGTACTCCATAGTTAGCTATGCTGAGGCAGGCAACTTGATTAGATCTGACACCATCCTAGTTCCCACTGTTGTTTTGCCAGGTATGATGGTCAGACTTCAAAGGGCTTGAGGCATCAGCAGGGCAAGGTTTGGAGGCCAGCTTAGGTCCGGTCGTTAATCTCTCTGCTAAAACCACAGCAGCCCTCGCACAAAACAAGCTTACACGACACAATCATGCGGTATTAAAGTTTAGGTTGAGTCATGCCAATTTGCCTTTGATTTTCTGATGATTGACTAAAAGATGGCTACATGACTAGACACACACTAAATGTTTACTGATTAGGTAAGTTTCCCAAATATTTGAAATATTTTTTGATTTCTCAGTTAAAAAATATGGCAACCTATTCATCTTACTTAAACTTTCCAACAGATTAGTGTTTGAAGTATCTTTTTTGTATGTATAACTGAGTGTAACTTGTACCAGTATTTGTTAGATTTTTCACTTACAACATGCCATTTAGTTTCTTCAGAGATTTCCTTGGTGTAAAAGTCCTTTGTACTAAAAGTATTTTAAAAACCTGTGTCTCAATTTTAAGTTTTTAAAATCCTACAGAACTTTAAGGAAACTTTTTTTGTATATTCATATATGTTCACTTACAGTTATTCACGTAAGGGGAATTTTCTCGTGATTTTTTCCATTTAAATCTTGAATAAAGTGCTGTTCTACTAATGTGATTACATAAGAGCTCCTTTCTTTTGCATTCTGATTTGTTGAAATATTGCAGTAACAGTGACATGTTTCCATTCTGAGAAAAGCCTAGGGCGACTTTAGTATTATTCCAAATGATTGAAATTGCCATCTTGCTGACTTTCCCTTAGGCAGCTTAAGGCCTGTTTACTTTAGTATTTATTTTGAATGTTCCCTCTGAGTTTGGCTGGCAGGACATCATTACCTGGTTTGATAAGATGGTTGGAATAGGATTCCCATTCTTTTGTTAATGTGTGGTCATCATAAACTCCTAGTATTTTATGGATAAAGTTAATTGTTTAAGAAATTCAGAAAAATGTTTACAGATAAGAAACTTAATGCAAATAATATTTTAAATTACTACTGTTTTGTTGTACACCTGATTTTTTAAAAAAACTTCAAATAATGGCCATGTAGCGGGCAATTTACCATATAATTGTTGTTCCTTTATTATGTTGTGGAAATTTTGTCTATGAATATCTATAGTTGTTGTGGGAAAAAATAGATTTTCATTAGTGAGTTGCAAACATTCTTTTTTCAGACCTTTACAAATAGAAAAATAATTACTAAAATCTTAGTTTTAAAAGAAATTAAAGCATCTGCAAAAGCCAGAGAATAAATTTTATATACTGTGTGCTAAAGACAGTTCTGTCTGAAGCCCATATCATAACTGTGCTGCAATTCCACATGCAGCCTAATAATAGTGAGTTTCCTGAACTCTTGGGTCATATCTCTGAAAGGTGTTCCCTGAGAGAAAAGAAGGAAAATATAGAAAAGAATCAGAATTAGAGTACTCTTGTGGCAGGAAAGTAGCTACTATCTCAATGGCAGGCATGTACAGACTGTACTAGGAAGCACTCTGCATTAGCTATCCACTTTTTTAATGTTATATCCATTTCTGCCAGTGAAAAAAGCCATGTGTTTAGCAGGGAGTCTAGTAAAGTGAATGTGTGTTTATTAATGCCATTATAAATGAAGAGGCATCCGTCACACTGTCTGTTACAGAGAACAGACTTCTCGCGAGACTCCCCTGATGCTAGCAGGTACCGAGGCACCGGGCTGAATGGGAGGGAGAGGAAGGTGTAGGTCAGATCCCTTTCAGCACAATCCGCACTCCACTCCCATGTTGCAGCCCAGCCCATCTCGCCTGCCCTGAGTGCGATGGGATCCAGGTGGGACTGCTCTGCCACACGACCAGCAGGCTCAGGAGAGACTTGCACTGAAGTGGGCTCTGAGAGAACCCTTCCCCCAAACAACCGCCAGAATCCAGCCACCCCTCAGTGCAAGCCTGGGCCATGCCCCCCCACTAAATACCTGAGTCAGTCCCTTGGTACCGCCCCACGTCCCGTGGTCAGCAGCCCATTAAATACCTGAGTCAGCCCTTTAGTACCACCCCGCTCCCCATGGTTGCAAACCTGGGCCCAAAATGTCTCCCTCCTGCCCCCACTGTGACCCTGAAATCCTCCTTCCTCCCTGCTCAGACTGGTTCAGATAAGTTAGCAGCCCATGGACTGAGTGTGGAATGGAGGCCATGCCTATCCAGGAGCATAGGGAGTCCAGACGGCGGGTCCAGCACTCCAGTGGCTCCATGGCACTCTTCAGTGGGTACGAATGCATGGTGCACGTGGGCGGCACATGGTAGGGGTGGAGCAGCAGGAACACAGTCATGACAGCAGCAGATCCTTTACAGGCAAGATGGCGGCCGAGTCTGCTTTTGCCCCGTGTACCAGGCTAACCTTAGCGTACATCTACCGTCACAATGAGACGGGTAATGTTGTGTGTGTATGTGAGTTCCCTACATCAATCAAAATAATGGGCTTTCTTTTTTTCACCATCTAAGGAAGTTTTAATAATAAAGGGTTGATGATTTCCCAGACTGGCTAGCTCTTCCATATGTCACCTCAATGTATGTTACACATCCATTAATTATGTGAGGAAAGTTGTAGCATAGTGGATTTTTCAAGTTATAATGAAACACTGCTTTTGAGGCTCTCCTCTTGAATCCCCATACCTTAACCTTTTTTGCTGGGTTCTCCTCTTCACATTTTTTTTTCTAAGACACGTGTTGAGTTGTCCAGTGTGACATCTTTACTTAACCAGAAGGGGTTTCTGAAGGCTAAACCAAAGCCATTTCCCTTCTGTCAGGAATTGTGTCCTTCAGCACTTACAAGTTCTGCTAGTGAAGGAGTGAGCTCAAAATCTGAGCTCTTGGCATTTAAGAGTGCATTTCTTTTTTCTGTCAGACCATTATATTGCTGAAATATGCATCCGAAAGCATTTAGTCGTTATCATTTACTAAATTCATTGAGAACAGTGATGACTACATATTGACTCAGAAGAATAATACTACCAAGCTATTTTTATAATGTGAAAAATTACCAGTAATCCTGTTATCAGCATATATGGTATGTATGTATGACTACGTCTACACTGGCCCCTTTTCCAAAAGGGGCATGCTAATTTTACAGGTCGTAATAGGGAAATCCGCGGGGGATTTAAATATCCCCCACGGCATTTAAATAAAAATGTCCTCAGTTTTTTTCCAGCTTTTAGAAAAGCCGGAAAAGAGCGTCTACACTGGCCCTGATCCTCCGGAAAAAAGCCCTTTTCCGGAGGATCTCTTATTCCTACTTCAAAGTATTCAAAGTAGGAATAAGAGATCCTCCGGAAAAGGGCTTTTTTCCAGAGGATCGGGGCCAGTGTAGATGCTCTTTTCCGGCTTTTCTAAAAGCCGGAAAAAAGCGGCGGACATTTTTATTTAAATGCCGCGGGGGATATTTAAATCCCCCGCGGATTTCCCTATTACGTCCTTTAAAATTAGTATGCCCCTTTCGGAAAAGGGGCCAGTGTAGACGTAGCCTATGTGTGTACAGAGATAGGTACATCTATGTATAATGAATCTATCTGCAAGTAAGTGCATATACACACTTACATACACACATACCTCCATCTGTTTGAATAGTTATTTCATCTGTTTTTAAGCTGCTTTCTCCAAGAAATTCTCTATTCACAGCAGCCTTTGCTGGTGATCATCTCAATACTTATTTTTTCCCTTTTTTTAACTCAAGCTGCATTATTTTCCATTTTATCTATGTATATGAAATAAATGAACTATTTCAGACATAATTGTTAAAGTCAACATAGGCCATAACAGTGTGAGGATAAGAACTGTTAGAAGCCAGAACATAATCACTTATTAGAATCTTAGTGAAGTTATAGTTTCCTAGGTCGTGGTCAAAAAGACTAAACTAAATTCCTGTTTATTGAAATTAACTTCAGGGAGGAATAAGCTCTCTATATAAGATGCTGCATATACGACAGTTATGTTGGGGGACCCAGCATTGCTCTTTGGTTTACTCAGGATATAAAGCTTCAGTACTGGCTACCATTTAGTGGCTTGACTTCTCTTTGGAAGCATGTGGACTTGAGGGATCCATGAAAGATAGTAAATTTTAATGAAGGTTGATAGTAGCCCAACCAGAATTGCTCCAGATTGTGACATTGATGCACTTGCCTGTTTTCTCCTGCTGTTATAATGAAGATAGATACTAATTTTGGTTTTAAAAACGCAGAAAGAGGGATAAGCATAATAGCATTGAAATTTTCTTCACATAAAATTAGTTATCTTTCTTAACAGGAGATCCTAATCAAAATTAATGTCATAATTCCATGTTTGAGTCTAGGTTGTTTAATCTGGTAGCCAGTTCAGGTTCTTTCTACCTGGTATGGTGTGCTCATCTGAATTGTTTTGTCAGATGCTGTCAAGCCAACCTACCATTGTTAAAGAAAATCAAACTAAATCATTTTGGCATGAGCCTTCCAGGAATAAGATACAAAATATGAAGGGTTTGATGACATCAAGGATTTGATTTCAATATTGTAAAAGACTGCCTGTCAAAAATGTATTACATTCTTTCAAATAATTTCAATAAATAAATGAGTTTAAAATTTTGACAGTACACTTTAGATAAGATTTTAGGTTATTTTAAAATTATCATTATGTTGGCTAAAATAATACTTGAACTTCAGTTCTTTCAAAAAAAAATCTCTGAATAGTGATAATGTGTAGAAACATGAGAAATCAAGCAATAAGATCTTTGCACTGCATTGAATTTAAAAGTGTGCAATATCATTGCAAAATAAAGTACAAGATGAAATTCCTGAAACTGAATATACTACTAGTTAGACATTTTAGCTGTACAAAACTCTGCCAATATTTGTCACCAATCAATATTAAGTAGTCCTGGCTCATATTGACTGGTCAATTTGGAGATTGTGGTGAGAAGATAATGTAGCAAACATCACCATAACAAAATTCAGACATATTAGCTTCTGTATAATGTGTTTAGCTCTGCAGTATACTGTATCTAACATGATTAACTTTCTATTTATTGACATGTACTAGAATAAAGGGAGAAAAAAATTCATTAACTTCCCCAAAACTTTGACACTTCAAAAATGTTGTATTACAACATCTTTGAAATTCCTTTTCAATAAAGTTTTATTAATTTTATTGAAATAAGTTATTCCTTTGTTAGAAATATTGATACCAATTTGTAATGTAGTTGTATTGCACCATTGGAAGAGCACGAAAGAAAGCCATGTTGGCAATTAAAGGTCACTTGTGCATATTGTAATGGACTGGTCATTCACAGGATCTGTGTTAAAGGTCAGTACTATAGCATGAAATGCCCTTGTTCAGTCTATAAATAAATGGGTCAATTTAACTTGTGTTTCCATACCAAAAAAGGAGGTTGATGTGTTCCCAGTTTAATATTTATAAGATATAAATTATGAACAGGTTGACTAAACTAAAAGTAATATCTGTGATACATGAATTGTTAGTAAAGATAGAAAACATATCCATCTGCAATAGCTATTCCTGATTAAATATTTCTGATTAACACAGTGTGTAGATGCTCTTTCTCAGGAATAAAAGTTCCCTATTTAAATTAGTGTTATCAAGTAGATGAAGAGTAAGAAGAAACTTGTATTGTGGAATAAGAGTATCCACTTGTAAAGTTAGTGAAAAATAATAATCTTCTTTAAATTCACTCCATATCATCTTTCAGACTAACTTTCTTTGTAGATAGTGTCTTAGTAGAACATATATTTCATACAAATATTTAAACTGTAGCATTTCTTTAAAAAATCTCATGTTTAATAATTTGGGAAATAGTGGAAGTGTTCGCTTTCTTTGTCAGGACCTGATAATTAGCAAGATACCTACTGCTTTTTGAGTAATACTGTCAGCAAAGATGGAAATTTGGAAAAATTCTAAAATTTGATTTCAAGTTACGCAAAATTACTGATAAGAAAATAGTCTTTTGTGGAAAAACTCAATGCATTAATTTTAATTCCTGTTCTTTGGAGATGGATCAGTTGATCCAGATTACCCGTGTAAAGGTAGTCCAGCTAACCAAAGTTTTGTTATTAAGGTTTTTCTTACATATTTGTATTTTTGAGCCCAAGTCCTGGTTATAGGAATAGGTGACTCATCAGGAAGCAATTGAGGTGATATTTTTAAAATCAACTAAGAGAATTAGGCACCCAGTTCTCTTTTTCAATAGGAATTGCGTGGTAGCTCCTTTAGCTGCTTTTGAAAATCCCATCCCAAAAATTTAACTGCCTAAATAATGCCATCATCAGAGTACAAACTATTATTAATACCTTTAATCCAAGCAAAACAAATGTGAAATTGCAGAACTATTAATTATGGTTTGTAAGCTTTCCTTTAAATCAGCATCTGTACTCAGAGACTGGAAAATAGCTAATGAAATGCCAATATTTTAAAAGGGCTCTAGAGGCGATCCCAGCAATTACAGACGAGTAAATCTAACATCAATACAGGGCAAATTAGTTGAAACAATAGTAAAGAATAAAATTGTCAGACACATAGAAGAACATAATTTGTTGCGCAAAAATCAACATGGTTTCTGTAAAGGGAAATCATGTCTTACTAATTGTGGCGAGGCGTACCCCCAGAATCCAGTTGTCGGGGTACAACCCCCCCCATCAAATCCTGTCTCCGACAGTGAAGGGTTCCCTCTCCTGCCCTCTACATTAGGGTCCTAGATGGCAGATTACGCCACTTGGGAGCGTAGTGCACGCGTCTTCCGCGGCCACGCCCTCGATGCCTGCTGGTGGTTCTCAGCCAGGGAAGGGAGTAGGGGGGGCCCGGGCCCGCCCTCACTCACGGGCCCCAGCCCAGGGCCCTAAGAGCAGGTCCGGCCGGACCTACTCAGCCGGCGAGGGAATCTAACCCCGAAACCCTCTGGCTCGCCGGGCCAACTCCAGCCCCTGCCCTGGGCTGCTTCCTACTCCCAAACCGCTGCAGCAACCGCTGCTGCGGCACCTGCCTCTGCCTCTGGCTCTGGCTCTGTGCCTCCCTACCCCCTCTCCGGCGGCTTCCCGCTGTCCTTTTAAACTACCCGCCGCCCTCCCACGTCATCCCCCCGCGCTGCTCCTCCCCCTCGGTGCGTCCCCAGCGCCTCCTCCCTGATGTCACTCCGTCGGATGTCGGGGCTACCACCGCGCCTGACGGCGCCCTGTCCGGCGGCGGCCGTGCAAGCCGCGCAAAACCCACCGCTTCTCCCCAGCAGCGCCGAGCAGCGCAAGCACTGCCGCCGGCTCCATGCGGGGCAGGTTCGCCTCGGCGGGGCAGAGGCGTTCCGCCCTGTCACACAAATCTTTTAGAGCGGCGAGGAGTCCTGTGGCACCTTACAGACTAACCAAAGTGTTGGAGCATAAGCTTTCGTGGGCAAAGACCCACTTCGTCACATGCATCTGACGAATGGATCTTTGCCCACAAAAGCTTATTCTCCAACACTTCAGTTAGTCTATAAGGTGCCACAGGACTCCTCGCCGCTTTTGCAGATTCAGACTAACACGGCTACCCCTCTGATACTTAATCTATTAAGGTATGTCTACACTACAGCACTAATTCAAACTAACTTAATTCAAATTAGTTAATTCGAACTAAGCTAATTCAAACTAGTGCATCTAGACCTAAAAACTAGTTTGAATTAGAATTTTGCTAATTCGAACTAGCATGTCCACATTGAGTGGACCCTGAAACGAGGTTAAGGATGGCCGGAAGCAGTGCCGGCAGGGCATCAGATTAGGACTTAGAGCGTGGAGCTGCTGCCTCAGGCTAGCCGAGGGCTGTGCTTAAAGGGACCCTGCTCCCACCCCGGACAGACAGTTCTCAGGGGTTCCCCGCTACCAAAGCAATCCTGGCTTGGAGTGCCCTGAGGCTGTGTCCAGACTCAGGGGTTTTTTCAAAAAAAGTAGCCTTTTTTCGAAAAAACTTCACCTGCGTCTAGACTGCAGCCGCGTTCTTTCGAAATTAAATCGAAAAAATGCGGCTTTTCTTTCGACAGCGGTAAACCTCATTTCACGAGGAAGAACGCCTTTTTTCGAAAGTGCTCTTTCGCAAAAAGGCGTTCTTGAATGCCAACAGGGCTTTTTAGAAAGAGAGCATCCAGACTCACTTGCTGCTTTCTTTCGAAAAAGCGGCTTGCTTTTTCGAAAGTACTGCTTGCAGTCTAGACGCTCTTTTTCGAAAGAGGCTTTTTCGAAAGATACTTTCGAAAAAGCCTCTTTCGAAAGAGGCTTGCAGTCTAGACATAACCTGAGTGCCCACACTCGGCACATCACAGCACTCAGCCATCAGCCCGGCTCCACTTGCCGCAGGCTGCCATCCAGGGCGGGGGTCAATCGGGGGGCTGCAGGAGAGCTTCCACCCCGAGGAGCCTGCAGAGCCACCCCAGTCCTCCCCATTGGGGACTCGTACCCCATTCCTCCCTCACCTCCTTCCACTTAACTCTCCCTAGGCCCCCCTTCCTGATGTACACAATAAAGGCCGTGTGTGTTCAAAAATAGAAACTCTCTTTATTGAACAAAACTCGGGGAGACTGGTAAAAGGAGGTGGGAGAGGAGAAGAGAGAGGGTGGGAGAGGGGAGGGCAACTAAAATGATCAGGGGTTTGGAACAGGTCCCATATGAAGAGAGGCTAAAGAAACTGGGACTTTTCAGCTTAGAAAAGAGGAGACTGAGGGGGGATATGATAGAGGTCTATAAAAGCACGAGTGGTGTGCAGAGGGTGCATAAAGAAAAGTTCTTCATTAGTTCCCATAATAGAAGGACTAGAGGACACCAAATGAAAGGAATGGGTAGCAGGCTTCAAACTAATAACAGAAAGTTCTTCTTCACAAAGCAAATAGTCAACCTGTGGAACTCCTTGCTGCAGGAGGCTGTGAAGGCTACAACTAGAACAGAGTTTAAAGAGAAGTGAGATCAATTCATGGAGGTTGGGTCCATGGAGTGGTATTAGCCAGGGGGTAGAAATGGTGTCCCTGGCCTCTGTTTGTGGAAGGCTGGAGATGGATGGCACGAGACAAATGGCTTGGTCATTGTCTTCGGTACATTCCCTCTGGTGTTGGCCGCTGTTGGCAGACAGGCTACTGGGCTAGATGGACCTTTGGTCTGACCCAGTACGGCCGTTCTAAGCTGTGGGCTTAGGGTCGGGGGTCTCAGTGGACCACCCTGATTTTCATGCAAACCTGCTCCTGGGTGGCCAGGCTGGCAGCTATCCTGCCCTAGACGGCCACTTTCCTGTGCATAGTGCAGAGGTCGTGGATGAGGTCCACGATCTCCGCACTAGACCAGGTGGGCACCTGCCTCTTGCGGACCTGGCAGGCTCCCGGGAGCCACCAGCCTGGTCCCGGGAAGAGGCGGAGGGCTGGGTGGCAGTGGGTGGCTGGTTTGTGCCGTGCCAGGTGCAGGGTCTGCTGGCTGGGTGCTGGCAGGCTTGCACCTGGCACAGGCACCGTAGCCAGACCGTGGCCCTTTAAGGGCTCCGGGGCCGGGAGGGGGGCAGACGAGTTTCCCTGGTGGTGCCCAGAGTGGCCACCAGGTAAAGCTGGGGAGGGCTAGCCTCCCACTAGTTCGAATTAAGTGGCTTCACAGCCCTTAATTCGAACTACTTAATTCGAACTAGGCGTTAGTCCTCGTACAATGAGGTTTACCTAGTTCGAATGAAGCTCTCCGCTAGTTCGAATTAAGTTCGAACTAGCGGTTTGCCTGTGTAGCGCCTATCAAAGTTAATTCGAACTAACGTCTGTTAGTTCGAATTAACTTTGTAGTGTAGTCATACCCTGAGAGTATTTTGAAGGGGTCAACAAACGTGGATCCAGTAGATGTAGTGTACTTAGATTTCCAGAAAGCCCTTGACAAGGTCCCTCAGCAAAGGCTCTTACGTAAATTAAGTTGTCATGGCATAAGAGGGAAGATCTTTTCATGGATTGAGAACTGGTTAAAAGACAGGAAACAAAGGGTAGGAGTAAATAGTAAATTTTCAGAGTGGAGAGGGGTAACTAGTGGTGTTCTTCAAGGGTCAGTTCTAGGACTAATCCTATTCAACTTATTCATAAATGATCTGGAGAAAGGGGCAAAACAGTGAGGTGGCAAAGTTTGCAGACGATACTAAACTGCTCAAGATATTTAAGATCATAGCAGATTGTGACGAACTTCAAAAAGTGATTGGGCAACAAAATGGCAAATGAAATATAATGTGGATAAGTGTAAAGTAATGAACATTGGAAAAAATAACCCCAGCTATACATACAATATGATGGGGACTAATTTAGCTACAGCTGATCAGGAAAGAGATCTTGGAGACATCCTGGATAGTTCTCTGAAGACGTCCACGAAGTGTGCAGGGGCAGTCAAAAAAGCAAAGGATCTTAGGAATCATTAAAAAAGGGATAGACAATAAGATAGAAAATATCTTATTACCCTTATATAAATCCATGGTCTGCCCACATCTTGAATACTGCGTACTGATATGGTTTTCTCATCTCAAAAAAGGTATACTGGCATTAGAAAAAGTTCAGAAAAGGGCAACTAAAAATGATTAGGGGTCATGGAACAGGTCCTATATGAAAAGAGATTAAAGAGGCTAGGACTTTTCATCTTAGAAAAGAGAAGACTAAGGGGGGATATGATAGAGATATATAATATCATGAGTGGTGTGGAGGAAGTGAATAAGGAAAAGTTATTTACTTGTTGCCATTATATAAGAACTAGGGGCCACCAAATGAAATTAATAGGCAGCAGGTTTAAAACAAATAAAAGGAAGGTCTTCTTCACACTGTGCACAGTCAGCCTGTGGAACTCCTTGCCTTAGGAGGTTGTGAAGGCTAGGACTATAACAGAGTTTAAAAATGGCTAGATAAATTAATGGAGGTTAAATCCATTATTGGCTATTAACCAGGATGGGTAAGGAATGGTGTCCCTAGCCTCTGTTTGTCAGAGGGTGGAGATGGATGGCAGGAGGGAGATTGCTTGATCATTATCTGTTTGGTCCCCTCCCCCTGGGGTACCTGGCATTGGCCACTCTCCACAGACAGGGTACTGGGCTGAATGGACCTTTGGTCTGACCCAGTATGGCCATTCTTATGTTCTTATGTTAAATCTTTACTTACAAATAATTAATTAAGCCTGACCACAACCCTATGAGGTAGGGAATTAGCATACCTACATTTTTATATAGGAAAACTTAAGTAAGGAAGTCTAAGGAACTGTCAAAAGCCTAACAGGAACTCCAAATCTAACTAAAAATATTGGAAATTGGGTGCCAATTTCCACTAGGTTCTTCTGAAAATGTTCGAACCTCTTTGGGCAGTTCAGGAATTCTTTCAAAGAAACGGGCCATAAAAAGATAGTATGTAACTAAATATTAAAGAAGTACACTCAACAAACTGCAAAAGTACATATTTCCAACTGAGGACTGTCTATGGGAAAATACCATTTATCAAGGTGGTGATAAATTGAGCTTCACCTAGATGTTCTAGTAGTTTGTCTAGACAGAACATAGGGTATGCATCAAATTTGTAAATCACATTTATCTTCCTGAAGTTGATGCAAAATCGGATGGAGCCATCTGGCTTCAGAACTAATATAACAAAGCTGTGAGGCACGCTGTGGGACACCTCTGTGACCCCAGCTCCAACATAGTCTAGACACCTTGCTTTTTCACCTCCTGTACTGTCTGGGGGAGCAGTTGAGGGTTCTCTCAGATAATCTGTCCAGATCCAGTCTGGATGTGGTGGCACATGAAGTGTGTCCTTCCTGGTTGAGATGAAAACACAGAGAGGAAGACATTCACTAGGCTCTGCAGCTGATTCCTTTGATTAAGACTAAGTTGTTTCCCTACCTCTATAGTCTCTGAAGACAGAACACTTGGGCCACAGTTATAGTTTGGGGGGAGGATGAGGCAATGAATAGATTTTCTCGTTCCTTGCACACCGTCAGTAGGTTGGTGTGATAGATCTGGGTAGACTTCCCCAGGCTGCTTAACCTCATAAGGGCACAATTTGGTGCACAATTTCATGGGGCCCCTGCCCGTTGGTCAGTGTTTTAGACTCTGTACTCAGAAGTAAAAGAAAAACTTGATCACCTGGTCTGAAAGTGCATAACTGTGTTCGCTAGTTATATGAATATTTGTGGGTTTGTTGGGTACTGAGGAAGTTTTCTTTAGCCAAAGTTCCCACAGTCTCAAGTCTCTCCCTGTGTCTCCACACATATTGTAGGATATTCTGAGCTCTTGGGGTTTGTCTTTTCACATCCTCAGACCAGATCAAGGTTTCCCTGTGGCCATTGCCCAACAGGACCTCCAATGGAGAGAAATCCGTAGAGGATTTCAGGACTTTCCAAATGGCAAACAGAAGGGGTGAGATCAGGTGATCCCAGTGACACTGGTCTTCTGGCATAAACCTTTTCAGCATCTCCTTCAGTGTTCATTTGAAGTGTTCAACCAGGTGTCCATTTGTGGATGATAATTTGAGGTATGGAGGCTCTTTATTTTCAAAAGATTACAAACCTATTCCATCAAGGGGTTGATGAAAGATTGTACTTTGGTTGGTAAGCATATCCTCTGGGACTTGTATTTGTCCAAAAATGTTCAGTAGTTCATTGGCATTGGTGTTAAATAGGGGAATTGCCACTGGATAACAAGCAGCATAATAGACTCTCACCAATAGCTGGTTGCAGGCAGCTGCTCTTTTTTCTGCGGGACTGGCAAAAAGACTGTACCATTGTGTTTGAAGGGAACATAAATGGCCAGGAAAGGGACAAGGAAGGCTTTCACCCCCCCTTTTTGGTCTCACTAGCTGACATTCAGGGCAGATGTTGCAGAAGTGTTTTCCTTCTTGGTTTATGCCAGACTAGAAGAAGTGATGAAGAGCAAAGTCAGTCTTCCTCCTGTACAAGGTGGCCTGCATAGGGGATGGCATGGACCAGTAGCATGAATGCTCGTCAGTGCGGAAGAGGGATGAAGAGTTGTGACTGAATTTCTCCCATCACATGGTCTTTGTCCAAACAATAGGGTATGTCTAGACTACATGCCTGTGCTGACAGAGTCATGTAAATTAGACTACCCAACATAGTCAATGAAGCGGGGATTTAAATATCCCCCGCTTCATTAAAATAAAAATGTCCACCATGCTGTGCCGGCTCAGCTGATCGGCAGAGCGCAGCAGTCAAGATGCGGATCGGTCGACAGGGAACACCTTTGTCGACCACACCCTTTTGCCTCGTGAAACAATCAGCTGAGCCAGCACAGCACGGCAGCCATTTTTATTTTAATGAAGCGGGGGATATTTAAATCCCCACTTCATTGACTATGTCGGGTAGTCTAATTTACATGCCTCTGTTGGCAGAGGCATGTAGTCTAGACATACCCATAGAGTTGTTACTCCTGGAGCTCAAAGTAGGGGTATTGTGTAGTTCAATAGGGATCTATAAGCTCACCTTTAACCACTGGGAGTTGTATTTAGGCATGGCTCAGTGTTTCATGTTCCCTCTGGTCCTACACAAACTTAGTGTCTTGGGTCAGTAAGTCTCCTTCCTATAGTAGGGTTTGTAACATCTCATTAGGAGAATCTTCTGGCAGTACTTTGTCATGGTGGAGACTACAGTCCTATTCCAGCCAGTGTCAAAGATCAGGGGGTATGTCTACACTACAGCACTAATTCGAACTAACTTAATTCAAATTAGTTTATTCGAACTAAGCTAATTTGAAATAGTGCATCTAGACCTAAAAACTAGTTTGAATTAGCGTTTTGCTAATTCGAACTAGCATGTCCACATTGAGTGGACCCTGAACCGAGGTGAAGGCTGGCCGGAAGCAGTGCTGGCAGGGCATCCGATTAGTACTTAGAGCGTGGAGCTACTGCCTCAGGCTAGCCGAAGGCTGTGCTTAAAGGGACCCGACTCCCACCCTGGACAGACTGTTCTCAGGGGTTCCCCGCTCGCTTGTCTAACTCGATGAGGGACAGCAAAGCAGTCCTGGCTTGGAGTGCCCTGAATGCCCACACTCGGCACATCTCAGCACTTGGCCATCAGCCCGGCTGCTCTTGCCACAGGCTGCCATCCGGGGGGGATCAATCGGGGGGCTGCAGGAGAGCTTCCACCCCGAGGAGCCCGCAGAGCCACCCCAGTCCTCCCCATCGGGGGCTCGTACCCCAGTCCTCCCTCACCTCCTTCCACTTACCCCTCCCTAGTCCCACTTCCTGATGTACAAAAGAAAGGACACGTGTGTTCAAAAATAGAAACTCTCTTTATTGAACAAAACTCGGGAAGACTGGTAAAAGGAGGTGGGAGAGGAGAAGAGAGAGGGTGAGAGGGGGGGGGCAACTAAAATGATCAGAGGTTTGGAACAGGTCCCATATGAAGAGAGGCTAAAGAGTCTGGGACTTTTCAGCTTCGAAAAGAGGAGACTGAGGAGGGATATGATAGAGATCTATAAAAGCAGGAATGGTGTAGAGAGGATGCATAAAGAAAAGTTCTTCATTAGTTCCCATAATAGAAGGACTAGAGGACACCAAAGGAAAGGAATGGGTAGCAGGCTTCAAACTAATAACAGAAAGTTCTTCTTCACAAAGCAAATAGTCAACCTGTGGAACTCCTTGCTGCAGGAGGCTGTGAAGGCTACAACTAGAACAGAGTTTAAAGAGAAGTGAGATCAATTCATGGAGGTTGGGTCCATGGAGTGGTATTAGCCAGGGGGTAGAAATGGTGTCCCTGGCCTCTGTTTGTGGAAGGCTGGAGATGGATGGCACGAGACAAATGGCTTGGTCATTGTCTTCGGTCTATCCCTTCCGGGGTAGCTGGTGTTGGCCGCTGTTGGCAGACAGGCTACTGGGCTAGATGGACCTTTGGTCTGACCCAGTACGGTCGTTCTAAGCTCAGGGCTCAGGGTCGGGGGTCTCAGTGGACCACCTTGATTTTCATGCCAACCTGCTCCTGGGTGGCCAGGCTGGCAGCTATCCTGCCCTAGACAGCCACTTTCCTGTGCCTACTGCGGAGGTCGTGGATGAGGTCCACGATCTCCGCACTAGACCAGGCGGGCGCCTGCCTCTTGTGGCCTGGGCAGGCTCCCTGGAGCCGCCAGCCTGGTCCAGGGAAGAGTTGGAGGGCTGGGTGACAGTGGGTGGCTGGTTTGTGCCGTGCCAGGTGCAGGGTCTGCTGGCTGGGTGCTGGGAGGCTTGCACCTGGCACGGGCACCATAGCCAGACCGTGGCCCTTTAAGGGCTCCGGGGCCGGGAGGGGGGCAGACGAGTTTCCCTGGTGGTGCCCAGAGTGGCCACCAGGGAAAGCTGGGGAGGGCTAGCCTTCAACTAGTTCGAATTAAGTGGCTACACAACCCTTAATTCGAACTACAGGCAGTCCCCGGGTTACGTACAAGATAGGGACTATAGGTTTGTTCTTAAGTTGAATTTGTATGTAAGTCGGAACTGGCTCCAGATTCAGCCGCTGCTGCTGAAACTGACCAGGGGCTGACTACAGGAAGCCCGAGGCAGAGTTGCTCTGCCCCCAGCTTCCTGGAATCATCCACTGATCAGTTTCAACAGCGGCTGAATCTGGAGCCTGGGACAGAACAGCTGGGGCGCTGCCAGATAGGTCCCCCCAGGACCAACCCGGCAGCACCCCAGCTGCTTTACCGCAGGCGTCCACAACAAAAGCCTAGTCTGCTGGGGGGGGGAGTCGCACTAGCTGCGCCTCCCCCCCCCCCCCCCAGCTGACCAGGGAGACCTGGAGCAAAGCCGCGGGGGCGGCGGGGTCCCTCGCCTCTGCGGCTTTGCTCCGGAGCAAAGCCTTGGAGGCGTGGGACCCCGCCGCCTCCAAGGCTTTGCTCCAGGTGTCCCTGGTCTGCTCGGGGTGTCCCTGGTCTGCTGGGAGGAGTCCCCAGCAGACCAGGGACACCCCGAGCAAAGCCTTGGACGCGTTGGGGTCCCGCGCCTCTGCGGCTTTGCTCCGGGTGTCCCTGGTCTGCTCGGGGTGTCCCTGGTCTGCTTGGAGGGGTCCCCAGCAGACCAGGGACACCAAGAGCAAAGCCGCAGAGGCGGCGGGGTCCCGCGCCTTCAAGGCTTTGCTCCGGAGCAAAGCCGCAGAGGCGCGGGACCCCGCCGCCTCCAAGACTTTGCTCGGGGTGTCCCTGGTCTGCTGGGGACCCCCCCAGCAGACCAGGGACACCTGGAGCAGCTTTTCTCGCCCCAGAGGACGCGGTGGCGGGACCACTGCGAGTCTGGGTGGTTCCGCCGCCCGCAAGTTCCGGGGCAAGAAAAGCCCCATTCGTAAGTGCGTAACTCGGGAACTGCCTGTACTTAATTCGAAGTAGGCGTTAGTCCTCGTAGAATGAGGTTTACCTAGTTCGAATTAAGCGCTCCGCTAGTTTGAATTAAGTTCGAACTAGCGGTTTGCCTGTGTAGCGCCTATCAAAGTTAATTCGAACTAACGTCTGTTAGTTCGAATTAACTTTGTAGTGTAGACATACCCAGGTTTCCATGCCTACCCTAATTCCCTCAAGTGCTTCCTCTTGTTCCCTAGGAACAGGTCTTCATCCTCTTATTATGTCATAGAAGTGGTTCCAATTCTGACCCAAGATGACTGGGTAGGTCAAGGTTGGGGCTAGCCTGACCACAAGGGGTTCTGTGCTCTCCCTGTAGTGACTTCTACCTGGGTGATGGGATGGGACTTAATATCCCTGGGAGCTTCAGGTCTGGAAGCAAATTATCTCAAACTTGGGCTTGCCCAAATTCAGAGTGTATTAAACCTTATCACCTCAGTCCCATTTATTTGTATCAGCATGGTTACCGTTGCTGGTGTACACTTCCAGGCATGGCTTTCAGTCGTCCACTTGTGCTTAGCTGTACTGCATATAAGGGCTTTCCTAATAATGGTGGCACTAACTCCCACATGAGAAATAGACTCCTATCATTAGCTCTGGGAATTCTGGTTGAGAGCTGGGCCCGAGACTGTCTTTCCCCAGATGCTTGACCCTGTTATACTTCCTGGCCTGTGGTTGGAAGTACCTTGGGGACTCCAAACTTTATGCTCATGCCATGGTTGGAGAGCCTGGGACTTCTCCTCAGCTCGCAGCTGGAGGGCTGGCTGGGTACTCCGGGAGCACTCTGTCTAGCTTCAGTCTCCACTTATTGGGCTCCGTCTTCTGCTAAGAGATCCCTCTAGAGTCATTCAGTTGCTCAGATGAGAATGTGAGAGCCATCTCAGCTTCCAGATAATTTTCCATCAGATGCACAACATTGGTAAGTGCCACTGTTCAATGTCTGAGCATCCAGTCCCTGCTCCCCTTTGGGGGGATTTGGGTGAACTGCTCTGTCTGGATTAATTCGACCACCTCTACTCCAGTCCGCCCTTCAGGCTTTAACCCCCTCTAACATAGATCTTGCAGTTGGGCCTCTGGAGGTATCTTTGTCTGCAGAACTTCTGTCAGAAGAGCTCCTCGGTGATGTTGAGGTAGTCCCAGATAGTTGCTCTGACCTGTGTGTACTCTTTGGTGGCCTCTGCATCCAGTCCTCAGTATGCAAATTTTGCTGGCCCAGTCAGGTAGAGTACAGCAAGATAGCCACTGGTCAGGGGGCCTTTTGGCCCAGTGATGGGGTATACCAATGCCAAGGGTTAACCAGGGTTCCTTGGCTGAGAGAGTCCTGCTTCCACAGCCCTGCTGGGCATGCTCCACCTGGAGGCCAGCTACAAAGGCCGGTGGAGCAGCTCAGTCATGGCTGACTGCTGCAATGGAAGGAGGAATTACCAGAGCTCTGGGGGAAGAGCTATGGATGGACCAAACCATGGAGGCCAATCAGCAAGGAACAGCTGGAGAAAGCCCCCAGTCCGGAGGATAGTGGCGAAGAAGGCTGCTATGGCAGTGCTGGTATGAAGTAGCCCAGGGCAGAGAGTTAGGGTCCCCAGGAACTTGGAGTATTTCCGGTGGATTCTTGGCTGAGCTAGTAGTGGGCCACCTCACCACTGTCAGAGCCTTGGGCTGCGATCTGGTAGAGAGAGTGGGCAGCAGGTGGAGCATTTGCTGCAGGTGCCCTGAGTCCAAAATATACCCTTAACCCCTTGTTTCTAGTGTGGTTTTTATATATCCCATCACAGTCCACCAATGAAAGCTGCCCTGGGATTGCATTAAATCAGCACATTCCACTGGTCAGTGCTTCTAATGCTTCTGAGGTGAGGTATCGTGGGACTGGGCTGGGAAGACTGTGGGCTTGTTTTGCTTCTACCACCAGAAGCTATGTAACGTGTTGTATGAGGTTCTGCTGCTGTAACCTGGGGGGAAGGGTGTGAATCTACTCTGCATCTATAAGTACTAAGACAGATATATGTTAAGAAAAATGCACCAGTGCTAAATTTGTAATGTAAGTGCTTCCTAATACTGATAAAACGTAGTTCTGTTTGCAGAGAAGAATTATGATAAGGAAATAATAAGAAGAGAATGAAATGTTGAAATTTAGATCTGCCCTTCAATAGTACCATAGCCCTGGGCTATTTCTGTTTTGTCTGCATCATTGTCTAAACTAAAAATAACATTCCCATAGCCTTATTGTCAAAGTTGTTATAGCTGCTTCTTTAATTCTGTTTAAAAATGGATAGAGGGAAAGGCAACATAAATATTAAATATGTGCAGATATTTCAGTAAGTAACTTACAAGAGATTCCTGATGCTCTGAAGTGCTGCATAATTTTACTTGAGACATTTAGTAACTGCGATTGTCTGAAATATATTTTACTTATTTTTTTGTTTAATTATTTAACTATTGTGTCAATAAAAAATAACTATTTTAAAATGCGTATTTAGACATTAACTACAGTACCTATAAAAATGAAAATATTTCATCCACATAAAGCTATACAAAAGTTGTTTGATTTGTATTTGGGTCTTGTTTAAGATGTAAACTTTAGGAATTTATATTTCAGCACCATATTATAGACAAGGTACAGACCTCTTTTAATTCATAGCTAATGTGTACTTTTCATATTATTCATTAGGTAAATGAAAAGATATATTATTTGTTGGTTTTCTTTTAATAAGGTAAGGTTGCCAGATGGTTTCAACAAAAATATCAGAGACACTTGACATTACATCACGATCTACATTACATCTTATTTAGAAAATACTGAACTTTTATATTTTCTCAATTTGTTTCCCAAACAGAAAGCTCAAATACTGAACTGTCCAGTTCAAAACCGGACACCTGGCAACCCTATAATAAGGCCTTTTTCTTTCCTGAATAAGGAGATAATAAATATTGCCACATTAATAAACAATTGAAATCCTATTGAAAAATGAAAGATCATGCTACTGAATTATCTGTGGGATGTGAAGAAGCAGAATTGACTCTTGGGTTCTGTGTGGCCCTCAACAGTAGGGTTTATCTTTTTGAGTCTATATGGGGAAACCAGTTGTTCATCCTGCATAAGGAATGCAGATCTCTGTTGCCTAACTCGTGCTGGACCTATGCCTTCCCTTTGCTGGTCATAAAAAGAAAGTTCTGGCTGTAAAGGGGCCAACAAGAACAGGTCCGAAGTATTAAAATGATCCAAAACTCAAGATTGGGTTCAGCTGTATATCTATAGTAAGGTTCGAAGACGTTAAGGTCACATGTTCATTCTGTGATTGAAAAGATTTTATTATTAATTGGTTATGGGAATTAATAGTTACAACAGACACTTTGGTGTTTTTCAGCTTACTGGTTTAGAGGATGCTTTTGGCATAATTATAAGTACTTAAAATGCTTAGGTTTGGACTTTCAAATTATGCACTGTGTACCTTCATACATCTGGTCTTGCATGCTCTCAAACACCAGTGTATGTTTGCCATCTTGATTTGCAGACTTATTTCTGTCTTCATACACAAAGCCTCTGGCCCCCAACCCGTTGGTCCAGTTTTGCTGATTTTAACTTGTGTGTTTTGAAGTGATGCAACCTTTTATGTTGATCTAAAAGGACTGATATTAGTTGAAGATGGGATAATACAAGAGATAATTGAAACTGAAGTGCTTCAACTGTTGCTTTAGTGGTCAGTTGATAGATTTGAGTTCTTATAACTAAAGCTGAGAAAAGAAAGTTGGTGAATGTTTGTTTCCCTATTCCAGAGTAAAGTGAACTGTTTCATCTGTTGCAAAGTGCATAGTATCTGTGCAAACAAGTATTTCTTTTCAAACTTTTGAAGCAAAGGCAAACAGTATTTACTAAGCTAAAGAGGAAAATAGATGTGAAACGAAAAATGCTATTAAAGAAAAAATATGAAAATGTGTACAGGTTGAACCTCTCTAGTCTGGCACTCTCTGGTCTGGCAACATCCGTGACCCAGCATGATTTTAGTTAGCCAAATGTCCACTATTCATGAGTGTGGCCACGTTTTCTCCAGTGCCATAAAGTTTGTTTACAGTCACCAATCCTGGCTGTCCCAGGATTGACTCTCTAGTGGTTGATCTTTTAGCATTTGATTTAATGGGTCTAATGTAGACCTGTAAATCGAACGCTGAGGGCAGCCTCCGCCAGCGTCCAGTACTCCTTGTTGTGCAAGGAGTAAGGGAAGCTAACAGGAGCATGTGTTCCCATTGGCCTCGCACTGTGTGGAAGCCACCACAGCTCAGCTTAATGTAAGCTGACTCTATTTTGCGTAGCTGCAGTTGTGTACCTTAAATCAACAGTGATCTGTGTTATTTACCTTTAATTTATCCCTAAATGTCTTCTAAGAGCACAGTAAGCAGTGGAAGTCTAGCTAATGCTGCTGGAATATATTGACCTCTCTTGGTCCAGCAAATTCTCTTTTTCGGCACTGTGAGGTTCCAAGGGTGCCAAACTACAGAGGTTCAGTCTGTAGTATAATTCATATTGAGCCAAAAGTGGTATTTAAAAAGAAATTGTTTTACATATATGTAGACTTGTTTATTCCTTTTAATTACAAAAACTAAAAAAGTAAATGTATATTTCTGAAATATGTGCTAAATGTTTTGCAATTCATCAGCTGGTTATCATTTATAGAGAAAACAATGATCTATATAAGATGGCATTGACAAATAGTTCAAGATGTTTTGAGCTGAAGACAAATGTTGCAAAAATACTTAACTAACTTGAAAATTACACCAGCTATTCTTACTTCAAATTTCATTTGATATATTGTTCTGTATGATTTTATGGTAAACATATTATTCCTTGAACAGGAATAGAGTAAGCTGCCAGGAAGGGGGTTTGTTGTCAGAGTAGTTCCCGCCTCATGTTTTGTAAGAGATTTCATGGTCCCATTGTAAAGAGTGGATGATTTAAAACGTGTTCCCAAGATAAACTTTCCCATTGTCTTTAATGAGGATGGATAATACTGAGTGACAACTGCATTAGGAATGACACAGAAAGAGCTGTTAGATTTGTCAGAGCACATCACTTCAGGCATTGAAACTTGAGGATATTCTTTTTTCATAAGTTTTTGCTACTTATTGTGAGGACCCGGGATTGTGATTACTCACTCAGGTGTATGTTTTTGTTTTGTTGATGTAATATTTAGATAGCTTTTGAAAGGTAATTGGTAGTAAATATGGTCTGTACATTGTCATATTAACCCTATCCTACTTCTGATAATACAGTGATTTCTTCACTCAGAAGTAATTAAACAACAAATGTTCCTTTAATTGGTTTAAAAATATCAATTTAAAAGATTTCTTGAGTGAAAACTGATTTATTTTAAATTTTTCTGAATGAAAAATATTTAAATTCTATATTTACAAAAATGGATTTTAAATACTCATATAAAAAATATATACCCTGTATTGGCACAATAGAGCTACTGGGATAAAGACATAAAAATTGGGATGCTAATGCATGTAATTTACATTAAATTTAAAAATGACATTTCCTCATACAGAAAGCCTATTAAAATATTAATAATTGAATAATTAATAATGTATGACTTTTTCTGATGTTTAAAATCTCTCCAAACTACAACATGCCTATCAGTTTCATTTTGAACATGCAATTGGTCACTTTTTCGCCTTGATTCATTTTGCCTGGCTGCCAACCAAATTTTGCCTGTGTATATATTCTTGACACTAATAATGACTGAGTTTCTGTTCGTTTGCGTGCAAGATTTCCCAAGCGGCAGTTTGGAGCTCAGATAAACTATCTATCATGATTGCATACAACTAATCTGCCTCAACCAAACCAGCCAATGATTGAAATTACACTTGACAATTCACCTCTCCTTGGCATGCCTGAGGTGAACATAGCTACAGACCATCCCCGGAAGGGCAGAGCAACTCCTCCATATGCTGGGGAGGATCCTTTTTATTTATGTCAAGAGACTTTTTGCAAAGCATGTAAAGTCAGGGTAGATTTTTTTAACTTCCTTATTTTCAGAGCTATTACTGCTGCTGCTCTTTCCTTAGCAGAGCATTTTATTTTGCAATATATTTTCTGATTATCAATTCATTAATTAATGCTTATCTTATTAGAAACTGGTATACGTTATCCAAGATAATATTATGTATACAGAGATTTAAAAATGAAAAAGGCATTTCATCTGTTGTCTAAGAATATTGTTTTATTAATAGAACAAATGATAGTAAAATATCAGACAAAATGCCTGTTAATCTGTTGATCTTTATCACAGTTTACACCTGCTTGGAGCATTTTTATAATACAGAAACTGAGAAAGAATGGCAAGAAAAAACTTGCCTCTGTCAAACACAAATTCTTTTAACATTAGATTTCAGAGTGTATGTTTATTTAAAGGTTGCTAATTTTTTATTGATTTGTTTAAATATCTGCTGAAAATGTGAAAAGAATAAAACTTTGACTTCAGATCAGGATTACTGAAATATTTCTCCAGGATAAAAGCATATATTGAAGGTGCTTTCTGCATGTTTTCAACCTCTTTACATAAGATATGTTTTGTAATAGTTACTTCAGGAATAAATTGAAGATAATTTTAAATAGTCTTTTTCTTCACAGGTGCTATATTTCATATTTGCTAGTGTGTTTAACTGAAAATCATCCTTTATGATGAGAAAACAATGATCATTTTCAAAATACAAAATTTAAAAGTAGTTCAGCTGACAAAATCATATTCCCAGAAAGATGGGATTCATGGTGTAAGGGGTTAGGACCATACTCTTTGATAAAGTTTCCTCTTATGGTTATCATTTGTGCGAAGGTATACTTTCTGGTAAAAAAAAAAAGTCATAATAAAATAGAGCAAATTAGAGTATTAAACTCTAGAGCAGTAGTCCCCAACACAGTGCCCACGGGCACCCACCAGGGCATTTATGTGCACCCACCGAGTGACCAGGGCCGGCCAAAGACACTCTTGCGCCCCGGGCGCACGGCACGTGCATGGCCCCCGGCTGCACAGTGCATGAGCGGCGTGTGCGCAGCCCTGGCCACGTGGCGCATGAGCGGCCCCGGCTGCGCAGCACATAAACAGTCCCACCCCCGGGCGCCCGGCAGCCCCAAAAGGTTGGGGACCATTGCTCTAAAGTGTCTTTTGCTACCTTCTATTATTTTTGTGTAACAACACATGTTGCGTGTTTTAAATTTGAGCCAAAGAATGAAGATATGAAATAGAGGTGTCCGCTTAAATAACTGCACAGCTTCTGGTGCTATAAAGGGAAGCTACATGTGTGTATATGAGAGCAAAATATAGCTGATGACTGTTGTTCTAGTTCTATTACAAACACATCAATTCAATTCACAGATCTCTCATTTTTCATAAGTGAAACATAGTTTTTCTAGGGTTAGTTTTTTTTTTTTTTGAGGATTAAGTTCAGCTTAAGTTAATGAAGATCTTGAGATGGCTGACAGCTTCATATAATGTATCTGCGTTTGTCTTTAGATCTGGGGGGATGATGCTAGCTATATGGTATCACACTTCTAGGAGCATTTACAGCTCACAAGTTCAGAAGACCAGAGCCCTGTTACGTATGTGAATCATTAAGCAGGGAGGAATAAGTGTGTCTCTGAGCAGGGAGGAATAAGTCATCCACTAAACTATTTATAGGTGATTTTTTTCCAGTAACAGTGTAGCAAACCTACACCAAAACTTATCTTATTTCCCATACTTATCTAGTTATTACCATTGACTTTCTTCATCTGTGCCTCCTCTCTGACTGTTTGATACTCTTTCTGTGATCCTGTAAACAATCCTAGAAAGATAATTATATTTTCTGAATAACAAGGACTTGATATTGATTTCATAAGCAGCATGGTAGATTTCCTATGCTTGGACTAAGTGACTGGGGTAAGGCTAAGAGAACACTGAATTGTCTTGTTCCTTTAGGGCACGTCTACACAGCAGGTCAAAAATCAAATTAAGCTACGCAACTTGAGCTACATCAATTACATAGCTTACATAAAAATAGCTTAATTTGGCTTATGGCTCTATCTACACAGCAGAAAGTCAAAAGAAGAACATTCTTCCTTTGACTTCCCATACTCCTCATAAAATGAGGATTACAGGAGTTGGATTAAGAAGTCCTCCAGCTCGCCATTATTTCAAAATAATGGTTTGCAGTGTAGACACGCTCTTTGTTATTTCAGAATGTCAGACATTGCCTTGCCGTGTAGACATTGCCTTAAAGACTATCTCCTTTTTCTTGCCACAAAAAAATTGATTTTGCTATTTGCTTTGAAGTCTCTTTAGCATATATACTCTTCCTTCTGTATGTTGGAAGTGCAGTTCTGGTCAGAAAATATCTACCTAAAAATTAAGTATTTTTAACAGAATTGCTGCTCCCTCATATGTATTAAACCGTTGTAATTTTAACTTAACTTGTTAAAATAAGTTTTTAATTTTTCTCTCCTGTTATCATCATCAATTCTGTAGCATGGTAGGAGAACAATCTGGATTATTTTTACCTTGTAGATCATCAATAATATACAAGCCAGAAAAAACACATCTTGATTTTCCAGTTTTAGTGTCCGCGGTTAGAAAAGACTTTTTCTTACTTCTGAACTGAATGAATTTGATTCAAAGTCCTTGATATGGAGTAAAAGTAATACAGTGGTAGTTTTAGGGACATTTATGAAAGTGTAATAGCATTATATATCAAAGAGATTGGAAAGCTGAACTTCTATGAAGGCTGGAAGTTAAACTTTTAACTTTCCAGCATCACCAGTTTGTTGGGGTTTTAGATCACAAGTCTCAGAGGGATAGCTGTGTTAGTCTATATCTTTAAAAAAGCAATGAGTAGTCATCTAGGACCTTAGACATTAACAAGTTTTAGATCACAGTTAGTTTGCTAATTATTATAAACATCTGTCTGCTTCAGTGGGATAAGCTGAATAGATGTAGGTGTGTCAGTTCCAAGATATTAGAGAGACAAGGCGGGTGAGGTAATATCTTTTATTTGACTAACTTATAAGAACAACCCAGGAAACTACAGACCGGTCAGTTTAACGTCTGTCCCAGGGAAGATAATGGAGCAGGTAATTAAGAAAATCATATGCAAACATTTGGAAGGTAATAAAGTGATAGGGAATAGCCAGCATGGGTTTGTGAAGAACAAGTCATGCCAAACTAATCTGATAGCTTTCTTTGATAGGATAACGAGCCTTGTGGATAAGGGAGGAGCGGTGGATGTCATATACCTAGACTTTAGTAAGGCATTTGATACGGTCTCGCATGATATTCTTATTGATAAGCTAGGCAAATATAACTTAGATAGGGCCACGATAAGGTGGGTGCATAATTGGCTGGATAACCGTAGTCAGAGAGTTGTTGTTAACGGTGCTAAATCCTGCTGGAAAGGGATAACAAGTGGAATTCCGCAAGGGTCTGTTTTGGGACCCATACTGTTCAAAATCTATTGGGATAGAGAGTACGCTTATTAAGTTTTCAGATGATACCACACTGGGTGGGGTTGCAACTTCTTTGGAAGATAGGGACATAATTCAAAATGACCTTAGCAAGTTAGAGAAATGGTCAGAGGTAAACAGGATGAAGTTTAATAAAGAGAAATGCAAAGTGCTCCACTTAGGAAGGAACAATCGGTTTCATACATACAAGATGGGAAGCGACTGTCTAGGAAGGAGCATGGCGGAAAGTGATCTAGGGGTCATAATGGACCACAAGTTGAATATGAATCAACAGTGTGATGCTGCTGCAAAAAAAGCAAATATGATTCTAGGTTGTATCAACAGGTGTGTTGTAAGCAGTGAAGTCGTTCTGCCGCTCTACTCTACACTAGTTAGGCCTCAGCTGGAGTACTGTGTCCAGTTCTGGGCGCCACATTTCAAGAAAGATGTAGAGAAATTGGAAAGGGTACAGAGAAGAGCAACAAGAATGATTAAAGGTCTAGAGAACATGACCTATGAAGCCAGGCTTCATGAACTGGGCTTGTTTAGTTTGGAAAAAAGAAGATTAAGGGGGGACATGATAGAGGTTTTCAAATATCTAAAAGGGTGTCACAAGGAGGAAGGAGAAAATTTGTTCCTCTTGATTTCTGAGGACAGGACAAGGAGTAATGGGCTTAAAGTGCAGCAAGGGAGGTTTAGATTGGACATTAGGAAAAAATTCCTAACTGTCAGGGTGGTCAAATATTGGAATAAATTGCCAAGGGAGGTGGTGGAATCTCCCTCTCTGGAGATATTTAAGAACAGGTTAGATAGACATCTGTCAGGGATGGTGTAGGTGGAGCTTGGTCCTGCCTTGAGGGCGGGGGGCTGGACTCGATGACCTCCCTTCCAGGCCTATGATTCTATGATTCTATGTTGGTAAGAGAGATAAGCTTTGGAAAAGAGCTCTGTGTGTCTGAAAGACTTATCTCTCTCGTGAACAGAAATTGGTCCAATAAAAGGTTCACTCACCTTGTTACTTCAATCCTGATTGATACTAAATTTTCACTGACTTTTTTACTTTAATCAGGAAAGAGATCTTGGAAGTTATCGTAGATATTTCTCTGAAGACGTCCACGCAGTGTGCAGCAGCAGTCAAAAAAGCAAATAGGATGCTAGGAATTATTAAAAAAGGGATAGAAAATAGATGTAGAATATCTTACTGCCCCTATATAAAACTATAGTACGCCCATATCTTGAATATTGTGTCCAGATGTGGTCTCCTCACCTCAAAAAAGATATTTTGGCATTAGAAAAGGTTCAGAAAAGAGCAACTAAAATGATTAGGAGTTTGGAACGGGTTCCATATGAGGAGAGGCTAAAGAGACTGGAACTTTTCAGTTTAGGAAAGAGGAGACTGAGGGGGGATGTGAGAGGTATATAAAATCATGAGTGGTGTGGAGAGGATGAATAAAGAAAAATTATTTACTTGTTCCCATAATATAAGAACTAAAGGACACCAAATGAAATTAATGGGTAGCAGGTGTAAAACTAATAAAAAAAGTTCTTCCTCACATAGTGCACAGTCAGCCTGTGGAACTCCTTGCTAGAGGAGGCTGTGAAGGCTAGGACTACAACAGAGTTTAAAAAAGAGTTAGATAAATTGATGGAGGTTAGGTCCGTAAAAGGATATTAGCCAGGGGGTAAGGAATGGTGCCCCTGGCCTCTGTTTGTCAAAGGCTAGAGAAGGATAGCAGGAGACAAATTGCTTGACCATTGTCTTCGGTCCACCCCTTCTGAGACACCTGGTACTGGCCGCTGTCGGAAGACAGGATACTGGGCTAGATGGACCTTTGGTCTGACCCAGTATGGCCATTCTTATGTTCTTATGTAACAATGTATACTCTTGACTGGATCACTTTCTTTACATTCTGGTCTGAGCTTTTCATTCAGTTTACAAATAAGCTTTTCTGTAGTGATTTCTATCTTGGCCTCGTAGTGGTTTTTTTTTTATCACCATTTCCAGTTAATTTCCACTGAACTTTTTCAAGGCAGTGATATAGGGTATGATCAAACTATACCAAGGATCCCAGATAGCACCAATTAAAGGGACTAGGCCCTCAGCTTAAGAAAATCAGTTTTTTTCTGTTTTATTTTGGATTTGATTCTACCTGATCTAGGTGTATTTAAGTATGAAAAGGATGAATCTTGTATTTTAGTACTTCTAGATTTACCAGTATGTTCAGCTGTTGTTTTACTAAACTCTGTGTACCCCACTTCCCACTTCTTAAGACATTCTAAGAATATTGGAAGCAAAACATGAGCAAAGTAATCATTTGGTAGCTATTACAAATACCATTTTTGTTAGTATGTACATCATGGTATAGAGTATGAAAAGAGTTGGATGAGATGATCTCCTGCTTTCTGGTGTTAGTTTTTAATAAATCTTGGAATACTGGGGAAATTCCAGAAGACTGGAAGAGCTGAATATTGATACAAAATTAAACCTGGTAACTAAGGGCACTTTAGTTCAACATCAATCCTGGTCAAAATAATGAAGACGCTGATATGGGATTCAACAGATAAAGAATTAAAAGACATGAATATAATTAATGTCTGTCAACAGGATAGTATGGAAGCTAGAAAATGGCAATAAAACCTTTGATCTTACAAGTATGATTGACAAAGGTAACTGCACAGATATTTAGACTTTTGTAAGGTATTTGAGTTCGTACTGTACAACATTCTGACTAATAAATATCATTATATAGTATCAATAGAGCACTCCTTAAATTGATTAATAATTGGTTAATTGACAAAAAGTAGTTGTCAGTGAGAAATGATCCTTGCATGAGGGTATTTATACTAGAATTCTGTGGGAATCAGTACTAGGTCTCACGATGATCAATATTTTTATTAATGGTCTGGAAGTAAAATATTAAATCACTGCTGATAATATTTGCAGAAGAGACAAAGGTGGTGGAATGTCATGCTGAGTGACCTGGATTATATGCTAACCTACACTCATTCAAACAAAATGTATTATAATAAAGTCAACTGTGAAATTATATGCCTGGAAATAAAGGATGTAAATCATATGTACAGAATGGGAGATTAGATTATGGAAAACAACGACAGAAAAAGATGATCGAATGATGCTTCAGCAGAAAGGGCTAATAAATACTTAGGTGTATGAATAGGAGAGTAGTGAGTAGGGAGATAACGTTATTATAACACTGATGAGACCGATACTGTAATATTGCATCTATTTGTAGTGTCCACATTTTAAAATGGATGTTAAAAAATTTGTAGCATTCAGAAAAAGACTACAAACATTATTTGAGTTTCAGAGAAATGCCTTACTGTAAGGGACTTAAAGTGCTCAACCTGTTTTTAGCTTATCAGAATGAAAACTGAGAGGTGACTTGATTATAGCTTATTAGGTTTGGGGTGCTGGCTGCCCTGCAAAGAGAGAACTTCCCCCAGAGAGAACTCCCCCCTGCAGCAGCTTGGGGACATGTGAGAGGTGACCACAGCAGTTCCAGCAGGCACAGTTGGAGGAGGGTACCTGTTCCCCAGCTGGGGCAGGTCCAGGCTTGAGTGGGTCAGGGCCAAGGAAGAGGTGCTCTGTCCCACAATTGTGGCAGCTTTGCACCAGCTCAACGCTGGGGCCCACAGGCACAGGGCCTTTTGCCCTGGCCATGGTAGCTTTAGGCCTGGTGAGAGATATGTCTCCCACTTCAGCCCTGAGCCCGCCATATGTGGGTCTTAATAGGTTGCTGTGTGGGGAACTTAGACCCACAGGGTTGCTGCCAGCCCTTTCCTTTACCCATTCTGATCCACAGCCAACCTGCTACTGAGACCACATCCTCTCCCCTAAGTGAGGGTTAAAGGTGGCTAGGCTATAAAGGAGGAGGGGGCTTGTGACTCCATGTTGTAAAAGTCATAGGAGCCCTGAACATTCCCTAATTTCTTCTCCTTTAGAGAATACCTCCTTTAAAACTTACACCAGTCTTTTTTATCTAGGCACAGTATCCATTCCATGCAGCATCAACTGCGAAGAGGCTGCCACCCCCAAAACCTAGCTCGTATTTCCAAGTCTGATAGTTGGATCCTGTCTTTCCTGAATAACTCTGGTATCCCGTATATCATGCTCTGATGAGAAATTACTAATCTTCCTATGCCACCTCCAAATTTGGCCATCTCCCTTCCCATTTACCTTGTCAAAATATGGCGGTTTCAAAACTCCCTACAACACTTATGCGTCAGGACATCTCACCAAATAATTTTACTTGTGGAGAAAGCTCCGAGATCTGCCCCCTGTCCCTCATAGATCTGAGCAATCAGTCCATCTCCTTACATGTTCCCAAATCATTTTCCCTGAGGTAAACGACAGTCGTATCTGAACCATCTCCTACCTGCAAATCTCTAGGCAACATAGAAGCTTTCATATGCCAGCAGATCCATACGACTGGGTACTTGCATCTGGAATAAAAAGCCAAATGAAAATTAACACATTACCCTCCTGGAGTGTATCAGACATTTTATATGCTTCAGAATACAGATGCCAAATTCTCTGAATTGCCCAAGCACTTACACCTAGCTGAGCCACTTCTGTTGCCACCCAGATTCGGAATGAGTGGGCACTATATTCATGTGTTGGAAGCCCCAACCTCTTCCCTAAAGTGATAGGGAATAGCCAGCATGGGTTTGTGAAGAACAAGTCATGCCAAACTAATCGGATAGCTTTCTTTGATAGGATAATGAGCCTTGTGGATAAGGGAGAAGCGGTGGATGTCATATACCTAGACTTTAGTAAGGCATTTGATACGGTCTCGCATGATATTCTTATTGATAAACTAGGCAAATATAACTTAAATAGGGCCACGATAAGGTGGGTGCATAATTGGCTGGATAACCGTAGTCAGAGAGGAGTTGTTAATGGTGCTAAATCCTGCTGGAAAGGGATAACAAGTTGAGTTCCGCAAGGGTCTGTTTTGGGACCCGTACTGTTCAATATCTTCATCAACGATGTAGATATTGGGATAGAGAGTACGCTTATTAAGTTTTCAGATGATACCAAACTGGGTGGGGTTGCAACTTCTTTGGAGGATAGGGACATAATTCAAAATGACCTTAGCAAGTTAGAGAAATGGTCAGAGGTAAACAGGATGAAGTTTAATAAAGAGAAATGCAAAGTGCTCCACTTAGGAAGGAACAATCAGTTCCATACATACAAGATGGGAAGCGACTGTCTAGGAAGGAGCATGGCGGAAAGGGATCTACAGGTCATAGTGGACCACAAGTTGAATAAGAGTCAACAAGTGTGATGCTGCTGCAAAAAAAGCAAATATGATTCTAGGTTGTATCAACATGTGTGGTGCCATTCTACCGCTCTACTCTGCACTAGTTAGGCCTCAGCTGGAGTACTGTGTCCAGTTCTGGGTGCCACATTTCAAGAAAGATGTAGAGAAATTGGAAAGGGTACAGAGAAGAGCGACGAGAATGATTAAAGGTCTAGAGAACATGACCTATGAAGCCAGGCTTCATGAACTGGGCTTGTTTAGTTTGGAAAAAAGAAGATTAAGGGGGCACATGATAGCAGTTTTCAAATATCTAAAAGGGTGTCACAAGGAGGAAGGAGAAAATTTGTTCCTCTTGGTTTCTGAAGATAGGACAAGGAGTAATGGGCTTAAAGTGCAGCAAGGGAGGTTTAGATTGGACATTAGGAAAAAATTCCTAACTGTCAGGGTGGTCAAATATTGGAATAAATTGCCAAGGGAGGTGGTGGAATCTCCCTCTCTGGAGATATTTAAGAACAGGTTAGATAGACATCTGTCAGGGATGGTGTAGACGGAGCTTGGTCCTGCCTTGAGGACAGGGGGCTGGACTCGATGACCTCTCGAGGTCCCTTCCAGTCCTGTAATTCTATGATTCTATGATTCATTTCCTGTCTTAAAACTGTAACAAACTGGTATGTTGAAAAAAATTAAAAAATAACAAATAGTCTTGCAGCTCCTTAGAGACTAACAAAAAATGTAGATGGTATCATGAGCTTTTATGGCACAATCAACTATTCGTTATTTTTTAAGTTTATTCAGTTGCAGACTAACAGCTACCCCTCTGAAACTAGTATGTTGACAGGGGACTCCTATTAGCACGGATAAAGAGGAACCCATCCCTCCCAAGTCTTACTGACATGTATTCCCTCACAGCCTTCACAGAGCAGATCCTGGGTTTGCCACCTTCCTGTAAAGTAATGGGTTTGGTCTGACCTCCTTTATCCATCTTTGGCCTACTACAGATTAGTATCAGCAGTTGCTCCTCCCTGTTCTCCCTGTGAGATATACCTCACTTCATTAAAATGACTCAAACTGTTCCCACATCCCTATCCTTTTTCATCTCTCTGGTAACTCTTATAAAATGATTGTCTAAATATGCCTGCAGAGAGAGCTGCAAACTGGGCTCAAAATGCTTGCCAAAGGGCTACCACCTGACAAGCAAAGTTAAGATGCCTAATAATAGATTGCAGCTCATGGAATGCTCTTGGCAGCTCTACCTTCCCTAACCAAACTGAAAGTCCTAAAGCTTATCAAGAGGGAATGTCTGACTCAGTCTGTAATTAGGGGAAGGCCTCTCCACATTTCCCCCCTAAAGAATTGCCATCTCTTTTTACAAAGGGACTGAAAGGTGTCCCTCAGGTTAATACACTCCCAAATTTGTCCTCACTGAGAACAAAAAGTCATCTAAGTAATGCAGAACCTGCTGTAAATCAGCTTCCTGCATCACTGCCCAGTGAAGCATTGTGCTAAATTTCTCAAATGCCAGATAGCAAATTGCACATCCCGTAGGCATAGCTTTATAAAAATAAAATAGTCCTTTGAAAGAGAAACCTGAAAGGTTAAAGTCAGAGAGATGCATCAGCAGCAGTCAGAAAGCACTCTTGCTATCCCACTTGGCCATCAGTGCCCCAGGCTACGGGACCTAACTATTCACACAACCTTATCAACAGGAATAGCACACAGAATGCAAAACTGGTTCTAGTCCATTGTTAACTGAATGAGTAAGACTGGTGGTGACTTAAGAAAACTTCAGCTGAGTGTAACTTAGAGGGACTAAGCCAAGGAGAAAAACCCACAAGTTCTATGAGGAATGTCCCTGTGGATGCTCCGTTATAAGTGTTTTGGCAGCAATCCCCTGTGGCAGCTTGCGTGCGGTGCCATAACACGACACTATGAGCGGTAATCGATGCAAGTCGTCAAACGTCCCTCAGTTCCTTCTCTACAGCCCTCGGCTTAGGTCAGAACTCAGCACGCAGCTCCTTCCCCTTTCAGGTACCTCCACCATGCTAGATTCTCCAGGTTTTAAAAGATGCCTCACTTGCAGGCTCTCCATTCCAATCTCAGATGGCCATGCTTAGTGCATCCAGTGCCTTGGGGATGCTCATGTCCCACAAAAATGCCCTAATTGTATGAAGTTTTCAGCAAGGTTTCTGATGGCATGAGCCCTTCAGATAAAATGGCACCTCCTGGAGAAATTTCTAAGACCAGCTTCTGAACCAGAGTCTCAAACCCATCCTCAGGACCCTCCAACTAAGAAACACCCTAAACAAAAATTGCCAGGGAAGTATTTCCCTTCAAAAAAGCGCTCACTAGCAGTAAAGTTCACCTCGGCACCATCCTCATCGGACTGAGAGGTTCCAGGCACGTCTGGATGGACAAGTCCCATGGGGCTAAAGCGTTTAAACAGCCATGCTTTCCATCCGGCTTCAAATCCAAGAGCAAGACAGCTATTCTGTTCTCAAAGGAACTGGTGGCTCTGCAGGCATTTGTACCTTTGGCACTAAAAAAAGCAGCCAGGCAGACTCACACTGCCAGCACCATTCGTACAGACAGTCACCTACCTGGCACCAACAATGGCACAAAGCTTCACCATACAAGGGCTGCTTACTTCACACATGAGCTTGTCCATCTCCATTGTTCTGGGCACTCTGATTTTCAGTACCATCTTTTGCGCTAGGGACCTAGCAGACTAATGACACTGACTAGCTCTGCCCCGCTCTGCCCCGCCAAATGATGATAAGATCTCTTTCTCACCCTATCATTCATCTGCCAAACCTACCACACAGCCTTAATCACCTCAGATGTCATGACAAGTCTGGCAACCATTTCCATGGATGCCACCCATTCCTCTCCCTCCCTCTTGGCCAGTCTGGGACTCAAGGGCCCTCTATTGAGCTCAAAAATTTGCTCCTTTCACAGACAATGGATCCTAGGAGGCAAGAAATCCCCTCCCAGTCCCATTTGGACACACACCAAGAGGGCACAGAGGGCTTTCAAAGTGTATAGGAGGACGACAACATGCCTCTGTACACCTGTCATCATCATTACTGGATGAGACTATCATGCTGTCCTACCCCCCGGTGGGGAGAAGATTTCATATCATTCCAAGATCTCTTCAAAATGGTGGCAGATTCATCGGACATCTCTCTTGAAGAGTTATCCAAAACACAGCATAAATTGACGGACATCCTTCAGGCCTCCCCTTATTCAAAGAAAGCCTTACCAATAATGAGGTCACAGTGTACCCTGCCCAGGTAATCTGGCAAACCTCCGCATCATCCCATCTTCTTCTAAGTGGGAGGACCAAAAGTATTATGTGCCAGGTAAAGGAGCCAAATTCTTCTCTTCCATCCTACACCAAATTCTCTAGTCGTAGAGGCAGTACACAATAGAGCAAGCAGGCTCAGTTAAAAACAGCCCCCTACAACAAGGATTGGAAGAGATAAGACATCTTCTGCAGGAAAGCAAACTCATTGGCCTTCCTGTAGTTTCACATCATGAACCTCTCCACTCTGTTGGCAAAGTACAGGTACAACTTATTTACGAAAATGAGGCTGTTTTTGATAAATAACGAGAAGACAACAAAGATACAAACAAAGCCAGTATAGCAGAAGGATCACTCATTGTGAAGACAGCTCTGCAGCCATTATTAGACTCGTTTGACACTGCTACTAGATCTTTAGCAACCGTCATAGTTATGTATTGGGTATGCTGGCTGCACCTCTTGGGATTCCCTAAGGGGGTACAATCAACAGTAGAAGATTTACCTTTTGAAGGCCAGAAGTTATTCACAGAGATGACCAGTGCTTCTCTGCATACTTTAAAAGATTCCAGGGCAACTCTCAAGACACTGGGTATGTATGTCCCCCAAACCAGGAAGAAACAAGGGCATTATTATACCCAGTCAAAAGCAACATGCATATGACCAGACAGGCAGGCAGAAACAGCCTTGTAGGAAGCATATCAGGAACAGCCTCCATCTTCTCGACCATCTACTTCCTATCAGTAATTTTCAGATCTTAGTTGAAGGTTTGACAACCCCTATGCAACAGGATTTTCAGCTTCACAACCAAGAATTGGTCTTCTGCTTCCTCCCATACTATATGACCTGGGAGCAAATTACATCAGACAAATGGGTGCTGGAAATAATATCACAGGATTTCTTCATTCCTTTCTTATCCACCACACCTACATAACCCTCTTTCTCATCCCTCTTCAGGCGCCCCTTCCACGAGATCCTATTGCCACAGGAAATATAGCACCTGCTTCAACTAGGAGCCATAGAACTTGTTCCCATGCAACACGGATACTTTCTGACCCTGAAAAAGACCATCTAAACAAGTTCCTAAAGAAGCAATATTTCAAAATGGTTACATTGGCTAACATAATCCTGGCATTACAAAAAAGGGGATTGGTTGTCATCCCTTGATCTACAGGATATTTATTTCCATATCACAGTTCATCCAGCATACAGATTTTTATACTTCAATCTACGCAACCAGTATTACAAATTACATGTTTAGTCACGGCTCCCGGGATTTGGTTTTTTGTTTTGTTTTGTTTTGTTTTGTTTTGTTTTGTTTTGTTTTGTTTTTGAAGGTGTTCTCAGTATTTATAACTCATCTACAAAAGTCAGAAGACATGAGTTTTCCATATCTAAACAACTAATAACTGCTCCATCCCTGTAAAAAGCAATACGAAATGCAAGCCTCACACTCAATCTTTTTGCTTCCCTGGGATTCCAAATAAGTGAACAAATTCTCAACTCATACCTACACAACAACTGGAGTTTTTTGGCGCTATTCTAGACTGTACACAGGTGTACGGCAAACTCCCTCAGCATCGCTTCCTGGCATAGGGAACATCACCACCCTTGCCACTACCATCATCAGTGGTCTTCAGGTCTCAGGTAGACAATGTCTGCAACTTCTTGGACATATGTCAACAACGACTTATGTAGTAAAACTTGCCAGACTCCATAAGTGTTGCCTCCAAAAATGGCTCTGGACCTGTTATATCCCAAACAAACATCATTTGGACAAGTTCCTCAGTGTTCCAAAGGAAAATGCTTCCTGGAGTGGCAACTATAGCCACAGAACCTGTGCACCAAGGTATCCTTCCAACATACAACACCTATTTTTTGGCTCACTACAGATCAATCTCTGGAGATTTGGAGGGGGCACTTCTCAACAACCACATCATCAGCTCATATCAACCTGCTCAAGCTCAATGCTGTCAGTTGTATATACGAGCATTTCTTTCCCCTTATTTGCAACAGATGGCTCAAAATACTTATGGACAAAACAGCATGCATATTCTACATAAACTGCCAGGAAGAAGCACAATCAAACCACCTCTGTGGAGAAGCCAGCAACCTATAGCAATGATGCATAAACCATCAAATAGAAATTTAAGCCACCTACCTGCTGGGACATCAAAATAAGATAGAAGACCACTTAAGCAAATGTTTTTACTGCAAACACGAGTGGGAGATTCCCCCGCAGGTCATCCAATACGTATTCCAGGACTGGGACTATCTGGACATAGACTTATTTGCAACTTAACACAACTCAAAATGTTCCAAATATTGCTCCAGAGTCAGGCTAGGGATGAATCTCATGGGAGATGCCCTTCTCATCAAGTGGGACTATCCCCTCATGTAAGCCTTTCCTCCTATCCCACTACTCAGCAGGGTCCTTTAAGAAATCATATGATACAAGGCATGAGTAATGGTAATCGCGTCAGCATGGCCAAAAGAGACATGGCATCCTTATCTGAATTAACTAGCTATGGTACCTCCCTCGCACTCCTCATCTTCTTATCCAAGATGCAGAGCAAATCCTTCGTCATGAGATTCCACTCCTACGTCTCAAAGCATAGTTGCTGAAGGACTAGCTATATCTGATCTACCCTTCACCGAAGAAATAAAACAAATAATGCTTAACAGTCGAAAGTCTAGTAGAAGACAAACTTATTCCCAAAAATGGTGTCGCTTTCTTATCTGGGTGGAATCTCAATCCATCTCTCCACATTCTGCACCACTTTATACAATTCTGGACTACGCGCTCTCTCTGAAAAAAACGGGCCTGACTAACATCTTGATCAAAGTCCACTTAGTTGCAATTTCAGGTCAACATAATAGGGTAGATGACCATAAGTATTCGCACATCCAACAACAAAATTTCTGAAAGGGCTGAATAACGTCTCTCCTCCAATAAAACAACCAATACCATTATGGGATATTGACCAAGTCCTCAGAACCCACACAGGGGAACCCTTCAAACCCATGGCCACTTGCTCATTATTACATCTATCAGTGAAGGTTGCCTTCCTTATTGCCATCACCACAGCTAGGAGAGTCAGTGAAATAGAAGCCCTTATAGCAGATCCATCTTGTACTATTTTCCTAAAAGGTAAAGTCATCCTAAGACCACACCCAAAATTCCTCCCCTAGGTTGTCTCTTCCTTCTGCCTTAACCAACATTGTACTTACCTGTCTTCTATCCAAAGCCTCATTCCAATGCCAACAACACTCCCCTCCATACCCTTGATCTGTGTAGAGCATTGACATTTTTCCTAAAAAGGACAAAATCTTTTAGAAAATCTCCCAGACCTTTTATCTCTAGTAGAACGTTCCATAGGTCAAACCATATCTAATCAAAGACTATGGAAATGGATATCATCATGCATTCACCTCTTCTATTTAAAAAAGAGTATTCCTGCACCGGGCAAAATATGAATGCTGTTTACTAGAGCAATGGCTACTTCTATAGCATTCCAAAACAATGTTCCAGTTCCAAGCATAATCAAAACAGCCATATGGGCTTCAATGCACACATTTGCTAAACATTATGCCGTAGATAAATATGCCAGTCATAACACACAATTTGGCATGGCTGTACTCTCTAATGTACATAGCCTCTGAAGCCCCTCTGTCCAGTCCAGTAAGTTACTTCTCCGTAGTCCCCTACAGTGGAGCACCCACAGGCACTTCTCAAATAAGTGGCAGTTACTCATCAGTACAATAACTGATATTCTTTGAGATGGTTGTTCTGTGGGTGCTCCGCAACCTTCCCTCCTCCCCTTTGTTCTGGAGTCTGATGTAGTTCTCCACGGTGGAGAAGAAATAGAGGAACTGTTAACAATGTGCATCGATTACCGCTCGCAGTGTCATGAGGCGGCATCATGTGCACATCATCACTGGGGGCACTGCTGTTGTAAATCTCTGAAACACCTACAGTGGAGCACCCACAGGGACAAACATCACAAAGAATGAAAGAATGTCAGGTACTGCCCAGGTGAGTAATTTACTCTTCTACATGTTAAATGATTGCATTCCTCTGCTACCCTATTCTCCTTTACAGAAAAATTAATCTTTTTCTTTACAAAATGACCCATTCCTACTAAAGAATTCAAATCTTTGAACATTACATGACTTCTTTCCCCTACAATGCAGATTCTTAAATCCATCCCACAAATATGCCCCATTTGTATTGTAAATCCAAAGCAGCACGTTTAATATCTTGCACTTATCCATAGATGACATTCTGGTCCAGCCCTGATTTTCAGCTCATCCCTTATCTCTTCCTGTTCCTTGGCTCTGATACCATGTTCCTGCACCCACAGGTCTATAGGTCCCATCTTACCCCTCTTCTGTTTCCATACTGTGGCCTTCTCCAACTGTCCTGGCAATTGTGAACTGGATGGATCCCAAAGCACATTTCACAAATATGCATAAATTTGTAGGTTAAAAACATACATTTTTATTAAATGCCCAGCAAATGTTACTACAAAATGAATATAATATTTAAGAATTCTCCTTTATTTCCTTATATTGATTTTCATAGAATCATAGAATACTAGAACTGGAAGGGACATTGAGAGATCAAGTCTAGTCTCCTGCCTTCACGGCAGGACCAAACACCATGTAAATAAAAATCATTCCTGATAGATGTCTTCTAACCTACTCTTAAATATCTCCAGTGATGGAGATTCCACATCCTCCCTAGGCAATTTATTCCAGTGTTTAACTACCCTGACCATTAGGAAGCTTTTCCTAATGTCCAACCTAAACCTCCCTTGCTGCAGTTTAAGCCCATTGCTTCTTGTCCCATCATCAGAGGCCAAGGAGAACAATTTGCCCCCTTCTCCGTGTGAAAATGTTTTAGATACCTGAAAACCACTATCATGTCCCTCTCTCACTTTTCTCTTTTCCAAATTAAACAAGCCAATTCCTTCAGCCTTCCCTCATAGCTCATGTTCTCTAGACCTTAAATCATTTTTTTTGTTCTTCTCTAGACCTTCTCCAATTTCTTCACATCTTTCATGAAATGTGGTGCCCAGAACTGGACGCAATACTCCAACTGAAGACTAATCAATGCAAAGTGGAACAGAAGAATGACTTCTTGGCTACGTCTACACTAGCATGAATTTCTGAAAATGCTTTTAACGGAAACGTTTTCCATTAAAAGCATTTTCGGAAAAGCACGTCTAGATTGGCAGGATGCTTTTCCGCAAAAGCACTTTTTGTGGAAAAGCGTCCATGGCCAATCTAGACGTGGTTTTCTGCAAAAATGCTCCGATCGCCGTTTTCGCGATCGGGGCTTTTTTGTGGAAAACAGTACTATGCTGTCTACACTGGCCCTTTTGCGCAAAAGTCTTTCGGAAAAAGACTTTTGCCCAAACGGGATCAGCATAGTTTTTCCGGAAAAACACTGATGATTTTACATGAGATCATCAGTGCTTTTCCGGAAATTCAAGTGGCCAGTGTAGACAGCTGGCAAGTTATTCCGGAAAAGCTGCTGATTTTCCGGAAAAACTTGCCAGTCTAGACACAGTCCTTGTGTTTTTCTCACAACGCTTCTGTTGATGCATCCCAGAATCATGTTTGCTTTTTTTGCAACAATGCTTTTGGGCCCTTAATAATGTCCCTTTGAAAAACTGCCAGCTCTCTTCAGTTGTTTTTCCTCTTTGTCTTGCTTCCCATGGAATCTTACCTGTCAGCTCTCTGAGTTTACTAAAATCTGCCTTCCTGAAATCCATTGTCTCAATTTTGCTGTTCTCCCTTCTACCAATCCTTAGAATCATGAACTCTATGATTTCATGATCACTTTCACCCAAACTGCCTTCCACTTTCAAATTCTCAACCAGTTCCTCCCTATTTGTTAAAATAAAATCTAGAACAAAATAAAATCCCGGTAGCTTTGTCAAACTTCTGAAATAAAAAATTGTCTCCAATGAAGTCCAATAACTTTTGGACAATCTGTGCCTCTCTTCCTTAGTTTCCCAACATATGTTTGGATAGTTGAAGTCCTCCATCACCACAAATTCTGCACTTTGAATGATTTTACGGGTTGTTTTAAAAAAAGCTTCATTCACCTATTTTGCCTGGGTAGGTGGTCTGTAGTAGATGTAGAGCATGACATCACCTTTGTTTTTACCCCTTTTAACCTAACCCAGAGACTCTCAACAAGTCTGTCTCCTAAGTATCTCCACCTCGGTCCAAGTGTAAACATTTTAATATATAAGCAACAACACCTCCCTTTTTTCCCCACCTGTCCTTCCTGAATAAGCTATATCCTTCTATACCAATATTCCAAAAGTGTATTATCCCACCATATCTCTGTTATACCAACTATGTCATAGTTATGTTTATTTAATAGCACTTCCAGTTCTTCCTGCTTATTACCCATACTCCTTGCATTTGTTTATAGGCATTGAGATACTGATTTGAAGTTGTCTCCCATTTCTGCCTTGTCCCTCTTTTATCTCTGCTATTATAGCCCATGCTCCCTCCCATTTCAGACCCATCTCCCAGGTCTCCATGTTTTTCACTTACCTAACTTTGGTCATCTTTGATATTTCCTTGTATTTTGAAAGGTAGGAATCAAAAAAGAAAATAACATGTTTTCTGCAGAAGGAACTCAATTCACTTTTACTTGTAATTGATTGTTTTAGAAGAATAATGCAGGAAAAATTATATCTATGGGTTGCAGAGAAGTTAAGGGAACAGTGTTTGAGCCCACATCAAGGAAATATTTACCTTAAAAGAAAGAGGGAAAGAAACAAATGCTTTGTAAATTTTGTGTATAATTCTCTCTCTTGGTAGCTTAGAAATTGAAGTTTGAGGTCTCCTCTTAATGGTTTTAGTTAGCTTTGTTTGGAGGCTTGTTGTCTTTATATGTGATATGTTTATTACTTAGTAACGTAGGAAGATAGGATAATTATGAAAATGTAAATAACAGCAGGGCTAAGGTAAAACTTAATTTACAATGTCTTTCAGCAGTATAATGCTTATAATTAAAGTATTTTTATGTAATAAACTAAACAGAATTATATTTTCAAAATATTCTGAGTAGTGAAGGCTCTTAAAATTGAGAATAAAGGGGAAAGACATGTTTGTGACCTGCTTATATTTCAGCTTGCTTTTTACAAATTACTGCTATGTAAAGATTAACTTGCTGACTTGTGTATCTATGCAGTAGAGCAATTCATTTCATAGTTGATTCCTGGAGTTAGGAACCATTTGTGCAGACAATAAGTGATTGCTAAAATATCTAAAAAATATAAATACGATATAAATATCAGAGAAGCAAAAATAAAATCCATATTTAAAATCAAATGATTGCTTCTAGAGGTAAAACAATAAGGCAGGCTTTAAATTTATTTTAGGAGAATGTATGAAGTCTGCAAATTAGAATATACATAGCCAATTCATGTTTAAAAAATAAAACAAAATGCACTAACCGTGGCTTGATAGGCATGATGTGTGACAAATATTAGTACAAATGTGGAGCTCATTCAGATGTGTAGCCCTTTTTCAGATAAAACTTCCCAATGATTTAGTTACCAGAGATGATCAAAAATTCTATTTTTGTTTTTGCAAGAAATTTATATACAGCCCTATACTAAACACTGAACCACTGGATTCTGAAGACTTCATATTCAAAATCCCTGTGAAAATTTCATGTTTTCAGAGATCTGCACATTCAACTAGAACACAGTGAATGCCACTAGCTCGACACCTTTCAAAAATTTGCACATCTACATATCTAGTCATGTGAATGATATAAAGAGAAATTTGTGTGGGCAAGTGTCATTCCAGTCAGATATTTCTGCAAGCCTAAAATCCATTACTAAGAAAAAATAGATGATCTGAAAATCAAATACAAGTTAAAAGACTTCTTTTACCCTCTTAGGGTATGTCTAGACTGCATCCCTCTGTTGGCAGAGGGATGCAGATTAGGCAGGTTGACATTGCAAATGAAGCGGGGATTTAACTATCCCACGCCTAATTTGCATGAAAATGGCCACCGTTTTTGCCGACTCAGCACTTTGTCATAAAAAAGCAGCAGTCTAGAGGGAGATCTGTCGAGAAAGAAAGCCTTGCAGGAGGCATAAGGGATCTGTCAAAAAAGGCTTTCTTTCTTGACAGATCCCCCTCTAGACTGCCGCTTTTTGCTGACAAAGTGCTGAGTCATCAAAAATGGCAGCCATTTTATGCAAATTAGACATGGTATAGTTAAATCCCTGCTTCATTTACAATGTCGACCTGCCTAATCTGCAGCCCTCTGCCTACAGAGGGATGCAGTCTAGACATACCCTTAGTGACTAAAATGTCTCAGGGGATGTTGGATTAGAAGAATAAATATTTATGATTCATGATACAAGATCTACTGTGGTCAAATTGAACCTTAGAAATATAGCTGCTGGGTTTTTTTAAGTTTTTGCATAGGCACACGTAATCAAACAGATATGGCATGAAGAACACTGAGGGATAAGTGTTTTGCAGAAATCAAATATACACTAGTAGTATTTGACTCATAGTTGAGGGGGGGACATCAGATGAGCCTCTTAACTTTAAAGATTTATTGAATGCTTGTTTGAATACAAGTTGAAGATGGAACTATTCACTATATGGGTCATTTTGATATGTCTTACAAGCATTTTGAAAAGAGAGGATATTCTGTCAATTTGTGGTGTTAAAGCAGTGGTCTGTGTGTTTGCTGATTGTATCATCTCGGGCAGAGAAAACAGAATGTTTGTCACAGGAGCATTCCACATAGTGGCTCATGCTGACCCATGGTGATGCATTAGTGTCGAAAAAATGTCACAGAGCCACCAGCATGCATCCTTGCTCCTTCAGTGATCCATGAGGGGGAGAGAAGAAAGATATACTCTGCCTTCCCAAAGGGAGGAAGTACTTCCTCTAATGGAGTTGGAAAGAAATACAAAATCCCGGTGTTGTCTCTTGCCATTGCTTGTTGCATGGCATTTGTGTTCGCATTTTGTCATTATGTAAAAATGTGTTGTGATGCTACAGTGTTCGCAGTGAGACATTGTTGGGACATCAAAGATATTTTTGTGTCTTTCACTCCAGTAAGTGATAGAGTAGTTGACCATTTCTATAAAATTAAGTATTGCCTATCTAGAATGTGAGCTTATATAATGTAGGTAAGTGCCCTACCTTCCTGACTGTGTGCAGTATATCTAGTTATATACAGTTGGTAACCCACCGGAAAACAGAATATCTGTAACTTGAAGTAAATTGATAGAACAAGTCATATCCCATCTGTTCTGCTACAGTCTTGAATCTTCATACATATAGACTGTAGATTCATGTTTGGATTAGTTTCTTCATAGATATCTCAGTGAAGGGATTTTCTCCACATACCATAAACTTTTTATGGAGTTTCTGGTTAGGGATGTTAATGTATGTCCTTGTACACTGTTTGGTTAACCCTCATGGTTACACGCAAGGCCTCCCCCTGCACTACTGCCTCTGTAACAGAGGCAGCAGAACAGGGAAGATTGGACAGGTGGGAGCCAGTACTGGCAGAGATTTGACTTTCATGCCAGCTCCCTGTGCGTACCCGCTCCTGAAGAGCTGCCAGTCCCCTGTTGTGCTGCCTTTGATACAGAGGCAGCGGGGGGTGGAGGGCAGATGGGAGCCAGTGCTCATGGGGAACCAGCCACCCCAGGAGCAGCCAGGCAGCCACCACCAGCTTCCCAAGGCCTGGAGCTGGCAGAAGCTGAAGGAAGGGAGAATAAGGCATCAGCTGAAGGGAAGGAGTTGGGTTGGGCTACAGTGGTCTAATGGATTAAAGCATCAGCCTAGGATTTGGGTTCAACTCCCAACTCTCTCCCCCCACCCCAGGCAGCACAGCCCAATGGTTGGTGGCTATAGGCCACCATCAAAGGTCTACAATGGTTATGAAGACCCGCAACACCTGTGCCAGCACTGCTTCAGTCTCCTCCACCTGCATCTGTAGCCAGACAGAACACCTGAGCATGGAGGCCTCTACCCAGATCCTGGTGTCATTTTGCAGGGACTATGGCTTCCAGTTCCCACTTATTGATATCAGACTGGGGGGACCAACCAATGTGAAATATGCCTACTGGTGGAATCTCTCAAGCAGCAGGTAGGAAAGCTACAGGGGGAGGTGGCTAGGTTGAGGAGCATCCAAATCCATGAGCAATTCCTGGACAGTGTTCATGTGGAGGCAGCTGAGGTAACTGTCCCAGTACACAAGACTGCTGATATACCACTGGTAGAGGAGGAAACGGCTCAGGGTGGGCACTGGCAGCTGGTTACTTCTGGCAGAAGGCAGTCTTCCACCCCTGCTCCGAACTCTCCCGCTATGGTTCTAGGAAACCGTTATGCTCTTCTTGATACAGGACATAAGGAATCACCCCTTACAACAGAGGAGGAGAAGCCTTGTACCCCCAAGGCTGGGAGGTCTGCTGCCACCATTGCGAATAGGAAACGTAGGGTAGTGGTGGTCGGAGACTCTCTTCTGAGGAGGACGGAGGCACCCATCTGTTGCCCTGACATTTCATCTCGGGAGGTATGCTGCCTGCCGGGGGCCCGTATCCAAGATGTTACAGAGGCATTGTCGAGGATTATCCGGCCCTCTGACTCCTGCCCCATGCTACTCATCCATGTGGGCACAAATGATACTGCAAGATGTGACACCGAGCGGATCAAGAGTGACTACAGGGCTCTGAGAGTACGGGTGAAGAAGTTTGGAGCGCAGGTGGTATTCTCTTCAATCCTTTCCTGTCAAAGGTAGGGGCCCGAGCAGAGACAGCTGCATCCTGGAGGTGAATACCTGGCTGCAGAGATAGTGTAGCTAGGAGGGCTTTGGCTTCTTCGACCACGGGATGCTATTCCAGGAAGGACTGCTAGGCAGAAATGGCATTGACCTTTCGAGGAGGGGGAAGAGCCTATTTGGACGCAGATGGGCTAACCTAGTGAGGAGGGCTTTAAACTAGGTTCGACGAGGACAGGTGAGCAAAGCCCATGAATAAGTGGAGAACATGGAGATCTGGGAGATGGGTCAGAAATGGGAGGGAGCGTAGGCAAAAATGGCAGAGAGAGAGGAGGGTCAGGGCAAAACTGGGAGGCAAGATCAAATCAGTATCTTAGATGCCTATATACAAATGCAAGAAGTATGGGTAATAAGCAGAAAGAACTGGAAGTGCTAATAAATAAATAAAACTATGACGTTGGCATCACAGAAACTTGGTGGGATAATACACATGATTGGAATGTTGGGGTATGTCTAAACTACATGGCTCTGTCGACGGAGCCATGTAGATTTGTTGTTTTGGCAAAGGCAAATGAAGCCGCAATTTAAATGATCGTGGCTTCATTTAAATTTACATGGCTGCTTCGCTGAGCCAACAAACAGCTGATCAGCTGTTTGTCCGCTCAGCGCACTAGTCTGGACGCTCCCCTGCCAACATCAAAGCCCTTTGTCGGCAGCCCCGGTAAACCTCATCCCACGAGGAATAACGGGGCTGCCGACAAAGGGCTTTGATGTCAGCAGGGGAGCGTCCAGACTAGCACGCTGAGCGGACAAACAGCTGATCAGCTGTTTGTTGGCTCAGCGCGGCAGCCATGTAAATTTAAATGAAGCCGCAATCATTTCAATCGCGGCTTCATTTGCCTTTGCCTATGTGTCTAATCTACATGCCTCTGACGACAGAAGCATGTAGTCTAGACACAGCCTTGGTATGGAAGGGTACAGCTTGCTCAGGAAGGAGAGGCAGGGAAAAAAGGGAGGAGGTATTGCCTTATCTATTAAAAATGTACACACTTGGACTGAGGTGGAGATGGACATAGGAGATGGAAGTGTTGAGAGTCTCTGGATAAGGCTAAAACGGGTAAAAAATAAGGGTGATGTCATGCTAGGAGTCTACTATAGGCCACCTACCCAGGTGGATGAGACTTTTTTTAAACAACTAACAAAATCATCCAAAGCCCAAGATTTGGTGGTAATGGGGGACTTCAACTATCCAGATATATGTTGGGAAAATAACACTGCGGGGCACAGACTATCCAATAAGTTCTTGGACTGCATTGGTGACAACTTTTTATTTCAGAAGGTTGAAAAAGCTACCAGGGGGAAGCTGTTCTAGATTTGATTTTAACAAATAGGGAGGAACTGGTTGAGAATTTGAAAGTGGAAGGCAGCTTGGGTGAAAGTGATCCTGAAATCATGGGCTACGTCTAGACTGCATCCCTTTTTTGTAAAAGGGATGCAAATTAGACATATCGCAATTGCTAATAAAGCGGGGATTTAAATCTCTTGAAATAAGGGATAAGGGATCTTTCGGAAAAGGCTTTATTTTCCGCAAGATCAGCGTCTCGACTGGCGCTTTTTTCCGACAAAGCTCCGTGCCGAAAAAAAGCGGCAGCCATTTTTATGCTAATGAAGCGGGGGAGATATAAATCCCCGCTTCATTAGCAATTGCGATACGTCTAATTTGCATCCCTTTTACGAAAAAGGTATGCAGTCTAGACGTAGGCATAGATTTAACAATTCTAAGGAAGGGTAGAAGGGAGAACAGCAAAATAGAGACAATGGATTTTAGGAAGGCAGATTTTGGTAAGCTCACAGAGCTGGTAGGTATGGTCCCATGGGAGGCAAGACTGAAGGGAAAAACAACTGAGGAGAGTTGACAGTTTTTCAAAGGGACATTGCAAGGGCCCAAAAGGAAGCTATTCCTCTGCATAGGAAAGATAGAAAATATGGCAAAAGACCACCTTGGCTTAACAACGAGATCTTGCATGATCTAAAAATAAAAACGGAGTCCTATAAAAAATGGAAACTAGGACAAATTACAAAGGATGAATATAGGCAAACAATACAGGAATGCAGGGGCAAGGTTAGAAAGGCAAAGGCACAAAATGAGCTCAAACTAGCTACAGATATAAGGGGAAAAAAGACTTTTTATAAATACATGCTTAATGACTTCCTTGTTTTGGTCTTCACTGAGAAGTCTGATGAAGGAATGCCTACCATAATGAGTACTAGTATGAAGGGAGTAGGTTTAGAAGATAAAATAAACAAAGGACAAGTTAAAAATCACTTAGAAAAGTTAGATGGCTGCAAGTCACCATGGCCTGATGAAATGCTTCCTAGAATACTGAAGGAGTTGATAGAGGAGGTATCTGAACCTCTAGCTATCATCTTTGGAAAATCATGGAAGACACAAGAGATTCCAGAAGACAGGAAAATGGCAAATGTAGTGCCCGTCTATAAAAAGGGAAATAAAAACAACCCAGGAAACTACAGACCAGTTAGTTTAACATCTGTGCCAGGGAAGATAATGGAGCAAGTAATTAAGGAAATCATCTGCAAATATCTGGAAGAAAATAAGGTGATAGGTAACAGCCAGCATGGATTTGTAAAGAACAAATCATATCAAATCAATCTGATAGCTTTCTTTGATAGGATAATGAGCCATGTCGATAAGGGAGAAGCGGTGGATGTGGTATACCTAAACTTAAGTAAGGCATTTGATATGGTCTTTTATGATATTCTTATCAGTAAACTAGGCAAATCCAATTTAGATGGGGCTACTATAAGGTGGGTGCATAACTGGCTGGATAACCATACTCAGAGAGTAGTTATTAATGATTCTCAATCCTGCTGGAAAGGTATAACTAGTGGGGATCCGCAGGGGTCAGTTTTGGGACCGGCTCTGTTCAATATCTTCATCAACGATTTAGATATTGGAATACAAAATACTCTTATTAAGTTTGCAGATGATACCAAGCTGGGAGGGGTTGCAACTGCTTTGGAGGACAGAGTCATAATTCAAAATGATCTGGACAAATTGGAGAAATGGTCTGAGATAAACATGATGAAGTTTGATAAAGACAAATGCAAAGTGCTCTACTTGGGAAGGAACAATCAGTTTCACACATATAGAATGGGAAGCGACTGTCTAGGAAGGAGTATGGCAGAAAAGTATATAGGGGTTATAGTGGACCACAAGCTGAATATGAGTCAACATTGTGATGCTGTTGCAAAAAAAGCAAATATGATTCTGGGATGCATTGATGTGTTGTGAGCAAGACGCGAGAAGTCATTCTTCCGCTCTACTGTGTACCGGTTAGGCCTCAGATGGAGTATCGTGTCCAGTTCTGGGCACCGCATTTCAAGAAGGATGTGGAGAAATTGGAGAGGGTCCAGAGAAGAGCAACAAGAATGATTAAAGGTCTAGAGAACATGACCCATGAAGGAAGGCTGAAAGAATTGGGTTTGTTTAGTTTAGAAAATAGAATATTGAGGGGGGACATAATAGCAGTTTTCAGGTATCTGAAAGGGTGTCACAAGGAGAAGGGAGAAAAATTGTTCTTCCTGGCCTCTGAGGATAGAACAAGAAGCAATGGAATTAAATTGCATCAAGGGAGGTTTAAGTTGGACATTAGGAAAATGTTCCTAACTGTCAGCGTAGTTAAACACTGGAATAAATTGCCCTGGGAGGTTGTGGAATCTCCATCTCTGGAGATATTTAAGAATGGTTAGATAAATGTCTATCAGGGATGGTCTAGACAGTACTTGTTCTTGCCATGAGGGCAGGGGACTGGATTCGATGACCTCTCGAGGTCCCTTCCAGTCGTAGTATTCTATGATTCTGTGGTCGCTAAAGAGCAGTCCTTGCTTGCAGGGAAGCATGGCAATATATCAAAAGTCTATAGGAGTAGCCCTTGGTTGCAGGGCAGCACAGCTTAATAGCCACTACCAAGGAGACCATGACTAGATGGAAGGAGTAGAACAGAAGCCCCAGTAGGGGGCCCCAACCCATGTTCCTGGCAGTGGCGGTGTGGTCCTGCACTAACTCAGCAAGGAATCTTTGAAAAGTGCTGCGCTCACTCAGGTGGAAGATACCAATTGCATGCCCTCTCTGGGTCATTTTCTACTGTCTCTGGTGGAAGGATGATCCTTGAGGCTTCAGGGTCCTCAGGTTCCATAGCACAAGTCACTCACCAGGGCTCTGCTGGCTCTGGAGTCTCATTGCCATCTCCTGGATCTCCAGCTCCTACTGTCAGGACCTGTAGCTAGTCTGCCTCTGGAGCTGTTGCCACAGGTCCTTCCTCTCCCGTTGAACTAGACTTGTTCCCTTTTATACTAGCCTAGCACTTGGAGCTACAGCAGCTGTGACCCCCAAAAGTGCGACTCACAAAGCCACTCCTGCGCCCCCCCCTCCTCCCCAAACGGACCCACCAGCTCCCCCCGGCTTCCCTGTGCTTGGTTGTAGCTGCAGGGTTTTAAGAAGGGCACCCAAGACGGCGACAGTCTTAAAGGGGCAGCCTCCTTTTTAAAAATTTTATGTTTTTGCTCGACAATTCTGTTCTGGGGTTTTGTTTTTGTTGGGTTTTTTGCTTGATAATTATGGTGCAGCTCTTCGCATTTTTTCCCCCTGTTATATGCTGTTTTGGCTCTTTTTGTTAAATGGGTTACAGTGTATGATCCAGTGTGGGGTATACACACCACATCCCAGAGCTCCAACTGTAAAAATTAGATATGTAAGGGTATGTCTACACTACAAAGTTAGTTCGAACTAACGGACGTTAGTTCGAACTAACTTTAATAGGTGCTACACTAGCGCTCCGCTAGTTCGAATTTGAATCGAACTAGCGGAGCGCTTAGTTCGAACTAGGTAAACCTCATTTTACGAGGACTAACGCCTAGTTCGAACTAGCTAGTTCGAACTAAGGGCTGTGTAGCCCTTTAGTTCGAACTAGTGGGAGGCTAGCCCTCCCCAGGTTTCCCTGGTGGCCACTCTGGCCAACACCAGGGAAACTCTATGCCCCCCTCCCGGCCCCGGACCCCTTAAAGGGGCACGGGCTGGCTACGGTGCCCGTGCCAGGTGCAAGCCTGCCAGCACCCAGCTAGCAGACCCTGCACCTGGCACGGCACAGAGCCACCCACCCGATGCCCCCCAGCCCACCCCCTCTTGCCGGGACCAGGCTGGCGGCTCCCGGGAGCTTGCCCTGGACCGCAAGAGGCGGGCACCTTCCTGGGCTAGTGCGGACATCGTGGACCTCGTCCACGATCTCCGCACTAGGCACAGGAAAGTGGCTGTCTAGGGCAGGAGAGCTGCCAGCCTGGCCACCCACGAGCAGGTGTGCATGAAAATCAAGGGGGTCCACTGAGACCCCCGACACTGAGCCCTGAGCTTACAATGGCCGTACTGGGTCAGACCAAAGATCCATCTAGCCCAGTAGCCTGTCTGCCAACAGCGGCCAACCCTAGGGACCCTGGAGGGGATGGACCGAAGATAATGACCAAGCCATTTGTCTCGTGCCATCCCTCTCCAGCCTTCCACAAACTTTGGGCAGGGACACCACTCCTACCCTCTGGCTAATAGGACTCCATGGACCCAACCTCCATCACTTTATCTCACTTCCCTTTAAACTCTGTTCTAGTTCTAGCCTTCACAGCCTCCTGCAGCAAGGAGTTCCGCAGGTTAACTATTTGCTTTGTCAAGAACAACAACTTTCTCTTACTAGTTTCAAGCCTGCTACCCATTCCTTTCCTTTGGTGTCCTCTAGTCCTTCTTTATGGGAACTCAGGAAGAACTTTTCTGAATGCACCCTCTCCACCCAACCCCTGCTTTTAGAGACCTCTATCCTGTCCCCTCTCCGTCTCCTCTTTTCTAAGCTGAACAGTCCCAGTCTCTGTAGCCTTTCTTCATCTGGGACCTGTTCCCAACCCCTGATCATGTTAGTTGCCCTCCCCTCTCCCAGCCTTTCTCTTCCCCTCTCCCACCTCCTTTTCCCAGTGTCCCCCAGTTTTTTCAATAAAGACAGAGTCAATGTTGGAAGAAACGTTATCTTTATTTTGTACATCAATAAGAAGGGGGGCTAAGGAAGGGTAAGTGGAAGGAGGTGAGGGAGGAATGGGGTACGAGCCCCCGATGGGGAGGACTGGGCTGGCTCTGCGGGCTTCTGGGGGTGGAAGCTCTCCTGCAGCCCCCCAATTACTCCCTCTCCCCAGATGGCAGCCTGCGGCAAGTGCAGCCGGGCTGATGGCCGAGTGGTGTGATGTGCCCAGTGTGGGCACTCAGGGCACTCCAAGCCAGAACTTCTTTGGAAGCGGGGCACCCCTTAGAACTGTGTGTCCGGGGTGGGGGTCGGGACCCTTTAAGCGCAGCCCTCGGCTAGCCTGAGACAGCATCTCCATGCTCTAAGTCCTCCTTTTATGCCCTGCCGGCACTGCTTCCGGCCATCCTTAAGCCCTGTTCAGAGTCCACTCAATGTGGACTTACTAGTTCGAAGTAGCAAAACGCTAGTTCGAACTAGTTTTTAGTTCTAGATGCGTTAGTTCGAACTAGCTTAGTTCGAATTAACTAATTCGAACTAAGTTAGTTCGAACTAGCGCTGTAGTGTAGACGTACCCTAAGGGATTTATGTTTGATAACTGCAAAATTGATGGATTTTCCTTAACACATTATTTACATCTTTTGCACTTTTTCTTCTAGTTATGCACTCTGTTTAGTTCTTGTGCTTCCATTAAGCCACATGTTCAAGTAGCACACCAAATTTTTGAATCCTAAAGCATGGAAACTTTACTTTAGTACATTAAAAAAAAGCATCGTAAATACTGCATCATTTGCTTTATGACACTTACTCCTTAATGGAGATATGTCTAAAAATAAATTCTGTGTGCCAGCAATACCTTATGGATTCATTAAGTGATGGACAAGAATTTTAAATAGTGTGATAATCCTCAGTAACTACATTGTGAGTGTGTTTGCCTCATATTGATGGAAAATGTCTGTTCTTAATTTTTTATATTATGAAAAGCTAGTTGTTTCTTGTAAAAATATTGGTCTTCAACCAATTAAAAAATAAGTAAAGATGACAATTTTGTCTTGCCTTTTCATAATGACTTGTTTTTCATAGAACCATAGATTTTGAATGGCCCTCAAGAGGTGTTCTTGTTCAGTCACCTACATTCATGGCAGGATTAAGTACTATCTAAACCATTACTGACAGATGTTTGTCTAACTTTGCTCTTAAAAATCTCCAATGATTGCCATTCCATAACCTCCTTAGGAAATGTATTCCAGTTCTTAACAAACCTGCCAGTTAGGACGTTTTCCTAATGTCTAACCTAAACCTCCTTGCAGTTTTTCAACCCATTGATTTTGTCCTACCCTTAGAGGTTAAGAAGAACAATTTTTCTCTCTTCCGTATATCAACCTTTTGTGTACTTGAAGATAGTTATCGTGGATATCTTGACGATCTTATTTTTTTAAATGTGTATGATTTTAAGTGTTAAAGCCCTCCATCACTATGAGGCAATGGGGGAATATCAGGTCAAATTATTATAATGATTGCTATTACAAATACCATTTGTTATTTTATTTGTATGGCTGCTTTTTTGTCTTCATTTTACAACCACTTTTTGATTGAAGTATTTTTTCCTTCATATTATTAACGTGTTCTTCATGGAATTTACATGAGGGAAAGAGTGTTGTATGATCAACATAATAGGCAGCAGTCACCACACCCTCCCTTTCTAGCCATTGTCAGGTTTTTGTAGGCATCTTAGCAGAGCAGACTGTTAGGGTGAATTTGATGGAGGTGAGTGAGATGGTTTTATGAATTTTCACTGGGAGCTACTCCCATGCATAAAGGGTAACTTGGGAAAAAGCTCAGAGTTGATGGTTTGAAAATTTTACATTGAGCTTTCAAGACTGGCACTATTAGTGTAACAGAAGCAGTGTCAAAATCTCACTAGAGTGTGTAAGACATCTCTTAAGTATGGCAGGGATAGGCCGTGAGTACCCTCTGAAGTGAAAATAGATGGTTTGTGTGTGGAAACGAGGGAGCCAATGGAGGGGAGCAAAGTATTGGGGTGAAGGAGCACATGGTCAAAGTGTCAAATTAAACAAGTGACCTTTTCAGCCATATTCTACCTAGGAATAAGGGGGTGTTAGATGGGATATGTCAAGACTGATGAAGAAGATGTTGCAGTTGTTCAGATATGCAATGATGCTGGACTTAATGAGCACTTTAGCTGTATCTATGTAAAGCAGAGTTTCTCAAAGTCGTCTGTAAAACTGCTCTGAGAAACCTACTAACTGGCCACTCCAGTGTATTTATTTACCATCTCCACAGCCTCGGAGCCTCGCGGCTCCCATTGACTCTAGTTCATCATTTGCAACCAAAGGGAGATGTGGGAAGTAGTGGCCCAGCCCACGCCACTTCCTGCAGCTCTTGGCTGCGAACAGAGCCAGAGCCAATGGGACCCGTGAGGCTCTGTGGCCATGGAGCCAGTAAAGAAACACACCAAAGCAGCCAGTTAGCAAGTTTCTCAGGCTATGTCTACACTGCACTGTTCTTCTGGAAAAAACTATGCAAATTGCGAACCACAATTTGCATAGCTTTTTCTGCTTTTTTTGGAAGAGGCTTTTCCAACATTTGGCCTGTCTACACTGGGCCAAATGTCGGGGAAAAACCCTTTTTCAGAACATCCCTTCTTCCTTGTAAAACGAGGTTTGCAGGGATGCCAAAAAGGCGTGTCTGCTCTTCCGAAAAAATTTTTGGAAGAGCAGACGCATTCCCTCGATGCAGCAGAGTTTTTCCAGGATACCTCCGGTAGCCCAGAAAATCTCTGCAGTGTATACATAGCCTTAGAGTGGTTTCGCGGACCACTTTGAGAAACACTGATGTAGAGGAAAGACTGAATTTTAGAGATACTGTGCAGGAATTTTGATACTGTCTGGATCTGTGGGCATAGATACAATGCCCAAGTTATAGGCCAAAGTGAGAGGGAAGGTGAGGGTGGTGTCTACAGTAAATGAGAAAGGAAGGAGAAAGAAAGGCTTAAAGAAAAGATGAAAAGCAGTTTTATGTCATTTTGAGCTTTAGCTAGCATTTCTGTTGATTGCAGTAAGATGATTGCTCTTGCTTTTTTCTTGCTTTTTCCATAGTGAACTTGCATCTTACTTTGTGTAGTGAACATTCTATAAGTATGGGGGAGGCCACCTTGGGCTGCTTGCATTACATGAATAAGAAGAGGGAGGACAGGGTTAATTTGCAGAAATTAAAAGATAGGGATGCAGGAAAATGTAACATTCTGTACTTTTTGAAGCATTATATATGCATTGCTTGATGATTAATTTTTGTCTGCCTATTTTGTTTGCCTTTGGGAAAGGACCTCTCTCTTACATTGTATTTGTGCAGTTCCCAGAACAGATTGGAAGCTCTGGTCACCGCTGTAATTAATAATCTCATTGTGGCCATGTATTACATCTGTTTTCACAGCCTGAATTTTAAAAATATGAACTAACATTTTTATCTTTCCTCTACCTCTTCTCTAATTCCCTGGTTTTGATTAAAAACCTTTTCTTTGGTAGGTCTGTGCCTGAAGGTCCTGGTAGCTTTAGCGTAAATCTACTATGTATTTTAAAGAGTTGTCTGTCTGTTTGATCAAAAACTCCTCCTAAACGGTGAGTGTTAAGACCACCAAATTCAGTATACAACTTCCTGTTGTCATAACTTAAAGCAACATAAAGTTTTGGTTGGTCCAAGAAATTGGGATGTGTCTGGAATGGGATTGCTTCTCATAAAACCAAACAGGACAAGGACAGAATCACCATAGCAAATATAATCCTCAAAGATGACATTACTGAATGAATATTGAAAGAGACGAAACCAAGATGAGCTAGGAAAATAGGAAGGACCTGGAATAAATCTTACAGAAAAGAAATAAAACGGAAAAATGTGGAATAGAGTTTTACTTTGGCATAGGTAAATCCATGCTTAGAGTTTGAAAACTAGAAGACAATGTTATTGGAAACCAAATTGAGTATAGTCCTTTTTTGTTAAAACAGCGAATTCCCGTTTTAAATTTTTTTCTAAAATTAACTTCACAAAAATAGCAGTGTATTTTTTTAAATAATACAATGAAGTATGTACATTTTCCTTTCATTTAAAAAAATGAGATAAGGACCTTAGCAATGCTGGGTAAATCTGCTAATAAATTGTAAAAAGGGTGCTCAGTAAATAAGCAGTATACATGATTAGGCCCTAAAATAGGCAATAAATCTGATGTTTAATTTACAATACAAAAGCCACAGTGCACACAATATAGCAAAGCCAGCCCTGATGGATTCTAGTGAAGTAACTTTGCTTATAGCAAGTAGAAGAGGCTTCCACAGTCTGTCACAGAAAAAGTCCCCAGGATACACTAGTTTTGCGTGGTGGAATAGGCTTCTATAGTGGATCCTGTCTTCATTGTAGTAACCCAGTTTGTGTAATTCACATATAGCCAATCACTTGTTCAATTATCCTGACTGGTGCTCATGCTCTACTTTGACTGGTGCATAGCATGACAAGAAGTAGGAGTGCTGACCAGAAAGTGACTCTGTCCTGTCTCTGTGTGATGCACTGGGTTAGAGACGATGGGTTACTACAGGTTCTTTCCAGCACAGAGGATTCTATGATCTCCAGGTATGAGAGAGAGGTTCGGGGGCTCAAGTAATTTTTTTACTCTCATTAGTGACATGGAAATCCTAGAAATGCTGGGGCTATGAACTGCCAAGCCTAGAAGTTCTGCGGCTCAGCCGTGGCAAACCCCAGCACAAGAGAAAAAGAGAAGGAGTGGGTGAGTGGGTGCTCAGTGGGTGACTGAAGAAGATGCCCAGAAAAGTAGAGAGATTAAATAGAGGAATGAAAGGAAGGTAGTGAGCTAGCAGCTCTCTCAAAAGTGAACTGGAAAGCTTCCCTAAGCATCTTGGTTATTGGTGCCACAATCCTAGACATGTGGTTTACTAGAAAGAGCAAAGATGGGTTTTACTCACTTTTTGTCTAACAAAAAGGTAGTAATTCTAATTTGCGGAGCATAAAGTCTGTAAAATTTTAACCAGCATCAGTATGTTTCTTAATATGTACTATCAATTAAGGATGGCATTTCAGCTCAACGGCCCTATTCTTGTAGATTTGTCAGACCTTTGAAAGCACTGCAATACAATCTTGGTCATTTAAATTCATTTATTATTTCTGCTTGGATTTAATGGTTCCTCTGAAGCAATTATGATCTCTGTACAAGTGTAGAGACACTACCTGCCAATGATTACTTGGGGAATTCTTAATATGTAGATTGCTGACCTGATACACTGTAACAACTATGAGGGAGTTGTTATGATATATCGCATCAATGAGTACTTAGAGACTCTTTAATGTGTGGATTATTGGGACAGTAAGAACGTCTCCAGTCATTTGTGTTAATGCAGCTGTTTCACATGTACACTAACATATTACACTAAACAGCCTTACAAAATGTCTTTGAAAACTAATGACAACAGTCATTATTTTAAATTAAATACTTGGCTTTTTCAATTTTCTTCTGTAAGAACTACAATTGAAGTTACTAATCCTGAGCTTGGATTTATTAGCTGTGGAGTTTCATTTTGAAGTTATACAAGAAGTAAGATCCCATACTAGTATTGATCATGTTTATTATGGTAGTCCTGAAGGATCAATCAAGAATGGTGCCTCATTGAGCTAGGCATTGTATAAACAGTAATAGAAAGTTTACAGTCTGAACAGACAAGAGAGACAGAGTGAACAATGTTATGAAAGCAAACATCATGTTAGTTTCACAATTTCTTGGTGTGGGCAAAAAAGAGAAATTGGAGTGAGAAGGGCTGGATGTAGAGAAAAGCAGCAGGTGCAGAGTGAAACTGAGGTAAAGAGACTTGGAGGGAGAACGTTAGAGTACATGTCCACTCAACATAGTACAAAGAGGGTCAGACCCTGACAAAACATTAGAAAATTCTGTGGATGTCTGAAGGCAAGCTTTGGAATAGCTATCTTCCTCTGGTGCTCTATCTGCAACTTCAGAAAAACCTTTGATAACTTGTTCCCGCTCTGAGATTAACATGCAAAGTTTTAGCATGGAGCAAATGTTAGCACATTTCATAGATGGATCTTCGTAGAGCTGCTTAGATTAGATGTTTATAGCTGCTTTATAAACTATTTCTGATGCAAAGGCCAAAAGAATATTTTATTTTGTATTATTTGTGTATTTTAGTATTTAAAATGAGGAGCACTAATGGTTCTTTAATGAGGCTGCCAGGCCGCATTCTCAGAACCAATCATGAAGTTGAATTCTTTTGTGCTGTTCTCAAGAGAGTCACAGATTCGATTCATATACTGCGTTCTTTCCTCAAATTTTCTATAAATGCATCAGCATAGACGGCTGTATTTGACAAGAGGGGAGACTCTGACACAATATAGCCATACTGATTTGCTTGAGATAGTAATGGGTGATACCAGGTTTCGGTGTATCTGATAACTTCACACTTAAACGAGTTGTCATAATTACAAAATTTTAGTTATCACAATGGATTTTGTGGCACTGCAGTGAGCATTGTCCTTTGCCTCTTTAAGGCACTGTGGGTATGTCTACACTACAGAGTTAGTTCGAACTAACGGACGTTAGTTCGAACTAACTTTCATAGGCGCTACACTAGCGCTCCACTAGTTCGAATTTAATTCGAACTAGCGGAGCGCTTAGTTCGAACTAGGTAAACCTCATTCTACGAGGATTAAGCCTAGTTCGAACTAGCTAGTTTGAATTAAGGGCTGTGTAGACCCTTAATTCGAACTAGTGGCAGGCTAAGGCTTCCCAGGATTCCCTGGTGGCCACTCTGGCCAACATCAGGGAAACTCTATGCCCCCGTCCCGGCCCCGGACCCCTTAAAGCGGCACGGGCTGGCTACGGTGCCCGTGCCAGGTGCAAGCCTGCCAGCACCCAGCCAGCAGACCCTGCACCTGGCACGGATCGAGCCACCCACCCAATGCCCCCCAGCTCTCCCCCTCTTCCCGGGACCAGGCTGGCGGCTCCCGGGAGCTTGCCCGGGACCGCAAGAGGCGGGCACCCGCCTGGGCTAGTGCGGACATCGTGGACCTCATCCACGATTTCCGCACTAGGCACAGGAAGGTGGCCGTCTAGGGCAGGAGAGCTGCCAGCCTGGCCACCCAGGAGCAGGAGTGCATGAAAATCAAGGTGGTCCACTAAGACCCCTGACCCTGAGCCCTGAGCTTACAATGGCCGTCCTGGGTCAGACCAAAGGTCCATCTAGCCCAGTAGCCTGTCTGTCGACAGCGGCCAACCCTAGGGTCCCTGGAGGGGATGGACCGGAGACAGTGACCAAGCCATTTGTCTCGTGCCATCCCTCTCCAGCCTTCCACAAACTTTGGGCAGGGACACCACTCCTACCCCCTGGCTAATACCACTCCATGGACCCAACCTCCGTCACTTGATCTCACTTCCCTTTAAACTCTGTTCTAGTTGTAGCCTTCACAGCCTCCTGCAGCAAGGAGTTCCACAGGTTGACTCTTTGCTTTGTGAAGAACAACTTTCTGTTACTAGTTTGAAGCCTGCTACCCATTCCTTTCCTTTGGTGTCCTCTAGTCCTTCTTTATGGGAACTAATGAAGAACTTTTCTGTAGGCACCCTCTCCACCACACTCCTGCTTTTAGAGACCTCTATCCTGTCCCCACTCCGTCTCCTCTTTTCTAAGCTGAGAAGTCCCAGTCTCTTTAGCCTCTCTTCATATGGGACCTGTTCCCAACCCCTGATTATTGTAGTTGCCCTCCTCTCTCCCAGCCTCTCTCTTCCCCTCTCCCACCTCCTTTTCCCAGTCTCCCCCAGTTTTGTTCAATAAAGACAGATTCCATTTTTTAACACAATTGTCCTTTATTTTGTACATCAAGAAAAGGGGCTAGGGAAGGGTAAGTGGAAGGAGGTGAGGGAGGAATGGGGCACGAGCCCCCGATGGGGAGGACTGGGCTGGCTCTGCGGGCTTCTGGGCGTGGAAGCTCTCCTGCAGCCCCCCAATTGCCCCCTCTCCCCAGATGGCAGCCTGCGGCAAATGCAGCCGGGCTGATGGCCAAGTGGTGTGATGTGCCCAGTGTGGGCACTCTGGGCACTCCAAGCCAGGACTGGTTTTCAAGCGGGGCACCCCTGAGAACTGTCTGTCCGGGGTGGGGGTCGGGACCCTTTAAGCACAGCCCTCGGCTAGCCTGAGACAGCATCTCCATGCTCTAAGTCCTCCTCTGAAGCCCTGCCGGCACTGCTTCCGGCCATCCTTAAGCCCTGTTCAGGGTCCACTTAATGTGGACATGCTAGTTCGAATTAGCAAAACGCTAATACGAACTAGTTTTTAGTTCTAGACGCATTAGTTCGAATTAGCGCTGTAGTGTAGACATACCCTAAGGGTTTATCTTCACTATGCAGTGAATTGATGCTACAACAATCGATCCATCAGCGGTCAATTTATTGCATCTGCTTAGACGCAATAAATATCTTCAAGCGCTCTCCTGAAAATTCTGGTAGTCCACCGGGATGAGAAGAGTAGCCAAAATCGATAGGAAAGCAGCCTCCACTGATCTTAATGCATAGAAGACATCACGGTCAGTACATCGACTTCAGCTGAAGTTATGTATGTTAGATTGATGCACGAGTGGGGTAAGTGTAGTTTAAGCCTTAAGTTAGCACTCCTAACTATGGTTGGCTAGAAATTGAACGCCTTTAAGAAAATTGAGATATTGAAATTTAGTTTCATTCCTCATTGGGGAAAAAATGAGACACTCAAGATTTTCACGCAAAAAAAGAGAGAGAGAGAGAGAGAGAGAGGGTATGTCTACACTACCCTCCTAATTCGAAATAGGAGGGTAATGTAGTCATACCGCAATTGCAAATGAAGCCCGTGATTTGAATTTCCCGGGCTTCATTTGCATCAAGCCGGCCGGCGCCATTTTTAAATGTCAGCAGTTCGAACCCTGCGCCGCGCGGCTACACGCGGCACGGAGTAGCTAGTTCGGATTAGGCTTCTAATCCGAACTAGCTGTACTCCTCATTCCACGAGGAGTACAGCTAGTTCGGATTAGGAAGCCTAATCCGAACTAGCTACTCCGTGCCGCGTGTAGCCGCGCGGCGCGGGGTTCGAACTGCCGGCATTTAAAAATGGCGCCGGCGAGCTTTATGCAAATGAAGCCCGGGAAATTCAAATCCCGGGCTTCATTTGCAATTGCGGTATGACTACATTACCCTCCTATTTCGAATTAGGAGGGTAGTGTAGACATACCCAGAGAGAGAGAGAAACCCTTGCCCCAGAATAGGCAATAGCCCAGTGATTTGGGCACTCAACTAAGATGTGGGAGATCAGGTCCTTGCTCTATCTGATTCAGAGAAGGGACTTGAACCCTAGTCTCCCACATCCCAGTTGAATGTCCTAATCACCATGGTAATGACTATTCTGGGTTATTCTCTCATTTTGACCAGAAATTCCATTCTAGACCTCAAAACCCTTTCTGATGAAAAAATATTTAATCAAAAAAATCCAGATTTGGTACCACTTCAAAATTTTATGTTGAGGGAGACCAAAAATGAAAATACTATGTTTTTTGTTGGGATGAGAGCTATAACTTGTTTTGGTGTCAGGCAACCATTCTCTCAGAATATCCAACATCCGCTCAGGCTGGGAGTGGAGAACGGGAGGAGGGATAGACATGGGCTAGAATGTGTGCAGCAGCACAAATAGATCCAGGCTGGAGTGGTAGCAGGCTTGGGAGATGGAGCAGGCACAGGCTGGAGCAATATATCAGAACTACAAGGCATCTGGGAATTCCTTTGACAAGATAGCAACATTGAACAGATTGAAGTGGCGGCTTCCTATAGGCGGCTTCCTTTATACCTACTATAGAGTCATATGATTGGGCTCTTGTTTATGGGTTGGCAAGACCCTAAATGATTGGCATGGGCATATTACAGAATTTGCAGATAATTACCTCTGATGAGTCACCAGCTAAGGTCAGTGATAACTCATCACATAGTCCCATAAACTGCGATTTCTCCACTGTGGCACTGCAGCTGTTTTTCTTTTATTTTTCCAATGTATGTAAGACTTGTTTCCCATTGTGAACTGATAAGACGCAACTCTCATAGTCATCTAGAGGTCAATAATCTTTTCTCCCTGAAAAAATAGCTGTTACAGTACAGCCGGTCTGGCCCAAATTTTGAAACAAGAGCACTCTAGTGTTCACACACATGATATAGGCATGAGAAATTCCCAGTGTTTGCACTCAAGTTAAGATTCCACATTCAAGCCCTATACACATACATGCATGCCTACCCCAAGTTGTGTGCTTTTTAGTCAAGGAAGGGCAAAAATGCTCACATACTTATGAGTCTCTGTTGGAAAAACTTTGAGAATTGCCTTTCTCACAGCGTTTCAACCAAAGCCCATGAACAACAGAACAAACAAGCAGAAATGGAAGGGGACTTAATTTTAATGGAAAAAGCAACAGTTTGAATGTGTTTTTATTTATATCCTTCTCACTAACTCATCGTCAACTCTAGTCACTTCAAGTAGGCCTTAATATGTGTACTTATTGCTCCGGTGGAAGTGGGAACACAGAGAATTTTTTTTTTAAGTTTTCTTTGAAGCATCTTTGGAACTTGTTTCAGAGATTAGTTATACTGGAATAAGGTAAAACTTGCACTGTTCATGGATCATTCAATTTTATTAGTATGCAGGCTGCTGGTCAACATACATGACTGGTCTCAAACCAAGGTTTATCACAAATTCTGTGGTTCAAAAAGACCTAAATGTATCTGTACAGTCCATTTGCTATGTACTGTGCCTGGGGTAACATAGTCACACAGGTTGGGTATACCTCCTGTCAAGAAGTACAAGCATTTGTGCTTCCAGCTTTAAACAATGATGACATATTTAAAATGTCATCCTATGTGCATTCTATTAACTGCTTCAACACTATCTAATGTTAATATAATGTTGGTTAGGGTTTATAGAATTTTTATATGTGTTTATTAAAAAATTAGATGCAATATGCTGAAACAGTATTGTGTGTTTTTTGCCTGCAATTATTAATACTATTTCAGGGTTCAAATCTATTGGGGCTACACCAATACTGAGTTCTCGCCACACTTTCCAAAAAGCAATTAATGTGGAAAAGGTGTTATTCTGAAACTTCATGGAAAAATTGTCTTTAAAGGGTTTTTAAACATTCATGTGTGTTTGTTTACATCCAAAGAAATGTTGTATAGATGAAACATAAAATTGCAAGGTTGGTGTTGTCAGAATTTTAAACATGATTTTTCCATTTATGTTAAAACTGAAATAAAAACGCAGTTTTCCAACACACATTCCGAAACTTCTGAAAAGCTGTCAGCTTTGTGTTGGTCCCATTACTACTTCATATTTGTCACTGGGGAAAATATGTGAACATGAGGAGCACAAATTTATGCTCGTACTATTAGAGGAAACCTTCTATAAACATCCTCCTGGAGTCTGTAAATCATCCTCCAGGGCACAAAACACATTTTAAGATTAGTGTTTTAAGTGAACAAGAAAGAGAAGAAAGTAGTGGATCTTGTTTAGAATTTTACTTTTTAAAATGTTAACTGATCTCCTAAGTGTTTCATGTTTTATTGTACTCAGGATAGTCATCCTGAATAATCTGATCTATAGTACAATATAATTTAACATTGAAATAATTAAGCAATGCAGAGTCAGATTTTTAAATTTACTACTGTGGTTGTGAGGGTTTTTTCCTACTCTCACCATGAACAAAGGACTGAAATTGGCTTTTGTTATATTTGAATTCAAAGTTGATAGCTTGGGGTATGTCTACACTACCACCCTAGTTCGAACTACACGCGGCACGGACTAGGTAGTTTGGACTAGGCTTCCTATTCCGAACTACCGTTACTCCTCGTTTCATGTGAATTTGATTATTTCACATGAAACGAGGAGTAACGGTAGTTCGGAATAGGAAGCCTAGTCCGAACTACCTAGTCCGTGCTGCGTGTAGCCACGCAGCACGGAGTCCGCACTAGCGGACATTTAAAAATGGCAGCGCCCGGCGAGATGCAAATGAAGCCCAGGAAATTCAAATCCCGGGCTTCATTTGCAACTCCGGTTGCCTACATTACCACCCTAGTTCGAAGTAGGGTGGTAGTGTAGACATACCCTTGCTGTGGTAGTTTTCTGAGGACTATATACTACTCTCTGCTTCTGAGATCAGAATGAGTTCTGAGAGTTTGTTGGGGAAGAGCTTAGGGTTTGACCATCATATCTCCACTCAGGTCCTCAAAGATTCCTGGGCCTATATTGCTTATTAAAAGGATTGTGACTCAGTATATTTTTATAGAGCAGGAGTCAGCAATCTGTACATGGCTGTCAGGGAAACCAGACAATGAGCCACAAGCCACAAGTGTGGTCCCCCGCAATTCCCAATGACTGCAGTTTGGTGAGGGTTTGCATTTTCAGCCAACGAGAACTGTAGGAAGCAGCGGCCAGCCTACGCTACTTCCCACAGAACCCATTGGCAGTGAATGGTGAACTATGAGCACTGAGAGCTGTGGGGAGCTGTGCTTGCAGACAGTCAACATAAACAAAATGTCTCGTGGTCCACCAGCAGATTACCTGCATGCTGCAGGTTCCCAACTCCTGTTATAGGGGATAGGTTCATCAGTGACTGCTAGCCAAGATTATCAGTGATGCAACTGAATGCTCTGGGTCTCCCACTGCTAGAAGCTGGGACTGGATGGTAGCATTCCCTTCAATAATTATCCTGTTGTGTTCATTCTCTCTGAAGCATCTGTCATCAGATGGACCATTGGTCTAATCCAACATGGTCACTCTAATGTCCTTATAACATTTTATCGGAACTTAAACAAAATCAAGAAAATATATCATTGAAATGAAACATATTATTAATAATACTAAAGAAAAATGGACCATTTCAGCATCCAAATTGTGAAAAGGATGTGTTAAGGCCTATCCAGTCAGATCAATAAATTAGACCATTCTAATTACATCAAATTAGTTACATTAACCTAAGACATAAAAAAGGATTCTAAATAGGTGGGCTGTCTCATGAAAAATATTAACAAAAGAAATTTGCCTGAATCAATCAAATCTATGATTTAAAGCAGGGGTCTCAAACTCAGTTTCTGTTAGGGCCAGTGCCAGTCCTCAAATCCTCCTACTGGGCCAGTGGGCACCTCTCTCTGGCAGGACTCCATAACGGACAGTGTCTCCACGTGTTACACCTCTGTGCCGACCCATGTGCTCCCTCCCCAAGTGTCCTCAGCCCACCTGCTACCTCGAGGTGATTTAACCCCCCCCCTCCCCCCAGTGGGCTCCCAGTGCTACCACTAGTAGCACAGTGGGGCTAGATCAGCTTCCACCTGCTAGCTCTGTGCCATGGCTGCATGTCTCTGTGGGCCAGGGGAGCTGTGTGTAGAGCCATAGGATGTCTGCACGCTTGGGGGGGGGGGGGGTTCCATGGAGGCTGCTCCAATAGCCCTATGGATGGGATGGCCCCTCCATACTCAGGTTAGCCTGCGGGGTCCTGGGCGGGCTGAGGAAGACAACAAGGGTTGCCCCACACACACACACTCACCATGGCAGTGAGAATTGTGGGGAAGTGGAGCTACACAGCACCCTGCTCCACTCTGCCGCCATCTCCCAAGACAGCCAGGGCTAACTCTGGGGTGTTCCACTTCCCGCCGCCGTGGTGAAGATGGTGGCAGGGCAGAGCAGAGGCTGAAAGAAGAGTATGGGGTGACCCAACCCATGCTGTCAGCCTGCACCAGGCCCCCCCCAGTAATCTGCAAGGCTGTGTCCCTTAGTGGAAAGAGCTTCAGGGGAGGTGGTCATGGGAAAGAGGGGGCAGAGTATGGAGACACACTCTCCCTCTCTCTCTTTCTCTCTCTCTCACACACACACACACGTGCCAACAGCCATGTGCAGGGCAGATTGTGGAACTCCTTCGATCACAGACCCTGAGTTTGAGACCCCCGATACAAAGGTTGGTCAAGAACTTAATACTAAACCAAATTATGTGATGTTTAAACCACAACCTCAGAGACAATTATAAAACTTCCCTCTCAGAATTCTATTTGTAGGTGATAGCTAACCTTTTCCTCATGTTTCTCCTCCTTCCCCAATAGAAACATTAAAATACAGACTTTAATAGAACACTCTTGGAAGGGACCTTGAAAGGTCATCGAGTCCAGTCCCCTGCCTTCATGGCAGGATCCAGTACTATCTAGACCATCCCTGATAGACATTCATCTAACCTGCTCTTAAATATCTCCAGAGATGGATATTCCACAACCTCCCTAGGCAATTTATTCCAGTGTTTAACCACCCTGGCAGTGAGGAACTTTTTCCTAATGTCCAACCTAAACCTCCCTTGATGCAGTTTAAGTCCATTGCTTCTTGTTCTATCCTCAGAGGCCAGGAAGAACAATTTTTCTCCCTTCTCCTTGTGACACCCTCTTAGATACCTGAAAACTGCTATGATGTCCCCTCTCAATTGTCTCTTTTCCAAGCTAAACAAGCCCAAATCTTTCAGTCTTCATTCATAGGTCATATTCTCTAGACCTTTAATCATTCTTGTTGCTCTTCTCTGGATCTTCTCCAATTTCTCCACATCTTTCTTGAAATGTGGTGCCCGGAACTGAACACAATACTTGAACTGAGGCCTAATCAGCCTCAGTAGAGCAGAAGAATCAGTAGAGCAGAAGAATGACTTCTCATGTCTTCCTCACAACACACCTGCTAATGCATCCTAGAATCATGTTTGCTCTTTTTGCAACAGCGTTACACTTCACTCATCTTTAGCTTGTGGTCCACTATAACCACAAGGGTATGTCTACACTGCCACCCTAATTCGAACAGGGGTGGCTAATGTAGGCATTCGAACTTGCAAATGAAGCCCAGGATTTAAATATCCCGGGCTTTATTTGCATGTTCCTGGGCGCCGCCATTTTTAAATGCCCCGTAGTTCGAACTACCTGCCCGTGGCTACATGCGGTACGGACTAGGTAGCTCGAATTAAACTCCTAATTTGAACTACCGTTACTTCTCATTATAGACATAACCCCAGACACTTTTTTGCCATACTCCTTACTAGATAGTCGCTTCCCATTCTGTATGTGTGAAACTGATCTTTCCTTCCTAAGTGGAGCACTCAGCATTTGTCCTTATTAAACTTGATCCTGTTTACCTCAGACCATTTCTCCAATTTGTTCATATCATTTTCAATAACCCTGTCCTCCAAAGTAATTGTAACCCCTCCCAACTTGGTATAATCTGCAAACTTAATACGTGTACTCTCTATGCCGATATCTAAATCATTGATGAAGATATTGAACAGAACTGGTCCCAAAACAGACCCTACGGAACCCCACTTGTTATACCTTTCCAGCAGGATTGTGAACCATTAATAACTACTCTCTGAGAATGGTTATCCAGCCAGTTATGCACCCACCTTATAGTAGCCCCATCTAACTTGTATTTGCCTAGTTTATTGATAAGAATATCATGCGAGACCGTATCAAATGCCTTACTAAAGTCTAGGTATACCACATCCACTGCCTCTCCCCTATCCACAAGACTTGTTATCCTATCAAAGAAAGCTATCAGATGATAGCTTTGACATGATTTGTTCTTTACAAATCCATGCTGGCTGTTACCTATCACCTCATTATCTTCCAAGTGTTTGAAGATAATTTCCTTAATTACTTGCTCCATTATCTTTCCTGGCACAGAAGTTAAACTGACTGGTCTGTATTGTCCTGGGTTGTTCTTATTTCCCCTTTTATAGATGGGCAATATATTTTCCCTTTTCCAGTCTTCTGGAATCTTTCCCGTCTTCTATGATTTTTCAAAGATGATAGCTAGAGGTTCAGATACCTCCTCTATCAGCATCTTGAGTATTCTAGGATGCATTTCATCAGGCCCTGGTGACTTGCAGACATCTAACTTTTCTAAGTGATTTTTAACTTGTTCTTTTTGTATTTTATCTTCTAAACCTACCCTCTTCTCACTAGCATTCACTATGTTAGGCATTCCTTCATGAGACTTCTTGATGAAGACTGAACCAAAGAAGTCATTAAGCATCTCTGCCATTTCCAAGTTTCCTGTTACTGTTTCGCCCGCCTCACTGGGCAATGGGCCTACCCTATCCTTGGTCTTCCTCTTGCTTCTAATATGTTTATATAATGTCTTCTTGTTTCCCTTTATGCCTCTGGCTTGTTTGAGCTTGTTTTGTGCTTTTGCCTTTCTAATCTTGCCCCTGCATTCCTGTATTGTTTGCATATATTCATCCTTTGTAATTTCTCCTACTTTCCATTTTTTATTACTCCTTTTTTATTTTTAGATCATTCACAATCTCCTGGTTAAGCCAAGGTGGTCTTTTGCCATATTTTCTATCTTTCCTATGCAGAGGAATAGCTTGCTTTTGGGCCCTTAATAATGTCCCTTTGAAAAACTGCCAACTCTCCTCAGTTGTTTTTCCCCTCAGTCTTGATTCCCATGGGATCTTACCTTTCAGCTCTCTGAGCTTACCAAAATCCGCCTTCCTGAAATCCATTGTCTCTATTTTGCTGTTCTTCCTTCTACCCTTCCTTAGAATTGTGAACTCTATGATTTCAGGATCACTTTCACCAAAGCTGACTTCTACTTTCAAATTCTCAACCAGTTCCTCCCTATTTGTTAAAATCAAATGTAGAACAGGTTCCCCCCTGGTTGCTTTTTCAACCTTCTGAAATAAAAAGTTGTCACCAATGCAGTCCAAGAATTTATTGGATAGTCTGTGCCCTGCTGTGTTATTTTCCTAACATATATCTTGATAGTTGAAGTGCCCCGTCACCACCAAATCTTGGGCTTTGGATGATTTTGTTAGTTGTTTAAAAAAAGCCTCATCCACCTCTTCTGCCTGGTTAGGTGGCCTGTAGTAGACCCTTAGCATGACATCACCCTTGTTTTTTACTCCTTTTAGCCCAACCCAGAGAGTCTCAACCCATCCATCTCCTACGTCCATCTCCACCTCAGTCCAAGTGTGTACATTTTTAATAGATAAGGCAACACCTCCTCCCTTTTTTCCCTGCCTGTCTTTCCTGAATAAACTGTACCCTTCTATATCAACATTCCAATCATGTGTATTATCCACCAAGTCTCAGTGATGCCAATGATGTCATAGTTTTATTTATTTATTAGCACTTCCAGTTCTTCCTGCTTATTACCCATACTTCTTGCATTTGTATATAGGCATCTAAGATACTGATTTGATCTTGCCTCCCAGTTCTGCTTTGCCCCTCCTTTCTCTCTGCTATTATAGCACACACACCCTCCCATTTCCAACCCATCTTCCAAGTCTACATGTTCTTCACTTATCTGTGGGCCATTTCAAGACTCTTAGGACTTTTAAACGTAGAACAAATTCTAATAAATAATTTTATGAGACAGTATTTAGGTCTGAGTTGAACCTGGGGGATTTATTTCTGTTGCCTTTCCCATGTTGATTTTATGGGTTCTCATACACATATGAATGTACAGAGTTATACTTTCGCACCCTACAATGAAAGACTATAAAAAGGGAGGGACAACTTGAGGAGCCCAACACAAAAAAAGAAGGGGAAAAAGGGGAATAGGAACCACGCAGTTAGTGGAATGGATCCCATTAATGTCAACATTTCTCTTCCGAGATAGCAGGCATCCTACAGAACATAGAGGTGCAGATAGATATTTTGCAGGTGGAAACTAATATGCTACGAGCACAGGTTCCATCACACAAGACTACTCCTACTTAGGGACCAAAGATTCTTCTCCCGGACAAACTTGGAAGTGACCGCAGCCATTTCTGCTGTTTTATGAACCAGTGCCAAAACCTATTCCTACTGCACTTGCAGTCTTTTCCCACTGCTCAGTCTTGGGTGAGACTTATTGTTATCCTGGTGACTGAAGAGGTATTGGCTTGGGCTTTCCTGCTCCTGGAAAAGTCTAGTCCTTCCCTGAACTGGTATGAGTATTTTGTTCAAACCATGGCAATATTTTATTATTATCCAAAGAAGTCATATGCACACAGCCACATGACCCGAATCTTTTGGCACAGTTGCCAGCCAATCGCTAATAATACCACAGTTTCAGCATCTGTTAGCCGATACTGCAGGGAATGAGGCTCCACAAGGCTGTCACATCCAACTTAGGCACAAATATGAGATCAAAGATGGCACACTGTTTAGGAAGAAGGTTGATGTCCTCACTACTGCCGGTTTCATCAGATCCAGTCTGCCAGTACCCAGAGCCCTCATCCCAATCAAAACCTATGAAATTCAGTTCTGTTTAAAACAAAAGAATATATGAATGGTCATATAGGGTCAGACTAATGATTCTTCTAGTCCAGTATCATGTCTTCCAGCAGTAGCCAGTGCTAGATACTTCGGAAGGAATTAACACAACAGGGCAATTATATAGTGACTCATCCCTTGTTACACACTTTCAGATTCCAGCAGACAGAGGTTTAGGGATACAACAATATAGGGTTGCGTCCCTGACTGTTTTGGCTAATAGCCAGTGATGAGCTTGTTCTCCATGAAGTTATCTAATTCTGTTTTCAACCCAATTGTACTTTTGGCCTTCACAACATTACCTGTGGAACTCTTTGCCAGGGTGACTGTGCATTGTGTGAAGGAGTATTTCCTTATGCTTGTTTTAAACCTCCTACCTATTCATTTTTAGCAAGTGACTCCTGGTTCTTGTGTTACGTGAATAAATAACACTTCCTTATTTGCTTTCTCCATTCCATTCATTATTTTATAGACCTCTATCATCTCTCCCCCTTAGTTGTCTCTTTTCTACAATGAACAACCCCAGTCTTTTTAATCATATGAAAGCTGTTCCATACTCTTAATAGTTTTATTGACCTTCTCTGTACTTTTTTTTTCCAATTCTAATATATATTTTTGAGGTGGGGCAATCAGAATGGCATGAACATACCACAGATTTATATAATAGCATTATGATATTTTCTGTATTCCTATCTATACCTTTTCTACTGGCTAGTATTTTTTGTTTGGTTGGTTTTGGGATTGTTTTGTTTTGTTTTTGGCTGCCTCTGCATGTTGAGCAGATGTTTTCAGAGAACTAGCCACAGTGACTCCAAGATCTCCTTCTTGAGTGATAACTAATTTAGACCACATTCTTTTTTTTATGTATATGAGATTGTGTTTTCCAGTGTGTATTACTTTGCATTTGGTCAGTTGAAGAGGTCATTCAACATGGTGCTCCTTCTTATCCATTCAGATCCCATGTTGGAAAATAATTTACTGTGGAAGCCAACATATCAAACTTTGCCACTGGTGTAGTATTGTTCAAAACATCTATAGTCAGCTTCCTCCCTGTATCTTTTACTCAAGAAAACTAACCCCACCAGAAAAGAACTATAAACTATGGGATAAGATGTTATTGAGAGTTAAGGTGTCATTCAGGGACTGTCATGTTCTGGAGGGAGCATGGCTCTTTGCCCAATTCTCAAAGACCACAAGAACAGAGAGTACGTCTGGACACCCAGACACCTCAGTTGACACCAGAGTCTCTATTCTTTCTTTTTTGCCTGATTTTACTTGGTTGAAACTATTGCCCAGGTCTAAAAATAAGAAAGCAAATGGAGTATGTAAGTTCCCGTCACCTGTGCCCATGAGTCAAGAATTTGTGCTTGAAATTGCTCAGCCTTCTCCAGCCTTTACCTTAGAGCCGTGGTATCCAACCAGTTCTGAAGTACAGCTATATCGAACTAGCCACACTCAACTGGCCAAATAGCCACATGTGGCTAGTGGCTAGTGTGTTGGACACGACAGCCTTAGAGCATAAGGCCTATCTTATCTATAGACCTTATTAAAGAGCTTCCTCGATCTCCCGTATCTCCTAGTGATGCTGGTTGTGTTGATATCCTAATTAAAATGGCACATTTTGTTTCATGTCATGCCATCCTTTCTAACCTGAATTCTTTCTGGAGAATATCTTGTGCTGCTTCTGGCTGCCACATAGTATCCTGTTGGACCATGCCCCAGTTCATCTCCTGTTTTTGGATGGAGTTTCTGTAACTTCTTGGCATAAAGTTCCTCACATTGCCTCACTCAAGGACCAGTGGGCAAACAGAACCAGTCAGGACTATTCTAGAACAGTACCTATGTTTTTATTTTATTTACCGCTAAGTTGACTGGTTTTCTCTGCTCCCCTGTGTGGACTTTGCATATAAAAGTGTAATCCATATCTTACTTATACATTTGGGGATGACACCAAGCTGGGAGAGGTTACAAGCACTCTGGAGGACAGAATTACATTTCAAATCTCTCTCTCTCTCTATCTATCTCTATATATAAACTTACCCTGTGGGACGACACACTGCATCCCTCTCTGCATCCCTCATTCCCTCTGTTCTTAGCCGTCCTGCCTCTTTCCGCCCTCCTCAGTACTTCCATGGCCTGGAGCTACGCAGCCCTCCCTCTCAGAGGGGGCTGGGAGCCATGCTTTCTCTCCCCCTCATGGGGGGGGGGGGAGACACGTGGCCTCCTTCCTCACAAGGGGGAGAGCAGGGAGCTGCATGCTGTCCCCCCTCACGGGGGGGAGGGGATCTGGAGCCGTGCACCCTTCCCCCTCCCTCACTCCTAGCCCCATCACACAGTCCCCTCGGCTGAGACCCCACACCCCTAGCCCTGTCACATACCCCTTCAGCCCAGCGCCTGCAGCTGCATCACGCACCCCCTTGACCTAGACCCTGCACCCCCAGACCCGTCATTCACCATACTGCTGAGACCCTGCACTCTAACCCCCTCACTCACTCCTTTCATCAAGACCCTGCAATTCCAGCCTTCTCCTGCCCCCTTTTCCCTGGACAGACACCGACCCCCAGTCTGCTCCTGCACCCTCCCCTGCTCTTGCCCCCTCACCTTGGGCCAGACACCTACCCTCAGCCTGCTCTTGCACCCTGTCTGTTGGCGAGACACCCACCCCTAGCCTGCTCCTGCCTCCTCCCCCCTGGCCAGACACCATACCCCTATCCCACTCCTTCACTCTCTCCCCTGGATACACACCTACCCCCAGAAAGAGGGGGGTTGACGAGTGTACAGAGCAAAGGGTATAGACCCCTAGTTTACCTCAAATAACAGGAAAACTGAGCCGATATCAACAAGATTAAATACAATAAAGAAAAGTAGGGAGGAAGGAAAAATCAAATGCATAGCTACAAAATAAGGAATAACTGAATCAGAGGTAGTACCGCAGAAAAGGATTTCAGAGTGATACTGGGTCAACAATGTGATTCAGCTGTGAAAAAGGCTAATATCTGGGGGGGGGGTTATTAATGGGTTACAGTGAGAGTTAATTGTTCAGCTCTAGTCAGCACATATGAGACTTCAGGTGGAGCACAGTATCCATTTCTGGATATCACTGAGAAAGTTGCAGACAAATTGGAGAGAGTCCAGAAGAAAGCAGCAACAATGAAAAAAAGGCTAGAAGCCCTGACTTACAAGAAAAGGTTAAAAGAAAACGAGGTATATTTAGTCCTGAGAACAGAATCCAAGAGCATGCTAACGAAGAATTTGATCAATTGTTCTCCATGTCTACTAAAAGTAAGACTACAAGTAATAGGCTTAATCTGCAGCAAGCAAAATTCAGATGAGATATTAGATAAAGCTTTCTATCTATAAGTTCTGCAACAGACTTCCAAGGTAGATTGTGCAATCCCCATCATTGGAAGTTTTTAAGAACTGGTTAAAAACTTTACAGATATGATCTAGGCATTCTTTAACCTGCCTTAGTATAGGAAGATAGATTAGAAGACTTCTCAAAGTCCCCTCCGGTTCTTCCTTTTTATGTGTCTATGTTAAAAAATTATTTTTAAACGAGACCATCTGTTAAAGCATACTGATTGTAACTATAGAGCAAGAGGTCATTTTTGTTTTCACCAGATTATTGTGCAATCAAAATACAATGTACAAGCAGATTTCTTGTGGAAATTCATTTTTTAACACTACTGTAAATATCAACTGTTTGGCTGTGTCTACACTGGCCTCCCTTTTGGAAAAGGGATGCTAATGTAGCACTTTGGAATAGGCAAATCCGCGGGGGATTTAACTATCCCCCGCGGTAGTTGCATTAACATGGCTGCCGCTTTTTTCCATCTTGGAGATAAGCTGGAGAAAAGCGCCAGTCTAGACATGATTCTCCGGAAAATAAAGCCTTGAAAGTAGGAATAAGAGATCCTCCGGAAAAGGCTTTATTTTCCGGAGAATCATGTCTAGACTGGCGCTTTTCTCCGTCTTATCTCCAAGCCGGAAAACAGCGGCAGCCATGTTAATGCAAATACCGCGGGGGATATTTAAATCCACCGCGGATTTGCCTATTCCAAAGTGCTACATTAGCATCCCTTTTCCGAAAGGGAGGCCAGTGTAGACACAGTCACTGAGTATCAGTACATGGAAGTTTGTATGTTACTAATATTACTTTACATCTGCATGGTTTAATTTTGAAATATTATATTAAAATTTGTTAACAAATACAGAGATCTGCATTCTCACATTAACATATTCTCCAGGCTTTAAAACCCTTAGATCTGTGAGTAACTTTTGTACATGTGCCAACTCCATGGGACTATTTACTCTAGTCTGGAAAGCTGCAACGAAGTTAGAATCAACAACTTGCTTGAATATAAATTCAGTTGGGTTACAACAAAGTTCTGTCATTCTTATGAGAAGCAATATCATTTGTATTACAGAAAGTTGTATAGAAACTGAGAGATTTTACTATTATCTCTGATGTTAAAATATAGTACTTACCATTTTTAATCCTCTTTATATCCTTTTTTCCTCCCTGTGAAATTCACCTTCCTCATGACCCACAGAGGTGAAGACCACTGACAGAACTAGGTATTAGTTTGGTAGTTTGGCCTTTGTCCTTAGGAAGAGAGAGGTTGCTCATCAATCACAACTAACTTTTCTCATTGTTTATTCAGTCTGAATCTTGATTAGAAGTCATCCTGGATACTTCCAGGGAGCTAAGTTATAATGTGCAACCATCTTCTCATTCACCTTACCTAAAATCGAGTGATATTTGATAAAATCATTAATGTTGAGTACAGGCTGGAACACAGCGATGTGTAAGAGCTGTTAGCATCTTGCCTTGTCCAGTGAAGCATTAAATAAGTCTTTCAACAGGAAGCCAAGGATATCTTGCTGGCCATGGCCAGCTCTGAAGGGTAAGGACAGATCATTTTCCAGGACCATCAAAACCTTTTTTTAAGGCCAACTTAAACGTGATAGTGCAGCAGTGGTACTTGGTTTCCCACATTCCGTTGTGCCGGCAGTACCGTCCCAGATAAATCAATCCCCCTGCTGGCTCTTAGGGCTTGGAGTGCAGAGCTGCAGTGGGGGTAGTTGCTGTAGGCTGAGCCAGCCTGCCCGCATGCCGGCTCTTATGGTTTGTACTGCAAAACTGCAGCATGAGTTGATGCTGGGTCCCAGCACAAGCCAAGACTGAACCAGCCTGCCCGCATGCTGGCTCTTAGTGCCAGGACTTGGCATCAACTCCTGGTGTGGCTCTGCAGTACAAACACTAAGAGTGCGGTGAGGCTGGCTCAGTCCCAGCTCACTCCAGGACCCAGCATCAATCCCTGCTGTGGCTCTGCACTGCAAGCATTAAGAGCCAGCGCAGGGATTGATGCTGGGTCCCGGCGTGAGCCGGGACTGAGCCAGCCTGTCAGCCAGCCCACTAAACTTGCAGGGAGGAGAGGGAGTGTTGTGTGTAGTCGATAGCATTAACCGATAAGCACCCGCTAATCAGTTAATCATTTAGTTAACTACAGTATTACGTCCCTCGTGGGAGCTACAGCATTCTTTAAAAATGTCTCAAATGTTAATCTGCTACTTGATCCCTGTATTGCATCCATGACTCACTCAGTAGTGCAAGCTGATAGAAAGAATTTTAATGAGTTTAAAGTGCCTTCATTTTTGTTTATGTATTTTTACAACTATCTGTGTGTAATGTGTATTATTGATTTTAATAAATGCTTGGAAAAGGATTTCTGAATATGCTCATTATGTTTCTAATTCTTTAAGGAAATGAAGAAAAAATAATGAAACCATGTTACATAGGTACTTAATTTTTTTTATCTGTGGTACTACTCTGGTAATTAATGCCTATTTTATGCAAACTAGACTATATCTCTTACTGGACACATTACTGTCAAGAAAATATTACTTGCCTTAATTATCAGTAATGAAGCAGGGATAAGCTGCTCACTTAGATATAATATATCTAATGACCTTTTCAGCTAGAGGTTGTGATGAAAGGTATCAGTTTCACAAATTACGCCTCATTCAGTTTCTGGCCTTTGTGTAGATTAATGTTTTGAGGATGAGTTTTAAAGTCAGACAGAAATTGTGTTTGGTGTTTAAAATTGATTTAGTGTCTTGCTTTTAGTACATCATTTTCTCTTTTATAAATTAACCCAAGCCTCATTTTTATCTTCAGGTTTTGTTATAAAAGTCAATACTTATATCTAGGCTTGTCTTACTAAGTGCAGCTGTATATTTTTGACAGTGCGGACAGAGGATCAGGAAGCACACATGAATTTAATATGAAGCATACTTACAAGTTTAAAAAAAGCTAAAGGTTACAGTTTTATATCTACTTTAAAAAAATCTTTTAGTGAATAAAGTTTATGGAGCTCATTTTGTATTTATCCTTTTTAGTGCATGAGCCAACTTACTAAGCATAACATTTCTGACTTATTATAGTTAGTAATATTACTATCAAGTGGATTTGCTATGGTAATTTTTATGGTAATTATGTTCTATGTTTGAACTCTAACACACAATATTATTTTCTGCATGGTATCTGTTTAATTGTGGTAGTGTTTTTTGTAGTGTGAATAAGAAACATCTCTCCAGGTTTCTAATAACCCATGGTCCAATTCATCCCTGGTGTAATTACATTGACGACATTAGTGGAGTTATTCTAGAAAATAATTTGGCCCCTGGGTTGGAAATGAATCAGTGATGTAAAGCTGATTTGGATTCTTATAAGCCAGTTCTCAGAGATACCAGGAATGTCATGTAGACGAGGCCATGTGAAGAAGTTTGGCATCCTGAAATATTATGATGTACATCAGTAGACACAGGAACATATGTTTTATGTGTATCTACTATTTTGCATTATACATTTCAGATAGGTACTTGCAATCAAAGCATATCCTGTTGCTGGCAATTGGATGCATGTTAGAGGAAAAGTTTGAAAATGAATGCAGCATAGGCATACAAAATATGTAGTCACAACACATTTAGTATTCAAAGTAACTATCCCTGGCCATTGTGACAGGATCAGGCAGATAGGTACAAGAGAGTGACGGAAGGGAAGTATATTAGCCTCATATTGAGTAACTCTGTTTCCAAGGTAAATTGGCAGGGGCTAGTCCAGAACTGGCGAGAACTTGCCAGAATCAAACAAAGCAATTAAGCACCTGGGGCTAATTAAGTGGGCTTGCAGAGTCATGTGAACCAAAATGAGTTGGAACACCTGGGGCCAATTAAAGAACCAGTTGAGACTGATTAAAAAGGAGCTTCTCTGCTGTTAGTGTACAGAGTTGAGAGGACGGAGGGAGAGCTACAGAGAGTCTAGGAGGAACAAGCACCAATGAATTCTAGTCAGAAGAGCCTGAGATAAGGAAGGTACTGGGGAAGGTGTAGGGAAGTAGCCTAGGGAAGGGAAGTAGCCTAGGGATTTTGTAGCTGTCTTGCAGCTGGTGTTGGAGACTTTTATAGGCAGCTTCTATTAAAAGTCCCTGGGCTGGAACCTGGAGTAGAGAGTGGGCCCAGGTTCAATCCAACACCCACTTCCCCTTTTCCACTAGGGGAAAAGACTGGCTGGGGAAAATAAACAGGTTTACCAGGCCTATATCATGTGGGGGTCCACCAAGACAGTGGAGTTTAGTTTTCTCTCTCTACCTTATGCTGGCAAATGTTGAGAGTAACTCAACAAAACAGCAAGCTGATTCCCTAAATGTGGTGGCTAAATTGAGGACTGCTGTGAGCCTCTGAGGCAAGTAAATCTGCCTGAAAGCACAGGACCCACCAGGTTTGAGTAGAAGCTTTGTCACTTCTTACAATAATGATTAATTATACCAACAATTTTGTTTTCCACACATCATAATGAACCTCTAAAGAGGTTACATGCGTGAGTTATTTGTCCTTGTTTCCTTGGGACAGAATAATCAGAGAAGAATATAGAATGAAGGTGCCTGGTAAAAGCCTACCTGGTGAAGATACTGTTTTACCTTATGTCCAGATAACATAAAATCACCCTCCTTCCACTCCCACAAAAGTACTTCCACTCTTAAATATTACATTTAGTAATTGTCATTTTTAAATAGTAATCAAAATCAGGTGAATCCTTTTTTCAAAGTAATTTAATTTTCTTCCATTATACTTTTAATGGGGAACTTGTCATGTTGAATTATATAATACTGTACCAAAGTTAATATAAATAACTTACAATGGGTAAACTAAATTTGTGTTGAGTTATTCTCTGAACTGAATGAAAATATATCATATCAGAAACAGCTTTGGTAGGTATTCTGCTGAGAAATCTTACTTCTTTTTAGATAAACCACATTTTGACCATAGTCCCCTGTCACAGACCATTTTATGTTAGGAAACAGTGGAGGATGGAGAGGCTATAAGCAAACACCAAAAATTTCTGAGAGCCAACATTTATTAAAAATATTTATGTAAAAACAGAGAGATGTGAAAAAATAAAATTATTAAATAGTATAAACAGCAGTGCACAAAATAGAAATATGGGATTGTCTAGAAAATTATCACAAGAGAGGGAGCTTTATAGCTCAGCATTACAGAGGAATATTTAGAGATTGAGTATGACTGGCATTACCAGAAGAATACATTGTTTCATCTTCATTTGAAGCAAATAGAAGCAAATAGAAGCAAAGTTCTGTGACCCTGATAGTCAAATTAAAATACCCCACTGTAGCATCTCCTTTTCCACTCCAGCAGCAGTGCTAGCTCATTTTTCAGCTTCACGTAGTCTGTGCTTTTTTTGACACTGCCTCTTATGAGTGGAAAAAAATACAGGACTATGTAGCATTTTAAAGACTAACAAGATGGTTTATTAGATTATGAGCTTTTGTGGGCCAGACCCACTTCCTCAGATCAAATAGTGGAAGAAAATAGTCACAGCCATATATACCAAAGGATACAATTTAAAAAAATGAACACATATGAAAAGGACAAATCACATTTCAGAACAGAAGGGGGATGAAGGGTGGGGGGGAAAGGAAGGTGAATGCCTGTGAATTAATGATATTAGAGGTGGGGAAGGGTAGATGTGTTAGAAATGTCATTCTTGATGTTTTTCTGTTTCTTGTATAAAATGCTTAGCAGGTGATTCCTTAATTTCTTGGATAGTGTGAGGCAGAGTCTTTCACTGTAGTCAGTATAGTATGTTGATCTTAATGGATTGTTCACTTTCAGTCCTTTGGGTATGATGTCCATCTTCTTGCACTTGGATAGAAAGATGATGTCTGTCTGTATCTGTGCAAGTTTCTTCATATGGTTGATGGATTTCCATTCCAAACGGCTAAATGTAGTGCCTTGCATGTAGAATAGTGATAGAAATGTAGCCATGTTAGTCTGGTGTAGCTGAAACAAAATACAGGACTATGTAGCACTTTAAAGACTAACAAGATGGTTTATTACCGTGGTCCCCAACACGGTGCCTGCGGGCGCCATGGCGCCCGCGGGGGCATTTCCATGCGCCCGCCAGGTGCTCGGGGCTGGCCTGGCACCGGGCGCATGGCGGGGGGAGCGCCGGCCCCAGGCACGTGGCGCTGGGCGGGGGGAGCGCCAGGCGTGCGGCGCTGGGCGGGGTGAGTGCCGGCCCCGGGCATGCAGCTATGGGGGGGGCCGCCCCCGGGGCGCAAGTGTCCCCGCCCCCTGGCGCTCGGCGGGCGAACGGCCACGCCCCCTGGCGCCCGACAACCTAGAAAGGTTGGGGACCACTGGTTTATTAGATGATGAGCTTTCGTGGGCCAGACCCACTTCCTCAGATCAAATAGTGGAAGAAAATAGTCACAGCCATATATACCAAAGGATACAATTAAAAAAAATGAACACATATGAAAAGGACAAATCACATCTCAGAACAGAAGGGGGATGCGGGGAGGAGGGGGGAAGGAAGGTGAATGCCTGTGAGTTAATGATATTAGAGGTGGGGAAGGGTACCTCTAATATCATTACATCTACCCTTCCCCACCTCTAATATCATTAACTCACAGGCATTCACCTTCCCCCCCCCCCCCCACCGCATCCTCCTTCTGTTCTGAAATGTGATTTGTCCTTTTCATATGTGATCATTTTTTTAAATTGTATCCTTTGGTATATATGGCTGTAACTATTTTCTTCCACTATTTGATCTGAGGAAGTGGGTCTGCCCCACGAAAGCTCATCATCTAGTAAACCATCTTGTTAATCTTTAAAGTGCTACATAGTCCTGTATTTTGTTTCAGCTACACCAGACTAACACGGCTACATTTCTATCACTATTTCTTATGAGTGGAACACCCTCACTAAACACCCTGACTGAACTTCTGATTCAGATCTGTTCCCAAGACCACCTTTGCCAACATACCAAAAACCAAACCAAACCAAATACACTCCAAACAAACAAATCAGCATCAGGAACCGTCCAATTAAAAATAAGTTTGATTGGCATATGGGGTTAGCTGGCATGTGCCTATGTGAATCTTTTTATAGATCCTTTTATATACTCCTCCTCCTACGCTTCATATGTTACTTGTGTTATTAGCGGTAATTTCCTTGGGGCAGTGACCATGTGTTTGTGCAGAGCTTAACCTACTGGGACCCTCATCCCACTTGGGACTTCTGAATACCACTGTAATATAAATATTAAATTGGGCTAATACAGATTTATTCAGTGGTTTATACTTGGGGATATAAGGGTTTTGTTATATTAAAATTTTCAGTGGGGTGCAGAACAAATTAGTCACAAAGCTAATATTAAAGATGGCTTAAGGCTAATTAAGCACCATACTGAAAATGTAACCATAAAATAAATTAGGTCTTTATAGTACAGACCTGGGCATAGTCCTACAATTCTTATTCACATGAAAAAACCTTACCTGTTGAGTAATCCCGTCTAAATCAAGGGGACTACTCATATGAATAAGAGTTGCAGATTCTGGTCCCTGAATAATAACTTTATAAGACATAGTTTTAATTATATTTTCCAAGTTACATCTACACAGACAGATTGAAGGGCTAATAATAGGAGCATGCCACAACCTCTTCAGGAGGAGACAGGAGAATAAAACATCGCATCATAAAGAAAGACATGTAATAATAAGACTGCACTTATGGGTGGATTTTAACCTCTGTGATATTATTTGGGAAGCCCTTGAAACATACGATAATATAGTGACAGACATGATTGCTGTATTAAATTATTGTTTCCTGAACCAGCAAGTTGGTGCTATATGCATCTCTGTCAATAACAGACAGAATCAGAAATTTAAAAAATCAGAATTAGAACTGCTAAAATTACTTCATTATGACAACATATGATATATTATGGTAATAGTAATTAATTATGTCTTTAAATGTCTTTACATTTAAAAATGTGTAAGTCTGCCCTAATATATGGTGTATGCTATTTTCAGGTGTTTATTTTATGTATGCAGACTTTTTTAAAAAATGAAATATAGCACATAGCTGCTTTCAAATATATGCATTTCTTTAATTATCCTTCTTTTATAATTTTTATGCCTTAATGTAACATAAATTAGTGTTTTAGAAGCAGGATTCACTATATCTTAAGGTAATTTACTTCCCTTTATGATCAGAATGATTAATTCCTCAAGGATAGAAAAGTTCATATTGTGAATTATGTCCTTTTAATTTCATCATTACTGTCAGTGCAAGCACATACATGGTATAGATAATAAATGAATAAATTTTGGAAATTGTCATATTTCACTAGGATGTTTCACATGATTTTAATACATGTTTTTAAGAGAAAGCTTTAAAGTCATGTACACTAGGATCATTACAAATTAGACCAATAATTTGTGTTTATATTTGAAAGCATTTTTTTTACATGATTTCCTTGCTTCTAAGGCCTGGTCTATGTTAGGACTTTATATCAATTTTAGCCCCATACAGTGGATTTTCCAAGTGATGTGTCCGCATTGTCAAGCCTGTTGGGGCTGTTGAAGCTGGAAAATCTTGGACATCATCAAGATGTGGGGAGATGAGTCAATCCTGAATGAGCTCAGAACCAGCAAGAGGAATGTCGACACCTACGGCAGGATTGCTACCCGCTTGGTGGCAAAAGGCCATGCCAGGGACACCAAGAGTGCAGAGTAAAAATCAAGGAGCTTCGCCAAGCCTATCATGAGGTGAAGGAGGAAAGCTGATGCTCTGGGGCAGCACCTCACACGTACTAGCTGGATGCCATTCTGGGGGTCAGCTTCCCCTGCATGATGGTGGAATCCAGCCAAGATATGCCTGGCATCAGCCAGGAAGAAAGTGGGGTGGCAGAGAGACACAAAGAGGAGGAAGAGGAGCCTAGACAGTTACTGATTCATGAGATCCAGGAGCTCCTCATAACGCTAGAGCCAGTACCCTCCTCCCCCGGTACATCTCCCACTGACGACCCTGAGGAGGGCACTTCTGGTGAGTTCACAAACTTTATCTAACTACAGGCAGGTTCAGGCAATGAGGTGTGAAGTGCAGTGTGCTTTCTCTCTGCCTTCACAGTGCAGAGGAGTGGAGGAGCACAGAAAAACTTGTTCACGTGTATAGATGGAGCAGGAGTCTTATCTGCACAGCTCCATGAAGCTCTCACATAGGAACTTTTTGATCCTTTTAACAAGATTTTTGGGTAGGCCAGCCTTATGCCATCCTCTGCAGTAGGATATCTTCCAACCCCAAGCCACCCGTATGTGATCTGACATCATGGAACCACAAAGCAGTGCAGCGGAAGGCCCAGGTTTATGGCCACTTCAGTCGTCATACGATTCCGATCACTCATGGTGATTCATAGAAGACTGATATCTCTCATGGCAACCTGGAAGGAGAAGGAGGGGAACCTATTAGCAATCTCCCCAGGAGGTCATGTGTACTGCACACAAATCCCATCCCCCTCCTGCGAGCAGGAAGAGAAGCAATGTCCCCAGAAGGCCATGTCTGCTGGATGCAGTGGGAAGTTGACCCACCCCTTTAACCTCCCTCCCCCCCCTGCCTTGTACACTCCTGCCCTGTCTGGGAAAGTAGCAATGTCCCTGGCAGGTCCTGTGTGCTGGACTTGGCATGTGCCAGACACAGTGGGAAGCTGCACTCGGCTGCCATCCCCTTTCTGCCAGTTAAGCCCCTTACCATGCTTGCCTGCCTCTGGACTGAGTGTGTCCCGATGCTCCCTGGGCATGTCTGGGCACCAGCTGTAAGGTGCCTGCTGTAAAACTTAACATTTGGCCTTGTACGGAACGCTTCCCTATTACCTTTACAGAGACCTTTGGTTTACACTGAGGGTATGTCTAGACTACATCCTCTGTCACCAGAGACTACATCCCTCTGTAAACCTCGTTTTACGAGCATAAGGGATCAGTCAACAAAGGCTTTCTTTGTCTCCTGATCCCCGTCTTGGCAGCCACTTTTTGCCGACCAAGTGCTGACTCCGCAAAATGTGGCGGCCATTTTTATTCAAATAAAGTGCAGGATATTTAAATCCCCATTTCATTTACAATGTTGGTATGTCTAATTTACATTCCTCTGGGAATGGCTTCACACAATGTATCTCCTGTAAAGTCTGCCCTTGTAATTTTGCAGCTGGGCCAGCAGCCAGCTTGGTGCATCCTCCACCTCTCACTGTATCTTCCTGCCTGCCTGTGATCTGCAGACACAAACACACAAGGGAAGAGATGTTCTGGGAGCAGATGGACTGCATGCACACCCTCATGGTGGAGTTCCAAGCCAAGCAGCAGGAGAGAAGAACCACCAGGGAGCAGCTTGGGCATCAGCAGGAGACAATGTTCTCCACCCTGACCACTGTGATGGAGCGCGTGGTGACCTGCTTGGAACGGGCCACTGCCCCAAATTCTACCCCACCCCTCCTCTTTAAATACGCAAAGGCACATTACACCACCATTCTGTACCTGCTCAGCTTATTGTTGAACTTCTTGATGGGGTGTAGGCTGCCCATGTAGGGATTCATGAGCCATGGGAGCAAGGGATAGGCTTAGTTGCCCAGGATCATGAGGGACACGTCCACCTTTCCAACTCTGATGTTCTGGTCAGGAAACATAGTTCAGGTGTGTATCTTATGGAACAGGTAGGAGTTCCAAAAGATGTGGGCATCATACACCTTCACCAACGTCAGTGTGGGATGGTTGGGAAAGTGTCCCTTGTGATCCACAAGCACCTGCAGCATCATTGAGAAATACCCCTTCCAGTTGATGTCCTCTGAGGCCAAGATGGGGATGTGCATGTCATCTATGGCAGCCCCACAGTTAGGGAAGCCCATGACAGTAAATCCATTCACTGTGTTGTCCATATTCCTCAGAGTCACAACCCTCCATAGCAGAATGTTATTGATGGCCTTGGCTACTTGTATGAGAACAGCCCTGACTGTAGATTTCCCCACCCCAAACTGATTCCAGCTGAGCAGTAGCTGTGTGGTGTGGCAAGCGTCCATAGGGCAATTGCCATGCACTTTTCCATGGTCAGGGCGGGTCTCATTTGGGTATCCTGACACCTCAGGGCAGAGACAAGCCATTCACAGAGTTCCAGGAATGTGGCCTTCCGCATGTGGAAGTTCTGCAGCAACTGCTTATTTTCCCATCTCTTCATCATGATGCGGTCCCACCAATATGATCTCATCTCACAGCGCCAGAACTGGTGTTCCACTGTGTCCAGAGGATTGACTGGCGGGTGCACTAGCATGAGCTCCATGCCATGCCGAGCTTCATCCTCATCCCCTTCCTGGGGGAGCAACATGCGTAGGTTCTCGAAGTAGCACACCATGACACCCACGAGCAGTATGATGCTTTCCAGCATACCAGGCACCATGCTCACAGTGCTCTGGCATCCACACAGGCAACCAGGTCATCAAAAGGTGCAAGCACTCTGCATCCCCTTTATCTCATGCAAGGGGAGAGGGACTAAAGGTGTGCCTTGTGGGATGCAGCCGACATGAGCCCTTCTAACCAACTAGCCCTTCTAACCAACTGGGCTATGTTTCCAGGACCCAGCAGGTACTGGAAACATAGCCCAGATACAAAGCTGCCCATGGTATCTCGCTCTTTCCCAGTCTTCTCAACATGGCTGTCAGTTTTACATTGCATCAGCATCATACTGCATTGGGTGATGAGGCAATCTAATAGAAAAACATAGAATGGAAGCAGCAACAGTAAGCAGAAGCTTTTCATGAAATCATAGAGCTGGAAGAGACCTCTGGAGGTCATCAAGTCCAGCCCCGTGCCCAAGGCAGGACCAATCCCAACTAAGAGCTGTCCTTACACTTTGCAAGGATAACAAAAAACTTAAGTTTTCTTTATTACATTGGTCTGAAGACTACTGTTATACTTCATTACTACCCATTCTGTAGTTTATCCAAAATTGTGGTTAAATCTTTTATTTCAATAAATATTAATGTCTTGTTCGTACAAAATATTTATGTGATTTTAAGCACAGGACAAACTTTAAAACACAGAGAAGCCTACATTCTGCAGGTTTTGAAAACTATTGTGATGTTCCCATTTCACTGTAAACAAATGCAGTAGTGGGAAAGGTGCTCTAAAATTAACTTGGAATTTCAGGAGCATTCTCCCCTAAAAGAGAGGTTGCTTACAACCCTGTGGAAGGAACAGAGACATAGAGTGACTAGTGATAGAAATGTAGCTGTGTTAGTCTGGTGTAGCTGAAACAAAATACAGGACTATGTAGCACTTTAAAGACTAACAAGATGGTTTATTAGATGATGAGCTCATCATCTAATAAACCATCTTGTTAGTCTTTAAAGTGCTACATAGTCCTGTATAGAGTGACTAGATATCCTAGTTTTTGTTTTAGGGACAGTCCCAGTATTTGAGGCTTTGTCCTGTATATGTGCCTATTATCTCCCACCTGCTGTTCCTGTTTTTCACACTTGCTATCTGATCACCCTTATGGGAACTAGCTCTCATACCATTTGAGGGAAAAGGTTTGTCAGGAAAGTCAAGGTTATTCCCTAGATTTTAAGCTCTTTAGGATAGAAAATGTGTCTTTTGTAAAATGTTGTGTAATTTCTTTGCACTATCCACAATACATTTTTTGCATTAATAGCATTTGAGTGAAGGATTTCATGTGAAGCAGCAACTCTATGCTGCCTCCCGCTAACCCGCAGTAGGGTAGGCCAGTAAGAAGCCATGTTACGGTAGTGCAATCTCCATTGCTGCCTGCTTCCTTTGTAACAGCTGGAAAAGGTACAGAGGGGAAGCTAACATTGCAAGAAACAACATTAATATCCACTCAGATGCTATTAATGCAAAAGATTTATTGTGTATAGTGCAAAGAAATTACACAACATTTTACAGAAGACACATTTTCTTTCCTAAAGAGCTTAAAATCTAAGACAAAACAAAAAGACATGACATCCTTCAACATAGGGTGAGAAGATTTTATTGAAGCAAAGAGAGAGGGAATTGTTTGAAGAGGTTGATTTAAAGGAGGGGAAAGTGTATGCTTGGTGGATGGGAGCAGACAGACAGTTCTGGGTATAACAGCACAATAAAAGGCATGAAACAGAAAATAGTTAAAGGAGATGAGGAAGGAGTAAAATGTCAGAATTGAGAAAAACAGAGGAATAGGTACATTGGAAAACGAGAACCGAGATGTAGGTAGAGGTAGTGGACAAGAATTTGAATTTTATGAAGTACAGATAAAACTATTGAAAGAATTCAGAGGGAAAGTTGATGTGATCAGACCACTGGGAGTGGGAAATGGTGTTTCAGGAGCATTGCACCCAGCTAGAGAAGTTACAAGCAGGGAGATCACATAGCTTATCAATGAAAACACAATTAGACATGACAATAGCATTGCCAATGAATTTATAATTCAGGGCAGTAAGGCAAATATGAATTTTGGTGGTATTTGAAAGGAAAAAATGACAGAACTCAGCAAGCGTCTGGATATGAGAGAGAAGAAACACATATTACAGTGCCGTAATGGGTTGGGAAAACAGGACATATAATAAAGTGATCATGATAGGGTTAACTGGCTTACCCAAAGTATTGTGGAATGAAACCATGCTCCACCTCTCCATTATTTCCTGTTTTGTAAATTTCTATTCCCAATGCTTTGCCCCCACACATAGACACACTCTTGTGCTGCAGTTGAATAAAGCAGTTCTCAGCCTAGAATCCTCCAAGGACTTTACAAAGCGAAAAATAGCAAAGGGACAGGAGGAGGAGGAAAATTTTATTTTGGGGGGAGATCAAATTTGAGATGACAATTGCACATCCATATAGTTGAAGATGGCAGCTTTTTTATATCAAAGATAAAAGTTGAAGCCTTGTGAGGAAGTAAGACCAAAGAGAGTGTTCAGAGGAAGAGAACTGAGACAATGGAGAATCATAGAATCATAGAATAATAGGACTGGAAGGGACCTCAAGAGGTCATCGAGTCCAGCCCCCCGCCCTCAAGGCAGGACCAAGCTCCGTCTACACCATCCCTGACAGATGTCTATCTAACCTGTTCTTAAATATCTCCAGAGAGGGAGATTCCACCACCTCCCTTGGCAATTTATTCCAATATTTGACCACCCTGACAGTTAGGAATTTTTTCCTAATGTCCAATCTAAACCTCCCCTGCTGCACTTTAAGCCCATTACTCCTTGTCCTGTCTTCAGAAACCAAGAGGAACAAATTTTCTCCTTCCTCCTTGTGACACCCTTTTAGATATTTGAAAACCGCTATCATGTCCCCCCTTAATCTTCTTTTTTCCAAACTAAACAAGCCCAGTTCATGAAGCCTGGCTTCATAGGTCATGTTCTCTAGACCTTTAATCATTCTTGTCGCTCTTCTCTGTACCCTTTCCAATTTCTCCACATCTTTCTTGAAATGTGGCGCCCAGAACTGGACACAGTACTCCAGTTGAGGCCTAACTAGTGCAGAGTAGAGCAGCAGAATGACTTCACGAGTTTTGCTTACAACACACCTGTTGATACAACCTAGAATCATATTTGCTTTTTTTGCAACAGCATCACACTGTTGACTCATATTCAACTTGTGGTCCACTATGACCCCTAGATCCCTTTCTGCCATGCTCCTTCCTAGACAGTCGCTTCCCATCTTGTATGTATGGAACTGATTGTTCCTTCCTAAGTGGAGCACTTTGCATTTCTCTTTATTAAACCTCATCCTGTTTACCTCTGACCATTTCTCTTAACTTGCTAAGGTCATTTTGAATTATGTCCCTATCCTCCAAAGAAGTTGCAACCCCACCCAGTTTGGTATCATCTGCAAACTTAATAAGCGTACTCTCTATCCCAATATCTACATCATTGATGAAGATATTGAACAGTACGGGTCCCAAAACAGACCCTTGAGGAACTCCACTTGTTATCCCTTTCCAGCAGGATTTAGAACCGTTAACAACAACTCTCTGACTACGGTTATCCAGCCAATTATGCACCCACCTTATCGTGGCCCTATCTAAGTTATATTTGCCTAGTTTATCAATAAGAATATCATGCGAGACCGTATCAAATGCCTTACTAAAGTCTAGGTATATGACATCCACCGCTTCTCCCTTATCCACAAGGCTCGTTATCTTATCAAAGAAAGCTATCAGATTAGTTTGGCATGACTTGTTCTTCACAAACCCATGCTGGCTATTCCCTATCACTTTATTACCTTCCAAGTGTTTTCCTTAATTACCTGCTCCATTATCTTCCCTGGGACAGATGTTAAACTGACCGGTCTATAGTTTCCTGGGTTGTTCTTATTCCCCTTTTTATAGATGGGCACAATATTTGCTAAGGGACATCAAAAGATGAAGAAGAACAAGATTAAAGAAGATGATGAAAGAACTGTTAACAGCAAAATGGAAATAAAGAAAAAACTGACAAAACTATAGGAGGAAAATGGGAACAACTATGTCAAAGGTAACAGATCAAGCAGGATGAAAATAGGTAAGTTTCCCTGAGGTTAATTTAGGAGGTCCTCATTATTAATCTGGCAGAGCCCATCTTTGGAGAGTCTAAATGCTGGAGCATAGGTTATGAGTGGGGAAGAAGGACGAGGTAGCAAGAGCAGCCATCTTTGCTTCAAAGTCACATAGTCAACATAGAACATCCCGTTGTAGTCTACAAAAGTCAGAATGTTGTCAATTTCCTGCATCCCATTCAGAAATGGTTTCAGCTCTCATTCATCTTAAAGGCTCTGTGATAGCACAACATCTCTCCTGCATAACTCAGGTAGCTACCCTGCTTTCTGAAATGCTATTGCTGCTTTTGAAAGTTTGACGATTTAGGTGTTAGCCAAAATGTTAGTTATTCCAAGTTTGTATACGTATCATTTTTGCCCATAGACAAAAGAAGGTACTAGTACAGTGCAATTCATTTAAAGAGAAATCAGGTCACCTCTACACTATGAAATTTGATTAAATTTATTAAAATTGATGTCTTGCCACCCAATTTTCTTAAGTCAAAGATGTATGTCCCCATGTTGGACGTTGAAATGCAAACAGTGATCCTGGGAGACCCACTGTACACCTTGCTCCCATAATTCATAAAGCCATACACGAGCAGCCAGGATCACAGTAAGAAGGAGTTCAACTACAGGCTAAGTGGGTGCAGAATGGTGGTTGAACATACTTTTGGACCTTTAAAGGGAAGGCTCCATAGTCTGCTGACTACTGATGTAGTCTACGAGTTAGACCTCAGCAAAAACAATATTCCATTGTGGTGGTAGCCTTCTTTGTGCTCTATAATATTTGTGAGAGCAAGGGGGAAGTTTATGTTGCAGGGTGGGGGGTTGAGGCAGAGGACCTAGCCACAAATTATGAGCAGCCACACACCAGGGCAATAAGGAGAGCTCAATGAGGGGCAATGGTAATCAGAGATGCATTGAAAGATGGCTTTATGAATGGCCAGATTTGACAGTCATGCCTGTTGCTCTTAACAATGTGCCCCAGCTTTGAGTCTCTTCATCCTGTCATCCCCCTTCCCCCCCCCCCCCCCCAACTACCGAAGAGACCTTTTTTATTTTTTTAAAGCAATTATGCATATTTATCTAGGGAACACAAATAGAAAAGAAAAGGAATTCAGGGCAGGAATGGAGTGGGGAAGAATCGAGTGAGGCAACGAAAGCCTTTGGCCCCAGGACACACCCTACAGGGTTGAGACTGCACAAGGGTTGAAGGAAGGGCCTCTGCACGCATGCGCCCTGGAAAGCCACCATGCAGTCCATCACATCTGCTATGGCAACATCAGTCTCTCCTGGTTTCTCAGTTTCCAGTCCCTGCACATTCCCCTGTCCTCACTCTCTGCATGCATCTCCTCCATGAGTATGCTCCTCTATTCCCCTAATCACTCCCTGTCTAAGCGGGCTGATTACATCTGCTCCCTGAACATCTCTTAGTCTATTTTCACCTGTGGATTTGCACCAGACAGGAAGCTGGCAGAGCCGGGGGAGTGCACAGCAAGCTCCCAGATATTCCCACTGTAACAAAAAATGAAGGGCAGATTTTTCAGAGGATACAATGTGGAGCATAAAGCCTAATCTGTTAACATACAGAGAAGGTCTCTCTATAGACAATGGGGATATGTTCTGTGCAAGCCCAGAGTTATGCTTTTAAGCAGCCACTGTGCAGCAAGTAAACAACAGAGTTCTTAGAGGAACAGCTCGACTCGCTTTATTGGCAGGCATTGTAAGGGACATGCCAGGACAGGTTCCTGTGGGTGGGATCAGGTGTGGGGTCTGCCAGCTGGGCAGGGCAGCGGCTCACATGACTCCCCTCTGTGTCCAGTAGTGATGTTAAAATTGTGCAATACAGTAACCATGTAACTACTAAAAACCTTAGTGGTTGCATGCACTGCAGGCTCTGCAGTATAAAGCTAAACTTTGTTTTATACTGCAGAGTCTGCAATGAAACTACCTGGGAGCAGGACTGCCAGCTCCTGCCAGCCTAGCTCCAGGGGAGGAGGCTTTGCTGCAGCAGCAAAGCTACCTCCCTGGGAGTGGAACCAGCAGCTCTTCCAGAGAGGAGCCTTTGCTGTCCTGCTACAGTGAAGCCGCGTCCCTGGGAGCCAGCTGAGTTTAACTTATACCATTAACCAATAAGCATTAGCTTATTGTTTAAACAGTCGATTACACGCTAAAATCCCTAGTGTGTCTCACTCCCCATTTCCTTGTACAGTACTTTCCTATCCCACAAGAGCAATAGGGGAGATGGAGTCGGGTTGTGCTGGCTGGGCAGGGTGGCGGTTCACACAACTGCCCTTTCTGTCCAGCACACCCCACTTGCCGCAAGAATGCTACTTTCCCATCCTGCAGGGGCCTGTGGGAGGGAGGGAGGGCAGGAGGAAGGTAGTGGGTGCCAGAACCTTAAATCGTGCTTAACTGGGAATGGGCAAATGGAGGCCAGCAACAGAGGCAGAAGCCTTCCACTCCTTCATCCAGGTGGCCATGCAAAAGATCAGTCTTCTCCGAATCACACAGAGTGATGTTGATTGAATGTGGCCAGAAAGTTGGGCTTTATGCTGCACCACTCTTATGCTGCCATTTACTGCTGGCTTGGTGTGAGAAGTGGCCTACCGTGCAGCATGAAATAAGGCAGCCTCCGTAGAAACCTCGTGAGGAAGATCAAAAAGTTCCTCTATGAGAGCTTCATGGAGATGTGCAAGAAGGATTCTTGCTCCATCTCCAGACACATTAAAAAACTATTCTGGGCCCCCCTGCTCTGAGTAGGCACAGAGAATGGCATATATCAACATCTCACACCCATTTTCCTTAAATGGGTACCAAGATAAAAATGTGAACTTACCAGAAGTGCCCTTCCCAGGATCAGTGCCTAACTGTAGGATTTTCTGGGAGGGGAGGGTATTGTCTCCAAAGTAATGAAAAATTCTTGGCTCTCAGCACAATTGGTTGCCCCAGTCACCTGCTGTCTACCTCCCCTTCCTCTTCCTCATTTATGTTGTCCTCCGTGTCACTGACCAAGGCTTCTGGAGTATCTTGGGAGAAAGCCACGGTCTTGCTTGGGAGGGTGGTTGGGTTGCCCCTCCATGATCTCATGTAGCTGGATGTAGAAGCAGCATTTTTGCAGCGATGCTCCAAACTGCTTTCCTTCTGTACCTTTTGATAGGGTTGCTTCAGCTCCTTTATTTTAACATAGCACTGCTGAGTGTCCCTCATATATCCTTTTTCCTACATGCCCTTTGCAATCTTGTCATAAGTGTCCACATTTCTTTTGCTGGCTCGTAGCTCCACAAGAACATATTCCTCTCCCCACACACCAATGAGGTCCAGGATCTCCTGCACAGTCCATGCTCATCTACAAAACTGGGTACAGGAGCTCATGGAGCTCATGGAACTTGAACTGATGGAACACATGCTCAGATGCCCTGCCTGCTCTGAGGTGTGCTTTCTACATAGAAAATGAAATTCACATTTTCCCAGGGATTTTCTGTTCACCTGGGATAGCAGTAGAGTCACAAATCGTGGCCATAGCAGGGCACGGTGGGATTCCAGGAAGCCAAGAATGTTGACTTTCACAATGCTGCATCTACACTGCTATAATGTCAATCATAAAAGGCTGAATTTAGCATTGTTCCTTATGAAAAGCAGGAGTGCTGAAATCTACTTTAACAGCCCTTAAAGTTGACAGAACAGTCTTGGTATTATGGACTCATTGATTAGAAAATCTGCCTAATGTGGTTTAAATTCAATCTAAACTCATAGTATAAACCAGGCATTAGACAAACTTGCAAGGAATAGGAATCTTATAGTGAATAAAATTTATAAAATATATAAAATTTTAGAAATTATTTTTGCTGTATGCTGATGACATTTCAAAGAATAGAGGCAAAGATACAGACAAGACACTGGGCCTTTTATCCCATTGAACCTCAGTTCAGTGATATGGTATGTAAGACATAAGGAGCAGGAAGCGTACAATGTTCTCTTTATCTTAAATTAAGACCAAACCAGTAGGAATAGTATCCCAGTTTCTCCATGAATCTAGACTCCTGATCATTAGAAAATCCTGGAATCATTGATTTTTTCCATTGTATCCCAAGTCTGTCTTTATGGTGCATTAAGTTTGGTGTACAGGTTGAACTTCCCAAATATGGGACACTCTGGTCCAGCAACATCTGTGGTCTGATAAAGCCAAGGATGTTGCTGGTTCAAAGAGCCCTAGGAGCCAGAGCCACTCAGGAGAACATGGGGTCTGTGGAGAGCTTGCTGGGCCAGCAGTAGCTAGGCAGGGGAACCCCAGGGTCAGGTGGCCTCTAAGAGCCTCTGCCCTGGCCCAGGAACCTGTCACATTAGTGAGATCAGGTAGCTGGACAGCTCCTGGCAGCAGGGCCAGCGGTGGCCAGGGAATCCTGGGAACCCCCTGGTGGCAGCAGGGCTCTGATGGTCGGGCAGCTCTAACTGGGAAACCCGCGGTGGCAGCCAGCCAGGCAGCAGCCTGGGAACACCAGTTGAGGAACCCTGGTGGTGAGGCCAGGTGGCAGCCGGGGAGTCCCGGCCCCAGCAGGGGAATCTCCATTTGCCGCCCTGGCTGGGGAACCCTGGGAAATCTCTGGTGGCAGTAGTGGCTGGGCAGTCCGGGAACCCTGAGGAACCCACAGAGATAGCAAGGCTGCCAGCGACTGAACGGGGATGGCGGTAGTCTGGCCGGGGAACTCCTAGGAACCCCTGGAGGCAGCAATGTGGGGAGCCCAGTCTTGAGAGCCCCAGGAAGAGGAGATGGCAGTGGGGCAACCAGAAAGGAAGCATTGACCTCCCCTGGTCTGGAAAACTCCCCGGTCTGGGAAGACTCAGGTGTCGAAGGCGCTGGTCCAGGGAGGTCCAACCTGCTATACACTCCTGCTCTTCGAAATGCAAAATATGGGCACGAGTACCATAGAATCATAGAATACTAGAACTGGAAGGGACCTCAAGAGGTCATTAAGTCCAGTCCTCTGCCCTCATGGCAGGACCAAGCACTAGATCATCTCTGATAATTGTTTGTCTAACCTGTTTTAAATCTCTTCAGTGATGGAGATGCTACAACCTCCCTAGGCATTTTATTCCAGTGTTTAACCACCCTGACAGGAAGCTTTTCCTAAAGACCCACCTAACCCTCCCTTGCTGCAGTTTAAGCCCATTGCTTCTTGTCCTATCGTCTGAGGTCAAGGAGAACAATTTTTCTCCCTTTTCCTTGTAGCACCTTTTTAGGTACTTGAAAGCTTTTATGTCCCCTTTCAGTCTTCTCTTTTCCAAATTAAACAAATTCAGTTCTTTCTAGGTCCTTAACCATTTTTGTTGCTCTTCTCTGGACCTCTCCAATTTCTTTATATCTTTCTTGAAAGATGGTGCCCAAAACTGGACACAATATTCCAGTTGAGACCTAATCAGCGCAGAGTAGAGTGGAAGAATTAATTCTATCTTTCTTATAATGCTCCTGTTAATGCAGCCCAGAATCACATTAGTATTTTCTCTCAATTTCCATGACTTTTCAAAGATGTTGGCTAAATGTACCTCCTCTATCAGCTCCTTGTCTATTCAAGTATGCATTTCATCAGCTCCTGGTGACTTGAAGGCATCTAACCTTTCTACGTTATTTTTAACTTGTTCTTTTCCTATCTCATTTCCACTAACATTCACTATATTAGGCATGTGTCACTACCAATCTTCTTGGTGAAAACTGAAACAAAGAAGTCATTAAGCACCTCTCCCCATTTCCACATTTTCTGTTATTGTTTCTCCCTCTTCATTGAGCAATAGGCCTACCCTGTCCTTAGTCTTCCTCTTGCTTCTCATATATTTGTAGTCTGTTTTCTTTCCATCAGACTGTTTTTGAATGACTCCTTTTTGATTTTTAGTTCATTTAAGATCTCCTGGTTAAGCCCAGGTGTTCTTCTGCCTACTTCCTAACTTTCCTACAAAGTGGAATAGTTTATTCTTGGGCTCTTAATAATGTTCCTTTGAAAAACTACTGACTGTCTTCAATTGTTTTTCCTCTTGGTCTTGCTTCCCATGGGACCTTACCTATCAGCTCGCTGAGTTTTTACTAACGACTGTCTTCCTGAAATCCATTATCTTTATTTTGCTGTTCTCCCTTCCACCATTCCTTAGAATCAAGAACTCTATGATTTCATGATCGCTTTCACCCAAGCTGCATTCCACTTTCAAATTCTCAACCATCAATGACCCTGATGCAGTTTGGAAACCCCATTCTCTCAAGACCAGGACTTGCTGCAGTGATACTGTTCATACCCAGCGCCTTTGGATAAATCACATGGCTGATTACCTTCCAAACCTCCATGACCACTTTATCCATGGTTGGCTTTCCAACGCTGAACTGATTAGCAATGGACTTCTATCAGTCTGGGGTGACTTGCTCCCAGTTGTTTATAGAAACCTACATGTGGTTTGGTATGGCTGCCCTCATAAGTGTGCATGATCCTGGAGCCTCAAAGTAAGTTGCTCACAAAACTACAGAAATGTACCTTTCTTCGTGCAAAAGTTTTGAATCCACTGTTGTCATCCCAGGGCTGTATTATGGTGTGACCCTGCCCCAGGAACACCAGTCTATATAGGGGGAGCTCAGCAGCTATATGAGAGTTGTGTGTAACATCAGATAATTTGATTCTGCCACATCTGAATCATTCTCCTTCTCCATCAGGCACCTTTAGTACTCCAGAATGTCCACCAGTATCTCATGGATGCTCAGCCCATTCATTGAAATAGGAGTGAAAGCATAAGTAAGCCAAAGAAGCTCTTCAGATAGTGACACTTCCATTTTGTGGGATCTTCAGTTGCTGGGAATGTACAGACCCAACAGACAGTTTTGGCAGGGACTATTGGTAATTTAGCATACTGTAACTTCTTGTAATATTCAGGGTGTATATTCAAGTTTCCCTTCAGTGCCTCCCAAGAAAGAGCAGTCAGAGGTGGGGACGTGTTAGGCAGCCTCAGAATGGTGATTTGACTCTGGTCTGCTTAATACATCATTCATGTGCTGGGCTCCCAGGTTTGAGTCCCAGTCTAGAAATTCTAAACTTAGGCAGTGTGGCTGCAAGCCCTGGGCTAGGAAACCCAGGGTCTGCTGACTCAAGTCCCAATAACCCTGGGTTTACTTTGCAGTATAGACATAGCCTATACCACAAGGCCAGTTTTCAGGTAGCACAGTGCTATAGTGTTCACTGTTCCACATTGATGGCCATTGCCCAAGTTCTTTTTGTAATAAAAATTTGCTTTCGTTTTTAATTTAAAATGTAATTGTACTTGTATATCTCTCTGACAAAACAGTCCTACCCTATTGATTGTTTTTAAGTGGACTATGATATACTTTGTACATTAGATAAAAACTGGGGGAAAGGATCTCTTGAATTTTTGATAATTTAATTTCAAAAGCTTTCCATTTCCCACAGTTAAAATAATATTGTATTGGAGAAGCCTAAAACTTAAACATTGTGCTTCATTGGTGCCATATTAATGATATCTTGATATGTACATACACATAAAATGTAAGTTAGAAAGCATATTGGTTAAATATTTTAAATAAGCCTTTATCATATTATTCTGAGTGATGTCAAATACAATTTTTATTTTAAAAAGATTTTATTTTGAATTTAATCTTTGAAAATATTAATAACAGCTTACAGCAGGTAGGCTATAAAATAACACTGTATGCTGTCTATTTAGTTTCTGGTTGAAAAAGCACAGCAGTACTTTAGTTCATTACCTTTGAAAAAAACAGTAACAAGATAATACAGCTGCCTCTGATTAAGATGTAAATTCTTTCTAATTAGAATGTAAATTCTTACATTTAAATGAAGACATCAATTGTCAGGATGCCATATGATATCTTATTCCACCTTGCCTGAATGAAGCCCTCACTGTTCATCTATGGCACTAAAATAGTTATGCTATCCCTTTGTTCTCTGATTCTTGTAATATTCTCTCTTCATGTTCCCTTTTCACATTGCTTTTGTTTGTTTTCCCCCTTGCATCTGATATTGTTGTGTCTTGGGATTTTGTAGAAATTTGGAATGAAAATTGAGTTCAGTCAGTGCCAGTATTTGCTTGTGCCTCAATTACTTCTGCTGAATTTTCCTCAATGCAAATCAGGCAGGTTGCATAAAGTGGTGCATGTATTTGAAATAATTAATTTTCCGTAAAATGATGGATCAAGTCCAATCAACCTTCATGAAATCTAAATAAAAGAAAAGAGAATTAGAAATTAATTAACATTTTGTGTTATTACTTTATTTATAATATAAGATAGCAATAATAAGTTTTATTGTTGAGTATAACTGTCTCTTTATGAAACATTGATGATAACCTTTTGTCACAATCATCTTGGTGGAAATATACTCAAAGCATTTCATTTCAGAAAAATTCTACATTCCTAACAATACATTTCCTAACAGATCTTTTTTAAAGTACGAAAATGATAGATATGTTATCATGGATTTAGGAATGGGCACATTAAGCTCTTTATACCAAAAGTTGCTCCTGTAAAAGATATTACCCACTTAACTAGTGTCTTTAATATGCTGGGACTAACATGGCTACAAGAACACAGTATGACTGTGTCTACGCTGCACCCCTTTTCCGGAAAAGGGATGCAGATTAGACACATCGTTATTGCAAATGAAGCGGGATTTAAATATCCCCTGCTTCATTTGTATAAACATGGCTGCCGCTTTTTTCCGGCTCAGGGCTTTGCTGGAAAAAGTGCCGGTCTAGACGGGGATCTTTCGGAAAATAAAGCCTTTTCCGAAAGATCCCTTATTCCTCTTAAAATCAGGAATAAGGGATCTTTCGGAAAAGGCTTTATTTTCCGAAAGATCCCCATCTAGACTGGTGCTTTTTTCTGGCAAAGCCCCAAGCCGGAAAAAAGCGGCAGCCATGTTTATACAAATGAAGCGGGGGATATTTAAATCCCTGCTTCATTTGCAATAACGATGTGTCTAATCTGCACCCCTTTTCCGGAAAAGGGGTGCAGTGTAGACACAGCCTATATGTATTAAGGTTTGGCAGTTGCATGTCTTTAGCTCTCACTTCATCTTTGGCCCACATCAGACCTGTGTGTGTAGAATGAGAGCCTACTTTTCCTGCTTTCTATTACAGTCTTAAGCTTTCATATGATCTATTTAAAAGTCAGAATAGAATCAGTAGCCTAGTGAGAAGACTAATTAATATCAAGCCATTGAACTAACTTGAATTCACCTGCAAAAAGTTTCAGATTTGATCCAGTTTTTTCTGACTGGCATTAAAGTCTCAGTAATTATGTGGTGAACTGTTAAGTTTGCAGATGAATTTAAAACTTATCTGTTTTACACTCTTCACTGAGCTCCTCAATAAGACGTGTCTGAAAATGAGGTAGAACTTTATTGTGTGTTCAGATACCTGCAACTCCATAGTAGGGTCCATCATGGGACATCTTTTTCTCTGAGGGTATGTCTACACTACAGAGTTAGTTCGAACTAACGGGCGTTAGTTCGAACTAACTTTCATAGGTGCTACACTAGCGCTCCGCTAGTTCGAATTTAATTTGAACTAACGGAGCGCTTAGTTCGAACTAGGTAAACCTCATTCCACGAGGATTAAGCCTAGTTCGAACTTACTAGTTCGAATTAAGGGCTGTGTAGCCCCTTAATTCGAACTAGTGGGAGGCTAGCCCTCCCCAGGTTTCCCTGGTGGCCACTCTGGCCAACACCAGGAAAACTCGTCTGCCCTCCTCCCGGCCCCGGAGCCCTTAAAGGGGCACGGGCTGGCTACGGTGCCCATGCCAGGTGCAAGCCTGCCAGCACCCAACCAGCAGACCCTGCACCTGGCACGGATCGAGCCACCCACCCGATGCCACCCAGCCCTCCCTCTCTTCCCGGGGCCAGGCTGGCGGCTCCCAGGAGCTTGCCCGGGACCGCAAGAGGTGGGCACCCGCCTGGGCTAGTGCGGACATCGTGGACCTCGTTCACGATCTCCGCACTAGGCACAGGAAAGTGGCCGTCTAGGGCAGGAGAGCTGCCAGCCTGGCCACCCAGGAGCAGGTGTGCAAGAGAATCAAGGGGGTCCACTGAGATCCCCGACCCTGAGCCCTGAGCTTACAATGGCTGTCCTGGGTCAGACAAAAGGTCCATCTAGCCCAGTAGCCTGTCTGCCGACAGCGGCCAACCCTAGGGACCCTGGAGGGGATGGACCGAAGACAGTGACCAAGCCATTTGTCTTGTGCCATCCCTCTCCAGCCTTCCACAAACCTTGGGCAGGGACACCACTCCTACTCCCTGGCTAATACCACTCCGTGGACCCATCCTCCATCACTTGATCTCACTTCCCTTTAAACTCTGTTCTAGTTCTATCCTTCACAGCCTCCTGCAGCAAGGAGTTCCACAGGTTGACTCTTTGCTTTGTGAAGAACAACTTTCTGTTACTAGTTTGAAGCCTGCTACCCATTTCTTTCCTTTGGTGTCCTCTAGTCCTTCTTTATGGGAACTAATGAAGAACTTTTCTGTATGCACCGTCTCCACCCAACTCCTGCTTTTAGAGACCTCTATCCTGTCCCCCCTCCGTCTCCTCTTTTCTAAGCTGAGAAGTCCCAGTCTCTTTAGCCTCTCTTCATATGGGACCTGTTCCCAACCCCTCATCATTGTAGTTGCCCTCCCCTCTCCCACCCTCTCTCTTCCCCTCTCTCACCTCCTTTTCCCAGACTCCCCCAGTTTTGTTCAATAAAGACAGATTTCATTTTGGAAGACACGTTATCTTTATTTTGTACATCAAGAAGAGGGGCTAGAGAAGGGTAAGTGAAAGGAGGTGAGTGAGGAATGGGGTACGAGCCCCCGATGGGGAGGACTGGGCTGGCTCTGCGGGCTTCTGGGGGTGGAAGCTCTCCTGCAGCCCCCCAATTGCCCCCTCTCCTCAGATGGCAGCCTGCGGCAAGTGCAGCCGGTCTGATGGCCGAGTGCTGTGATGTGCCCAGTGTGGGTAGTCCGGGCAATCCAAGCCAGGACTGCTTTGCAAGCGGGGCACCCCTGAGAACTGTCTGTCCGGGGTGGGGGTCGGGACTCTTTAAGCACAGCCCTCAGCTAGCCTGAGACAGCATCTCCACGCTCTAAGTCCTCCTCTGATGCCCTGACGGCACTGCTTCCGGCCATCCTTAACCCCAGTTCAGGGTCCACTCTGTCTGGACATGCTAGTTCGAATTAGCAAAACATTAATTCGAACTAGTTTTTTAATCTGGATCCGTTAGTTCAAATTAGCTTAGTTCGAATTAACTAATTCGAACTAAATTAGTTCGAATTAACGTTGTAGTGTAGACATACCCTGAGTCTTTTTCATCTTTCTCAGTACTGTGTTATCATATCTGCCAGGGACATTTTTTCTTCCTATTATCCTTTTTCACCATTCTTAGCACAGTGATTGGAGGTTCTGTAACTTCTGCAGAGGTCTTCCCAGCCCCACTCTGTTAAATTTTTCCCTTCTCTAAGTCTTTGTGAAATCTGTATTTTTGGGGGTTGTGCCATACATCTGTTAAGTGTCCTCTGCTGGCTTCTTATACAGTCTTCACACTCTGCCCTCTTGCATATTCTTCCTTTCTCTTGACTTCTCTGGGAGTAAGTCACATTTCCACAAGAAAATATACGATGAAGAGTTTATTTTCTGTTTTGCCTTCAGGCTTGCTGACAGAAGGTCAAAGGGCAACTGCCCTAGGGCCTGATGATTCAGAATGGCCTAGGGCTCCCATCTACCACCACATGCTACATACCTATTGCCCCTGGGCCTTTAAATCACTGCCAGATCCCCAAGTGGCGCTGAGAGCTGCCTGGAGGAGTTTTCTCCATCAGCCCTACTTTGGCTCGTAGCTCTCTCTCTCCTATCTTCTGCTCCACGTTTCCTGTACCTGGGTGGTTCTTTCTCCACTGTCACCTTGGGTTATTTGTTCTGGCTTTGGTAATTTTCCATTTTTTGTACCTTCGCTCCTCTCCTGCAGAGGGGTAGGATAAACCTGATTTTCCTAAGCACACCCCTTGTTCCAAGATATTTTCACTTGAATTAGTGTCACTTAATTCTGATCTAGGAGGGCGTGACTCGACACAGGCCAGCAAGGGTGGCATTCACATATACATTAAGGCATTCAAAAATGTAGCAGTTTTATAATGCAATTTCACAGTATCAACCAGAATAAATAAATTGTACAGAGACTTTACTCCAGCTCCCAGACTAGCAGCTCCTCAGCAGCTCGGTTTTCCAGGGTTTATGACTCTGGGATTCCATCAGAGAAATTTTTTAATTTAATAGGGAGTTATTCTGTCATTCAGCAATGAGAAAAGTAGATTTCAACAAAGCAAGACGGTTTGTATTGGCCATTGAATTAAGAAGATTTAAGGTAGAATTGAACAGGAAATTATATTCGATTGCCTAAAATATTTTAGTTGTTTTTGACAATCTGTGACCAAAATGTGATTGTGGATAAGTACTTTAATTTAGCCTTTGAATATTTGTTAGACTAATCAGAAAAAACAGGCATGTGCAGAATTGAATAGCTAAGGTGCTACAGCTGTTATTTCGTTTCTTCTTGTCAGTGATCTTTACAAATATCCCATTTTCAACAATAAATAAATTAATGGTTTTTTACAGTTACAAGAATGAACTTTATGCATAGTCTTTTTCCTAACATTAGAAATGCTGCTTTTTGTGAGGTGGCATCAAATCTATTTCATTTGGTGACTTTTATCCATAAATTCAGTATTAGTTTCTTTTTGGGAATGGGGAGATGGGTAAGAATTGGATATTCTGGTAGAATAAAAGGAAGCAGTAGTGAGTGAATGAATAAGTCATGGTAAAATCAATTCAGGCACTTCTTTTAGACTCACATAGCCTTATTTTGCGTAATATGAACATTAGGTATGGTTTTGCATATATTATTGCCTGAATATTATTGAAAAGACTTGTTCTGAATAAACTTACTTAAATTATTGATATTGAGACCCAGCATATTTTAGAATATGCTTTAAAAAGTAAGTAAATTGTAAACTGAAAGTGACAGTGAAAACACATTCAGTGCTTCTAATAATTTAATTTACTTAATTTTTAAAATGTTGAGGCATGGCTTTAAAATCATGCACATTTATGTTCTGTATTAAGTAGTGATGCTATTTTTGTATAGAAAAGTGATTATTATTTTCTTTGCAGTATTTTAACAGGAATATAATAAAAAGCATCCTCTTGTTTAGCAGTGCAACCCTTCCCAAATTTTGTAACCCATACCTATATTCTAATCACAGAGGCCTGGTCTACACCTAAAATGTAGTTTGATCTAGCTACATCACTCAGTGCTGTGAAAAATGTCATGCTCTATTAGATGTAGTTAGGTCAACTTAATCCACACAGTAATGCAGCTACTTTCTCAAAGAGATGGATTTACTAAAAGTGATGGGAAAATTCCTTCCATTTCTGTAGTAAGTTTGTGAGCTGTGGCTGTAGTGTGTGCAGACATGCCCTAAGGCCGTGTTTCTAAAACTGTGGGTCCCAACCTCCCAGGGGGTTGCAAGCAACTTAGAGGGGGGTCACGAACAACTTAGAACAGGGTCACGGTATCACAAAGTTGGAGAACCCCTGTCCTAAGGCGTAAATCTTTCTGAAGGCTTGGAGGGCACTGACTATGGTGGAGCAGAAATAAAGGAGGTTTCCTCACATGCCCTAGAGCATGCCTCCATGATGGACCCCTGGTGTACAAAGACAGAAGGGTGTTCCTGAGAGAAAGGTTGGGGATTAATGTCTCCTTGCATCTGCCAACCCCTCCACCATGTGGAGACTGAGCACACCAACCATAGAGACTTCTGCAGTATTGAATAGTAATTACAGAGCTAGATCTTGGGGAGGCAGAGGACAGAGTCATTCCCTCTATGAATCCCCACATAGCTGGTAAAAATGCTCAGACAGATAAAATTTGCACAATGGTAACTCATACCTAGCTTCTCTTCTACTGTAATCCTCAAGTCCTTCTCTGCAGAACTGCTACTTAGCCAGTTGATCCACAGCCTGTAGCAGTGCATGTGATTCTTCTGTCCTAAGTGCAGGACTCTGCTCTTGTCTGTGTTGAAACTCATCAGATTTTTTGAACCAATCCTCCAATTTCTCTAGGTCACTATGGATACTGTGCTTTCTCTTCAATGTATCTACCTCTCTCCCAGTTTAGTATCATCTGTGAATTTTCTGAAGGTGAATCTCATCATCCAGATCACTAATGAAGATGTTGAACAAAACTGGCCTAGGACTGACCACTGAGGCACTCCATTTGATATTGGCTGCCAGCCAGACATTGAGACATTGATCACTACCCATTGAGCCCAGCAATCTAGCCAGCTTTCTATCCACTAGATAAACCATTTATCCAAGCCATACTTCCTTAACTTGTTGGCAAGAATACTGTAGAAGACTATATCAAAAGCTTTGCTAAAATCAAGGTAAATAACATTCACCATTTTCAGTTATCTAATCATAAAAGGCAATTCAGTTGGTCAAGAATGACTTGCACTTGGTGAACCCATGTTGACTCTTCCTAATCACTTTTCTTTCCTCCAAATGCTTCAAAATGGATTCTTTGAGGACCTCTGCTCCATGATTTTTCCAGGAACTGAGATGAGGCTGACTGGTATATAGCTTGCCAGATTCTCCATCTTCTCTTTTCAAAAGATTTGAAAAATCTTCACCTTTTTCAAATCGTCCAGGGACTTTCTATGGTTACCACGAGTTTTCAAACATACTGGCCGATGGCTCTGCAATCACATCAGCCAACTCTCTCAGCACCCTAGGATGCATTCAGTCCGGCCCCATGAACTTGTGCATGTCCTTAACCTGTTTTTGTGTTTGACTGATTTGAAGCTCTAACTTCGTAGTGTGTCCTTTATTTAAACTGTAAGGTTCTTGGGGTAGGAATCACACATTCTTATTTTTCCTCTGACTTACCCTACCTATAGAATAAACATTTGTCACAAAAATATAATATAACATACACTATATAAATACAGTATTGCTGGGGCAGTAATGATTAAAAATCGTTTTAATTTCATTTTTGTTTGTTTCCATTCAAACAAGGCTGCCTGGGTGAAGCATGTTGCTTCAGACATGTACTCACTCCAGCACTCTTTGGCTGTATTCAGTCTTTGGAGAAAAAGCAAAGGTGTAAAACTCCTTTGTCACTGATTAGGAGATCCTTCAGTAAGGAGTGTAATAATTAAAAGCTTTTTTTTTAAAGTGAACTAGTATAGCTGCAATTAAATACATATACACAAAAATCATATTTTGTATGCATTCATATGAACACACGGTGTACAGTGACAGACATTTGTTCACGTCTACCATCATGACTTACACAGAACATACAAAGTATGTACTGCCTAAGTTTCAGTTGTGTAGTTTAAGAATAATATGCCTTTTCAACTTGTTTTCACTGAAAGCCTGCCAAGTGCCTAATCAGTATCCAGGTATTTGTTTTTAATCCCATCCATGTTGTAGATGTTTTCACGCAGTATATGCAAAGTATCTTGTCCTATATTGCAGACATACTTTAATTATTTGAAATTCAGCAATTATTTAACTGTTCAGCAAATTAATTACTGCCGTGTCAACTTTGTAATCCCATGACTTGGCATCTATAAAGGCTCCAACCATTAACATATATTCAAAATACAAATTAATGTAAACATATTTAAAAAATTTTTTAGTAAAGCTCATTCATTTTAATTAATTTAGAGTTTGTCTTCAATTACTGTATATTATAGTGTTAAAATAAAATATCTCAATTCTGTAATATGCAGCGTTACTTTAAATTACAGTCTTTCTACAATAGATTACTTTGCTTTTAATGGTTGTTTGAAATATAAGAGGATTCTGCATAAACCAGGGGCCTAGCTGTGAGCTTCCTGATATGCAGGGGGAAGAAGATACAGTTTTGTATGTGAGCAGAAAATAACCTGAAGAACAGCCTCCCAGAATTTTACAGTTTTCAATACAAAAGAGGGAAATTATTCTCCCTGCACAATCTAAACTTCATTAAACTTCCCAATATTCAGGTAATTCAGGATCCCCATGCTTTGGAACTTGCTTTGGAATAAAAATTAATTGTAATTTAATATTTTTTACAAATTATAATCATTGTTTGCATGTTGATGATTGCATTTAAAAGTTCACACCATTAACAATGTGTGCAGCCACTGAAGATGATTGAAATTAAGCAGCAAACAGCATTAGGTTGTATGCGCTTGAGCCTTTTATGAAGGGTAGGCCAGTGATCCATTACAAAGCAATCTAGTAAGGGAAAATACAGTACAAAATAAACAACTTCCTCCAGCAGTATTCAGGTATTGTATTTCTTAAAATTTTGCAAAGTTGATGATGTAGAACACCAAAATACAAAAAAAAAAATTCTACATATTTTAAAATAACAGTGGTCTCCCTTGTCTAGAATCTCAATATAATATGAAACTGTAGATGAGCAAAACTTCACTGGTCAAGCTTTGGCCTGGCATTACCAATATCAAAGGTAATTCAGATCCCCAGAACTATGACCGTGGGTTTTCAGTTTTGACCTATTTCTTATGAAAAAGTATTCTAAAGAACCCAGAATTTTTAAAGTTCATTCTTGAGTGTTTGTTTTCAGTGGAAGTGGAAAGAGAAAGGTAAACTGTACTTTAAAAAAATTGGGCGGCAATAAAAGCTGGCAGGGGGAGGCTAAGGCCCAGCCTTACCCCTCTTGTCCGAGCCCTGGCCACTTACAGGCTCACAGAACCAACTCCCTCCCCCACCTTGCCCAGGGACCCGGCAATTCTATCAGCCCCCCGATCACGTCACTTGAATTCACTTACTGTCATCTTTACATGCATCTTTACGAGCAAAATCCACATGCACACACACACACAACATTACTCATGCAATAGTTACACCAATACTACCTAAAAGAGCTTTCCTACATATCATAGAATAATAGAACACTACAACTGGAAGGGAACTCAAGAGATCATCCAATCCAGTCTCCTGCCCTTACGGCAAAACCCAGTACTGTAGACCACCCCTGATAGATGTCTGTCTAACCTGCTCTTAAATATCTCCAGAGATAGAGATTCCACAACCTCCCTAGGCAATTTATTGCAGTGTTTAACCACCCTGACCGTTAGGAAGTTTTTCCTAATATCCAGCCTAAACCTCCCTTGCAGCAGTTTAAGCCTATTGTTTCTTGTTCTATTCTCTGAGGCCAAAGAGAACAATTTTTCTCCCTTCTCCTTGTGTGACACCCTTTTAGATACCTGAAAACTCCTATAATGTCCTCTCTCAGTCTTCTCCTTTCCCAACTAAACAAGCCCAATTCTTTTAGTCTTCCTTCACACGTCATGTTCTCTAGACCTTTAATCATTCTTATTGCTCTTCTCTGGATCTTCTCCAATTTCTCCACATCTTTCTGGAAATGTGGTGCCCAGAACTGAACACAGTACTCCAATTGAGGCCTGATCAGCGCAGAGTAGAGCAGAAGAATGACTTCTTGTGTCTTGCTTACAACACTCCTGTTAATGCATCCCAGAATCATGTTTGGTTTTTTTGCAACAGCATCACACTGTTGACTCATATTTTGCTTGTGGTCCACTTTGACCACTAGATTCCTTTCTGCACTACTTTTTCCTAGACGGTCGCTTCCCATTCTGCATGTGGGGAAATGAATTGTTCCTTCCTAAGTGGAGTACTTTGCTTTTGTCTTTATTAAACTTCATCCTGTTTACCACAGACCATTTCTCCAGTTTGTCCAGATCCTTTTGAATTATGACCCTGTCCTCCAAAGCACTTGCAACCCCTCCCAGCTTGGTGTCATCTGCAAACTTAATAAGCGTACCCTCTATGCCAATATCTAAATAATTGATGAAAATATTGAACAGATATTGAATAGTCCCAAAACAGACCCCCCGGAACCCCACTTGTTATACCGTTCCAGCACATTGAGAACCATTAATAACTACTCTCTAAGAACGGTTATCCAGTTAGTTATGCACCCACCTTACAGTAGCCCCATCTAAGTTATATTTGCCTAGTTTATTGATAAGAAGATCATGTGAGACTGTATCAAATGCCTTACTAAAGTCTAGGTATACCACATCCACCACTTCTCCTTACCCACAAGACTCGTTATCCTATCAAAGAAAGCTATCCGATTGGTTTGACATGATTTGTTCATTACAAATCCATGCTGGCTGTTACCTATCATCTTATTTTCTTCCAGATATTTGCAGATGATTTCCTTAATTACTTGCTCCATTATCTTCCCTGGCACAGAAGTTAAACTGACTGGTCTGTAGTTTCCTGGGTTGTTCTTAATTCCCTTTTTATAGATTGGGACTATATTTGCCCTTTTCCAGTCTTCTGGAATCTCTCGTGTCTCCCATGAGTTTTCAGAGATGATAGCTAAAGGCTCAGATACCTCCTCTATCAACTCCTTAAGTATTCTAGGATGCATTTCATCAGGCCCTGGTGACTTGCAGACATCTAACTTTTCTAAGTGATTTTTAACTTGTGCTTTTGTTATTTTATCTTCTAAACCTACCCTATTCCCACTAGTATTCACTATGTTAGGCATTCCTTCATTAGACTTCTTGATGAAGACTGAAACAAAGAAGTCATTAAGCATCTCTGCCATTTCCAATTTTTTGGTGACTGTTTTTCCCTCCTCTCTGAGCAATGGGCCTACCCTGTCCTTGGTCTTTTTCTTGCTTCTAATATATTTATAGAAAGTCTTCTTGTTACCCTTTATGTCTGTGCTAGTTTGAGCTTGTTTTGTGCCTTTGCCTTTCTAATCTTGCCCTTGCATACCTGTATTGTTCGCTTATATTCATCTTTTGTAATTTGTCCTAGTTTCCACTTTTTACATGACTCCTTTTTTATTTTTATATCATGCAAGATCTCCTGGTTAAGCCAACGCAGTCTTTTGCCATACTTGCTATCTCTCCTACGCAGTGCAATAGCTTGCTTTTGGGCCTTTAACAATGTTCCTTTGAAAAATATCTCATCCAGCATCAGGTTAAGGACACCGATATCTTTAGTCTGTAAACAAATGTTATCCAAAAATGTCCTGTGACTACTAAACTGGCTATTTTAAAAAGATTATATACACATAATGAAACCCTAAAATGAGAAATGCACCGACTAGCAAGCAGAGGCTGAAGAAGTAAAAAGAAAGCATGACACCATGCCCTATATGCTCATTTTTTGTACTCTTTTAGTTCATGTCTTCCTCTCTATTACTAGTCTGAAGGGATGCTAAAGGAACAATAGCTTTGTAGTGGGATTTTTCCTGCCCATCCATACTGGTACAGAGGGTATGGCTAGACTTCAAGGATCTATCAGAAAAAGATACACAAAATACGCTCTCCATTTTGCGTATCTTTTTCCAATACTTTTGTTGGAAGAGTCTTTTCCAAAATTTGGCCTATCTAGACTGGGCCAAATTTCAGAAAAAGCACTTCTTTTGAAAGCCCCCTTCCTCCTCATGGAATGAGGAATACAGGGGCTTCCGAGAGAGCACATTTGCTGTTTCGCAAAAAAAAGTAGAAGAGCAAATGCATTCCCTGGACGCAGAAAACCCTCCGCAGTCTAGCCATACCCAGAGCCTATGTATGTGGATTCTGCAGTACACAAATGTTGCATTCTTTATTCTTAAGTGACAGTTGGCAGCAGCAGGTAAAGTTGACTCATATTTTGTTAGTGCGGGTTAAAGACTTTTATTTCCAAATATATATCCAGGTTTTGTTTGCTGTATTTTATTCATGGTATGGTCGGATGCCATCACTGAAAAGAAGTGCATGGTATTGAATAAATGGTTTGCCATCAGCATTCAAGAGTAAATGCTGCAGGTTTTGTTTCAAGGCTTTGACATGTCATCAAGTGTAAATCTATTTTAATGCCAAAATCCCTCTTGATGGTTGATGCCAATCAGTAGCTTTTTCATCCTGAAATAGGTAGTGAATAATTTGCCCTGTGGATATTGCACAGATACCATATATGGTATGAAACAAAGAGATAAGGGAATCCTATAACTATTTGTGAAATTCAAATAACTATTTTAAGTCAGTTTGCTTTCCCAAATTCTATTGGTAGTCTGGTATATTTTCTCTCTCTCTATCAAAAAGACAAACTAATTTGCATGTTTGAGATGTGTGAACACAACTCTGTTTGCTATTTTATTTCATAAGCAAAAAGTCATGTACTGAAAGGAGTGTACATCATATTACTTTTGTTGATATTAATACGAATTTTAATCTGTTTCTATTTTGTTAGCTGTTTTCTAACTGCACTGTACTTTCAATGCACTAAAGCTTGTATTTTCAAAAAACCCAAAGTTCCTTTGTGGGCAGACTCTGCGCCCATATTTTTTTGCAGATTATCTATTCCTGTTTCTGACAGGCATTCTCAGTGTGTTCACTGCCTGACTGAGAAGCATAATATCAAGAAGTTCCCTCACTGCAGAAAACTCAGAGCCAGAACCAGGAGAGAAAGGGAGTTTCAACTGAAGTTGAAACTCATGGAGAAATCATTCCATCTGTTCTCTGATTCTGAGCACTCAAAACCGCCCAGGCAACCATTCACTGTGGCTGGGTCTGAGAAGGCAGCCCCATCAGGAGCGAGCATTAGAGAAACAGTTCCACCTGCTAGCTCTAGAAAGTGCTCTCACTCTGCTTCTCGAGGCAATTCCCTGTCAAAAAAGCTTGCGCTGCTGAAGAAAACAGTCCCAGCACAGATGGCACCAGACTGTGAGGCACTGGGTGTGTCTGACACCAAGACAATCCTAAGGAACAAGGAACTCGTAAGCCAGCTGCACACTCCAAGGCTAAAATGACTTCACCAGCACCGACAAAACCGTACACCCTACTGGCACCGACCAGCTCAATGTTTCCACCTGAAGCATCAGCACATTTCTGCAAGCATTCAGCACCGTTAGTGCAGAAGCAACTGCCTGCTGCTCCTCCAGCACTGATACTGGTGCCACCCTTTTTGGCACTGCAACATTTCTATTTCCTAGCAGGGTTGTCAGTTACTTCAACACCAGGGACACTGCCCTTCAGTACCAACAGCACCCGAATAACATCTAGATGTAGCCTACCAACTATTCCAACTGCTTCAGCCCCTCCACTATCTAGTGATAGATCCTCTGGTCTACATACTCCACGAGACTTGTCAGTCAGACCAACCCAGAAACCATTGCAGTGGGAGCCCACCCAATGGCTATGCCACTCAACTGGCCTTACTGGGAACCCTGGGTCATGTATAGAGCCCAGCAGCCTCAACCTACTCAACAGGCAGCTCCATCGCAGGTGTCACATACCGTCCCAGCTCCTTCAGCCTCACAGTCCATTCTGGACCTTGAAGAGGAAGTAGATGTTTTGCAAGAACAACCTCCCACAGATTTGCCTGCACTTGCCCATAGATAGTCATCCTCACTAGACAATACCATTATGCTTCCACCACACACCTCAGGATTATTTTGAATCCTTCCAGGAACTTTAGAAGAGAGTGGTGGACTCTCCTGAAATCTCTCTGGAACAGTTACTCAGCACAGGTTAACAGATATTCTTCATGCTTCCCCTTCAGCCAAACTTGGCCTACCAATGAATGCAGCACTTATGGACCCAGCCAAAACAACAAGGCAAATGCCAGCAACCATTCCTCCCTTGTGCAGATATTCAGACAAGAAATATTACATTGCATCAAAGGGAGACTGACTTTCTCTTCATCTGCCCCACTCCTAACTCTCTAGGGGTTGATGCAGGGAATCAGAATGGAAGCAGAATGCTGCCCACACCACCCTATGATTACAGAGAATAGAAATGCTTTGACCTGTTTGGCAAAAAGGCTTAGTTGTCTGCGACTCTTCAGCTGGGAATTGTCAGTGATGCAGCACTCTTAGCCAAGTTTATGTACAATTTATTCTCACAAATGTCTTAATTTATTGAACAGCTGCCAGATACAAAGAGGGAGCAAATAAGTCCAACATAAATGAAGGCTCTCTTATCACCTGCGCAGCTTTGCAGGCAGCGTTAGACTCAGCTGACACCGCTGCATAGTTCATTTCCACCATAGTAGTGGCACTTCCCCACAGTTCCTCACCTTACGCAGGATGAAGCACAACTCTGTCGTCCCAGCATACAGATCCTGTGGCTACAAGCTTGGTTTCTCTCTGGCTGGCGTCCCTGGAGTCATCCTGTTCAGCATCAGTCCAACAGATCCTCATTAACTGCCGTAGACCATCTATGAGAAAGATGTGCATATAAATGGCAACGGTTCTCAATATGATGTCACGACCAACAAGTGTTACCCACAACAGCACCACTCCCTGCTATTCTAGAGTACCTTTTCCCCTGAAAGACTTTCTTTCTCTTACTTCCATAAAGGTGCACTTAGCTGCACTTACACTTTCCTGTGGACAGGTACTCTATTTTTGCATATCCCACCACAAAGAGGAGTTCTAAAAGGAGTTCAGAATATAAAACTTTCCATCAAACCTTTGATATCAGCATGGGACCTCAATTTGGTGCTACGTGCTTTAATTGGCAAGCCATTCAAACCATTAGCCACTTGCTCACTGCTTCACTTATCAATGAAAGTAGCTTCCTGGTGGCAATCACTTCAGCCAGACGAGTTGGGAGCCCTTATGGTGGAACACAATATTTAACAAGGACAAGGTAGTCCTCAGACTACATCCAAAGTTCCTCCCCAAAGTACCTTCCACGTTCCACCTCAATGAACCCACTCCCATATCAGAGAAGGTGCTTTGCATACGCTGGACATAAGAAAAGCTACTGCCTTCTGCATCAATAGAATCCTAATATCTCCAAACTCTTTGTCTCTTCCACAGAGATATCTCTGAGTCAGCCCATTACCAAACAAAGATTGTCCAAATGGATATCAGAATGCATTCGACTTACTTATCATATAGCAAAACAAGAACCCCCAGTAGATGTGAACGCGCAGGGCAATGGCTACCTCCACAGCCTTTCTACACAACATCCTTCTCTCAGGCTATGTCTACACTACGAGTTTTGCCGCAAGAGCCTATACAAATGAAGCGCAGATTAGCATTTTCTCGCACATACTCTCTTCTGATCTGTTTTTGTGCTAGGTGTTTTTGCACAAAAACAAGCAGTGTGGTTTTTACGCAAAACCCCCAAAACTCGTAGTGTAGACGTAGCCTCAGACATTTGTAGAGGTGACACCTGGGCTTCAGTGCACATTTTCACTAGGCCTCTGATGCATGGTTTGGACACATGGTTCTATCTACTATCCAGCCTTAGACGCTGAAGCCTGCCTCCAAGTGAGGACCTCTCTGTAGCAGGGATGGGCAATAATTTTTGATGGGGAGCCACTCCAAGAATTTGGAAAGTGGTCAAGGGCCTCACTCTTCCATATTAATAGAGGATGTGTGGAGTCTGAGATTGAGGTCGGGTGCAGAAGGGAGCTTGCAGTAAGGGATTGGGGTTCAGGAGAGGGTGTGGGCTCTGGGATGGAATTTGGGTAAAGGAGACAGTTGTGACCTGGGTTAGGGGACTAGGGTGCAGAGGTTTGGGTGGTGACCTTGGGCAAGAGGGAGTTGTGACCTAGGAAAGGGGACAAGTGTGTAGGAGGAGTGGAAGGGTTTGAGCTAGAACAAGAAGGGGTTGTGACTTGGGGCAGAGGACTGGGGTGCAGGGGTTTGGTTTGTGACCTGGGGCAGGGTAATGGGGTGCAGGATCTGGGCGGGGATATGTGTGCAGGAGGGGGCAGAGGGTTTAGGTTATTTGCCATTGGGGACAGAGTTGTGGTGCCAGAGGCAGGATCAGGCTGGGAAATTTACCTATTTACCTGCTTGACTCCCACCCAGCAGCCTTCTCAAGCAGATTCCCTGTCTGCCCCAGCCCAGCACTGGCTGCAGGGGCCATGTGGTTTTTGAACATCTACTAGCCTGATAGGTGTTTGTCAACAGGCAGCTCCCATTGGTCGGAAAGCAGCCAATGGGATTGTGCTGGGGACAGGAGCAGCACCCTCCTCCCCCAGCTCACAGCTGTTCAAACAGAGCCCCACAAATGGCCATTTTTCTCAGCAGCGTGTGGGATGCAGGCAGGGAGTCTGCCTAAAGTTCCCCACTGCATCCGCGGGCTGGATCTGGCAGCTTGACAGGCCTGCTCTATAGTCACCTAAAGTAGAGCACCCACAGGGACACTTCTTGAACAAGAGAGTTACTCACCTGTACAGTAACTGAAAATCTTAAAGATGGTTGTCCAGTGGGTGTTACCCACCCTTGCTCTCCTTTGCTTTGGAACATGCTTGGTCTTCTGCAGCAGAGAATGAACTGAAGGATCGCCTTCAGATTTAAATAATCGCCGCTTCATTTATATCAAAATGGCCACCACACTGTACCGATCAGCTGTTTGTCGGCACAGTGCGGCAGTCTAGACGGGGATCTGCCGACCCCAGAACTCTTCGTCAGCAGATCCTTTATGCCTTGTGAAACAAGGCTTAAAGGATCTGCCGACGAAGGGTTCTGGGGTCGGCAGATCCCCGTTTAGCCTGCTGTGCTATGCCGACAAACAGCTGATCGGCACAACACGGTGGCCATTTTGATTTCAATGAAGTGGCGATTATTTAAATCGCTGCTTCATTTCCCTTTGTCAAGTAAACTAATCTACATGGCTCCGTCGACTGAGCCATGTCGTTTAGACGTACTCCCGGTGTGGGCTGGCTTCCTGGGTGCGCAGCATACCGAGGACATTGCTACCACAATTCCCCAACTAAGGGCGCAATGGCATGCAATCACCTAAATTGGAGCTCCCACAGGGACAACCAGCTTGAAGAACCTCAATTACTGCACAGATGAGTAACTCTCTCTTCTGAAACCAATCTATTCGGATTAGAAAGTACTTATAATGTCATGTTTTGGTTTCTAATAGAAGCATCAATTAAGTTTCATCCAGTGGGATAGTAATGGGTGGTGGTATTATTATTTATTATTAATCATGTTTATTGTAGCAGTGAGAACGACCAAACAAGAATGGGGTTCCATTGTATTAAGAGCAGTATAAACACAAAGTAGTAGATGGTCTCTGCCCCCTAGAACTTACAATATAAATAGAAAAGACCAACACAGGGTAGGGAAAAGGTAACACAAACAGAGGAAACGTTATGATCGCAGCTGTCATCATGGCAGCTTCATGGGTTTATTTTCTTTCAGGGGAGTGTGACTGGCAAATCAGTTAAATGGAGAGAAAAGGGAAGATGGATTGAAAGAGACAAGGCAGGGAAGAAAAGGGTAAGAGAGGCAGATCTAGAGTGAAGCTGAGGTGAAGAGGCTATGGGGGAGGATTTGAGGAAACACCCAGTCAGCATAGAGCTAATAAAGTCCAGTCAGAACTGTAGAAAATCTCTGAATGTGCAAAAGCCCCTGACTTGGCTGCTTCTGCAGCTGTTCCTCCTGACTGGTTCCCCCTTGTAGTTTTTCCCCACAGTCATATTGGGCAGGGGAGTACCACATGGTTTTTTGTGTCCCTGAAGAAGTCAATCTCCCTTGCTCAGTTATGAGAATGGAGTGGTGCTGGGGGGTAGAAGGGTGGCCCTGGCTTGGCTCCATTTTACACCCTCCTTCACCATGCTTCTGTATTTGCTCCTAATGGTTGGTAGATAGGTTCCTGAATTCAGGATGCTAGTTTCCTGGAGACCATCCAATATTTCATTCAAGAAGAAGTTTTCTAGTCTTTTCAGTCTATTTAGCAAGATAACTTTGTGTCTGATGGGGACAAATAATATCTCATTTCTTACTTTTCAGTCACTGACGTTCCAGATGTGCTGAAAACAGTCTGGTGCCTGTAACTTGCATGGTTTGTAAAATTATAAATGAGAGATATTGTGTCTACCACTATTTTAAGGTTGTTACTTTGCCTTTCATGAGGGAGGAGTGATCAGTTTTGTTGCAAGAGGTATTTGGGCTATTGATCAGGAATCCAGTTCTTGACACTGACATTCTCACTATTTCTCTGCTTCTGATTTGCTCTTTTTAAGGCAAGATTATAGTGAAGCTAGTGACAAGGAGGCTCTGGCATTAACCAAAGTGTTCAAATTTAATTTATTTCTGTCAGTCTGGTGTAAGGTCTGAGGGTCTGAATATGGCACAGAAACTCTCTCTTACTGATTAATCTCTCTCTGTGATAGACACAGAGTGGGTTTCTATGTTGATTCTTTACTGGTGCCTTTTGATGATGCCATTAACCAAGAGTTTTTGTTGATGGTATTGTTGACTGGCAATGGTGAATGGGAATGTATTTGGGGTGTTTTGTTGGTTTTCTTCTTTCTGAGAGATGTCAGAGAGTTGTGTTCGGAAACTGCTGATCTATCCTGAGCACTCAGCCAAGTGTAACTGATCTTTTGTAGCATCCTGCAGATTCCATTCTGTCATCACTTTTGTTTAAAAGGTATGTGAACTGTAGAGAGAAGATAGCCCATGTGGAAGGACTGGGTTGCCACCAATATGCGGATGGCCTGCAACTGTCTCTGTTTCAGCAGACTCTGAGAGATCAGCAACAGCCTACTTGACTGGCAGATCTGTTTCAAGCATTGTTAACTTCCAAGGCCGTTCAAGCACTGTTTCCATTTGTGTTTAGGAAAAGCATGCAGCAAAGGGTAACTGATCCCTGACGTTTTGTTCTGCCCTATCCAGCTTTCAAAGACTCAAGCACAAAGAGGTTTCCCTGGCTCCAGGGAAGGAGTGGGGTAATCTAGGAAATCATTGCTCATGATTTTTACTGTTTTATGGCATTTTTATCTTTCTTTTCTCTGTTACCCTGCTCAATGGAAGAGTTTTGAAGGCTGATTGGGATCTTGCAGTTGGGAGGAGGCTTGACTGGGGAGGAGGCATAAAATGTGGTAAAGCAGGGAAAAGAAATGATGGATTTCTGAGAGAGGGGTAGTAAAAGAAAAATTATATTTTACTGAGGTACATATTGTCTCCGTTGCCATAGTATGAGTATGAGTTCTTCACAATCTTTTTAATTTGAGGAAGGGAAATAGATAACCACAATTTACAGAAAGCACAAAGAGGCTGACTTACCCAACGCCACATAGAAAGTCTGTGTTAGAGCAGGAAGTTGAACCTGGTTCTTCCATGTCCCAAATTAGTATCCTAACCGCTACTCTGTCCTTCCTCTTTAACATGCATGAGGGAGTTGGTGAACGATGAACCTGACCGAGTGAACATTTTGCAAGGATAAGATAAGATAATTTCACACTTAGACCTTTTGTAATAATTTGAAATAACTTTTTACAGGTAATATTTACTACTTCTTTATGTAAAAATTAGCACCAAATGGATTTATTTTCCTGATATTAAGAGTAGAGTCTCAAAAAATGCTCTGTACCCACAGTCAGCTCCGCTCACATTTAAAATGTGGTCAGTTAGGTGACTAATTTGAACCTGAACGTGCACGGCTCTTTTGAAAATCTGGACATAAATGTTTTGTTTGGAGTCTTCAGTTTCCATCTGAAACAGTATATGAAAAGAACATATGCTAAGGTAGCACCTGGTCTCCAGGAACAGTGCTCAGCTACTAACAGTGATTGTAGAGAATGGTTGCTGGGCAATCAATAGCACAGTAAACTCAAATCTCTGTGCTTTCAAATACTTATCTTGATTAATGATTTAACCAGTCAGAAAATACAGGGTACCTGTTGTTTAATTGAATCCATAATGCACTTTAGTGGAAATACAAAATGTATCTCATTTTATAAGGCTACGTCTACACTACCAGGTTATTTCAAAATAAGTTATTTCAAAATAATAATTCCTGAAATAACTACTTAGAAATAAGCATATTCCTTTTCACAAGCAGGAGTTGTTATTTCGAAATGACAAGCCCATTATTTTGAAATAGCAGACTTGATAGTGTGGATGATCTGCTTGTTATTTCAAAAGAAAGGGAGTTATTTTAAAATAACTCCCCAGTGTAGACATGCCCTAAGAATATACTCAATATTTTCTATATGATAAGAGATTTTGTAGATTCAAACTGTTTATAACTTTTGAAAGCTCTAAAACAGAGCCAGAAGAAAAGATAAATTGATAATGTATACACGGAGAATAGTCATGCTCCATAATTTTCCAATAGCCACCAGTTAGTTTTTACCATTAATTTTGTAGTAGAGTGATACATTTTTTGGCATCACATGAATATTTTAGAGACATTCAATATATATCATACTTGTTTTCAATTCCTAGTCTTCTACAGTATTAAGGGTATGCGTGATCCAGTGCCTATTCAAATCAGCAAGAGTCTTTTCATTGACTTTAATAGAAGTTGGATCAGATACTGAGAGATTCAATCAGCAATCAGATTCTGATGAAAAAATGCCATGCTATATTATGCTGCATTTTAACCACATTCATTTTCTTCTTTGGTTTACATATGAACAGTCTCAACATCTTGCTAATTGTGAAAGAATGCCGAGTAGTTTTTTTCCTAATCTCATAGTGGACTTCTCCTTATTTAGAAATATGGCGTGGTAATTCCCACAGCCTTCCATTTGAAAAAATATTGAGAGTCCAAAATTATCCTTGACATTCCCATAAAATATATTGAAGGGTAGCGTAATGGAAATCACAAAAACATGATACATAAGAGTTATCTTCAATTTCAATTTGTCTATGTAATTTCTCTCCCAAAAATATAATAGTGACATTTATTCATGATGTCAGAAGAATGTTATTTCTACACATTGGCGCTGTGGTTTAACACATGTACTAACCGCTTTGTGATTTGTTCTATCTTCAGGCTATTTCAAATGTAATCTGTTTATAAGGCTATATTACATATTAAAATATAGTTTTCTTGACATGCAGCATATGTTTACAGAACCATAAGAATGCCCCCTCTTTAGATGTCCAGGAATATTAAAACAGAAACCATTTTTGTTTTCAAACTAGCTTTATAACTCCAATATTAGCTCTTATTTATTTTCTTCTTACATCTGAGCTTTACTGATACACTGTATTAATACTAGATGCATTAATACTATTGCAAGGAGTTCTGAATCCACTGAATACAAATTTATGAACAACCTTTTCAGGAATGTGAGGCCCAAGGTACGGTTATTCAATTTAACCCCTTCTATTTCTAGTCTCTTCTGCACTTATTGACAATTTATTACTTTAGATGCTAGACAAATACATATGTTAGGAGCTTTTCAAACACATTTGAAGACAAGCTCTCTCCCATGAAGTGATTACAATTAAAGTGGACAACAAATAGATGAAGGAAAAGGAAACAGGAATTGACAAAAAAAAAACAAGTAATTGGGTAGTGAAGTTCAGCACACATCTAGTTAGCTACACATTTTTTTTTGTTTTTATATATAGTTAATATAATTTTGTCAGTGAATTGTTAAATATTCTTTAGGATGAATATTTTGGCATCTTCATTCCTATGGAGTGGGCAGAGATTCATTGTGTTTCCTAAGGACCTAACATATTCATTTGTCAAACACATACTGGACATGTGAACATGAATAATAATAATAATACAGCTGAACAGTAGGTTTATAAGTTTTGTTTTGTCACAACTAAAATTTGAGTCATTTTCTGTTTGCCTTGGTTGATTTTCTTTTTTAACAATAACTATGAAAGCCTGAAGAATGGTAAAGAAATATTTTAAAATTATACCTACCCTGAAATTTCACTTTAGGGTATATTTTAAAATATCTTGGAAGAAATTTACAGATAACTTAATTTCTAAGTTATTTTACCTGTTCAACTAAGACTTCCATTTAAAGCTAAGCTTTTCATGCTAATTGCCTAACACAAATAAATCTTAATAAGATCACATCATGTGAGGAATAGCAGAAGTTAGACTAGGGCATCTAAAGATCAGTACACATGTCTTCAGAAAATTGCACATAAATTATATGTATCCTAGGCACTTTAGACTAAAAGAGGTATGGCTACGAAACAGGCCTCGGATATCTTCATTATTCCTTCAGGCTAATACACCTAGACTCTCCCTAGCATTTGCTGTGACTATTGCAAGGCTTTCCTCCACCTGAATGTATGGGCTGCCTTACTAGCGTTTGGCACCTTCAGCATGTTACAAACAGCTGATTGTGTCTTAGGCTAGAAACTGCTCTGGGATTCATGCCAAGGAAAGGTCTCATCCTGGCCTCTATTCCAGACATATGCCTCTCTCCCATGCTGCTTCCTGGGGTGAAGTGTGGGACTTGGCTGAATTCAGAGGAAGTTCTCATTTAAAGGTACAGTTGGGCATAGGCAGGGTTCCCAGAAAGGGGAGTCCCTCCTCCTAGCAGCCACACACCCTCCTTCCTTCCTAGCATGCTAATTCCTATAGTCATCACTGAGATTCTGAAAATGAGCAGCTCCTTAGCTTATGTTTACCTGGAGGCTGACCAGTTTCCTTAAAAAGCTGACCTTTTTGTTCCAGTACGCAGTGTATATAGTCTATAGAACTTAGTACCCAAAATTTTAATCTGAAAGATGAGGGGTTTCCCTTACAGAAAACAAAAGACATCTGTTTATTCACAGAATGAGCACAGAGCATACTGCAGCAACACAGTTCCCCTGTCCACTGTCCACTGTGTGCCTGAGTCTGGTGTGACCTGGAGTAGCTATCTCTAGGGATTAGAGGTGGGGTGGGCAAGATACAGCCTGAATCCCACCAAGCCTTTTAATCTGGCCCACACCCACCCCTGTGGCAGGGAGTATTGCTGCTCAAAGCAGCTATCTGCTCCCTGTGGCTCTCTGTGCTGTGGAGAGAGGGAGTGAAGGAGAAGCTTTGGCACACTGCCCCTGCCTTCAGCAAAATCTTTCCATTCCCATTGGCTGGGAGTGGGGGACACTGCAGCACAATTTCTCAGCTTCCATTGGTCAGTTTCCAGTCTGGGGCTGCTGGCAGGCAAAGAGCCGGCCCAAGAGTGCTGTTGGCCAGGAGCTGCTTAGGTAAGCACCTCCCGGACAGAGCCTACCTCTGGCATTCCACCCCTTCCCTCGCCCCAGCACCCTCCCAAACCTTGCACTCCGCCCCCTCCGCCTCTCCCCCAGGCCAGAATTCTCTCCTGCACCCACACCCCCTTCCAGGCTCTGCACCCCAATCCCATGCCCCAGGTCATAACTCCTTCCTCACAGACCCCACACCCTCTCCTGCATCCCAGTCTCCTGCCTCAAGCTTCCTTCTGCACCCAACCCCCATATCCCCTTCATAGAAAAGTGTGGCCCTTAATCACTTTCCAAAATCTTGGAGTGCCCCCCCCCAATTAAAAATTATTTCCTACCACTGAATTAGCTGTATTCTAGTGATCCTTTGCCTTTCTTTTGAGGCTGTGGACAAGGTACTAATTGTGATGTGGAATTCTGTCCTTGAAGAACAGGATTGAAACCACCAACTTATTTCATGTGACTGTTAAATAGTTACCATATAATACTAACTTTGTCTCCCTATCTACCTTGGGTAGATGCTAACCAGCAACCTGAATGTGAAAGACTTCATTCCCCAGTACTATTTCCAGTGCCTTGGAGTATATAGCTTCAATCCCAGGCAGAAAAATATATCCTTTGCATCTTTAGTGGAGGGAATACTTAAAAGAAATTCTAATTTGCTGCAGAGTCAAACTGGTTCCATCATTCCTCACAAGTTGTTTTACTTTTCACAGGCCAGGCTTTCCCATTTTCCTCTATTACATTTGCTTTGCATTTGTTGATATCCCAAAGAATTCTGCTCTATTTAGTTTTTAGAGGCTGTGTATGCCAATGATATATTTTTAATTTGAGTTGAACAATTTAGTCCTCATATTAGTCTGTGACAGACTGCTGGCTAAGCCAGAGTTCTACCACTGTAGCCTGGCTAAAGAAGCTGAGGGGAGGAAACAGCTGAGCAAGCCCAGGCCTGAAGGGCTATTAGAAGCAGATGTGGGCCTCACTGGGAGAGGGTTATATAAGGCAGAGGAAGGAATACAGAAGAGGGCAAAGAGGAGCAAGGAGCCAGGGTGTAGCTTATTGTGCTCCCAGACAGACAGAGGACATGGCTGAATGAACTGTAAACTTTGTATATAGAAGGTGGTGGGAACTAACAATAAAGGCACGGGTGACTGCACCAGAAGCGTCTCTGGCAGAAGGTGTCCAAACCAAGGGACCTGAGTGGGGACCCCGCCACACAGCCCTACAATGGAATCATTTATATGATATTTTTAATATCTTAATAATAGGTACCGTTGTTATGAGTCTTACACAAACATGTAAATGGGAATAAATGTTCTTAGAGCATCTTTTTATGACTTTTTATGTTAGTCATACCACTGTTCTTGGCTCTGTAAATCTCAAGATTCTCATTTTTAGTGAATTAAGTTGTAATTTGCTGCTGATTCAATTGTATTTCAAAAATATAATGTGCGTCTATATTTGAGATACTCGAGGCTTCCATATGGAAAATGAGGTAGATGGTACTTTTAAACTGGATTTTATGTGTACAAATGCTGAAATATTTAATGATTAGATCCACTGGAAAACATATTGCAAGTAATATTTCTATATAACAATAAGTTAAAATCTGCCTATTATAAAGTTTTCTCCTGATTTTATTTGTAAAAATCCTTTTTGAAAATATCTCTACTTTCTCCAAAGGAAAACAAATTTGACAGATTTAATCGTATTAAACAAAGAAAATAATTTCAAACAATATCTGTCTGGCTTATTCTTCTTAGAGAGAGGTTTATTTTCAGTTTAACATATAAAAGAGCATATTCTCTACCCTTACCTCACCAATTCCTCCAATTCAAGCTGCCAGGCAGCAGCAACTAAAAGAAGTATTTTGGTCATATATCCGGTCCACTAGTATAATTTCCCAGCATCTCTTCTGCCTTGTTGATGGAAACTTATAGCAATACTACAACATAATATTATTTGTGGTGTTATTTGGTCTTCTTCTGTTGTCAGTACCTCTAGAGTAAAGAGGAAGAATACAGAACCAAATAAAACTCTTAACCACAGACCACATTTGTTGCTCTTGGACTATTAGAGACTGAGACCAGAAGATATATATGGAGTTTGAAGGTTGTAAGGAAAAGTGATTCGTAAGACCATTACTGAAAAGAGAATAATGTTTTCAGAAACTGTTTTCCGCAAAATCTAAAATTCTGCTACCATAATTAACTCAATTATGTATAAAAGACAAACCATATACTGTACCTGTATTAAAAGAATGTAGAAAGTCATCACTTGGGACATGTAAAACACAGGTAGCTAAAACATTAATGAATGTTCTATGGAGAGCAATTCTGCACTGACAGGGAGGCAGAAAAAACTAATAGGCCTTTTCCAGCTCTAACCTATATGAATATCTGATGTCTATTAATAGAGGTTAACTGAATAAGTCAGCTTTTGACTTTTATGTTTAATTTATTAAATAGTCTTTGTGCTTTCCCTTTGTCATCCAAGGTTCTTGTCTTCTATATTCCCTATTAATTCTCTACTCTTTGGCTGTGTCTACATTGGCCCCTATTCCGTAATAGGGATGCAAATGTAGCACTTTGGAATAGGCAAATCCGTGGGGGATTTAAATATCCCCCGCGGCATTTGCATTAACATGGCTGCCGCTTTTTTCCGGCTTGTAGATAAGCTGGAGAAAAGCGCCAGTCTGGACGCGATCCTCCGGAAAATAAGCTCTTTTCCGGAGGATCTCTTATTCCTACTTGAAAGGCCTTGAAAATAGGAATAAGAGATCCTCCGGAAAAGAGCTTATTTTCCGGAGGATCGCGTCCAGACTGGCGCTTTTCTCAGGCTTATCTGCAAGCCGGAAAAAAGCGGCAGCCATGTTAATGCAAATGCCGCGGGGGATATTTAAATCCCCCGCGGATTTGCCTATTCCAAAGTGCTACATTTGCATCCCTATTACGGAATAGGGGCCAATGTAGACACAGCCCTTGTGTTATTCTATTACAAGGATCATGCTGGGGGTCGGGGGGGTTAAGTGAAAAAAGTAATTTTACAGAGGTGGATTCTAGCCAACTGGCTGGACTTCCATAGTCATTCCAGCTAGTTAACCAGTTTTTGTGTTCAATTGAATATCTATGCTTTCTGTGTTCTGATTTCTTTCCCCATAGGAAAGATCTTTTAGTACAAACATAAGAGCGATTCTTCATTTCCTATTCTGAGGGACTCAGACTTTTTAAAAGAATCCCTCAGCTTCCCTGGAAAGGAAGCATCTAGGTTAGTGGGCAGACAGTCTTTGTCTCCCTGTCCCTCTCCCTGCCCAGAGAAGCTCTTGGCTCTGGAAGTTACTTTCCACTTCCAGCCTTATTACTCGTAATATACTGCCACCTCCTCACTGCTGTTCTTTGCCAGCGGTAACAGTTAGGAACCAGCAGTAGAGGGAGTTATGGAATATCAAAAGGACAAGGAAGTTCACCAGCAAGTTCAGCTAGTCAGGATTCCCTATAGAAAATTATCTCCCCATCTGCAGCTTTTCTATCCTCTGACAGAAACACTTTCAGCACCATGCACAGTAATGACAATCAGAAATCCTTAGAAACTGGTCAGTATACCAGGCCTTAAAGACCTGGGCTGTGTCTAGACTGGCCAGTTTTTCCGGAAAATCAGCCACTTTTCCGGAAAAACTTGCCAGCTGTCTACACTGGCTGCTTGAATTTCCGCAAAAGCACTGACTTCCTACTGTAAGAAATCAGTGCTTTTTGCGGAAATACTATGCTGCTCCCGTTCGGGCAAAAGTCCCTCTTGCACAAAAGTTTTGCGCAAAAGGGCCAGTGTAGACAGCTGAGATTTGTTTTCCGCAAAAAAGCCCCAATCGCAAAAATGGCGATCGGGGCTTTTTTGCGGAAAAGCGCGTCTAGATTGGCCACGGACGCTTTTCTGCAAAAAGTGCTTCTTGTTCGAGTGGTCCCCGTGGGTGCTCCACTCAAGGTGTCGGGTCCCGACCCGGCACCGCTAGTCGGAGATTTCCAGAGCCGTAGCCAGGCCGGATCACGCATGCGCGAGCACAGTGCGTGGCGTTCGCGCCTTTGCAACGGTCCGGCCCCCCCCTCGTAAGTTCCTCTCAACCACCTGTGGTTGCTGGCGGAGTGCCGTTTGTCTCCTCAGAGAGAAGCCGTTTCTTAAAAAAAAAAAAAAGAAGAAGAAGAAAAAATTATAGATAGTCAACTTTGGTTAAAATAGTTAGTTAGGTAGTAGTTAAGGATGAATTAAAAAAAAATTTCTATAGTTACTAATTTTAGTTTGAATGGATTACTTGTATATAGTTACGCTGAGCGAGCATTATGCCCGGGTCACCCGGGTTTAAACGGTGTGCTCACTGTAAAGAGGCCATGCCTGCATCTGACGGGCACGAAGCTTGTGTCAGGTGCTTAGGGGAATCGCATGTGCCACAAAAATGCGTCCATTGCACAAAATTGACACCGAGGGCATGCAGAGAGAGAGACATGCGGTTAAAGCTACTCTTGTGTGATAAGGCTTTACAGCCTTCTGAGGACCAGGTCTCAGAGCCTCCCGCAGGGCAGAAAAGGAGATCACAATCACCCGCGGTAATGGTGTCAAAGAGGAAGAGAGCCTCTCCTACGCGCTCTCTTCCATCTACTTCACTGTCCTGGGTCAGTCAGGGACACAAGCCTGGTACGTCCGGGACGGCGGGACAACCAGAAAGAACACACCAGGCACGGCCGGTAATGCCAGCACCTCCGAGCTGCTCGTCATTGGCACCAGCTCTGCACCCCGCTAAGAGCCCGGCTCACCGGGAGCAATCGGCACCGCCACAGGTGCTTGAGCCGCTACTGTCTGCGCAGCCGCAAATTCTAGCGGCACCGCAAGCGGCTCCCATAAGCCAAGACTCGCCGGCGCCGCAGTCGGCACCGGAGTCGGCATTGGCAGACGGCACCGGGGAGCAACATGAATGGGCCTGACAACAGAGCGCCCCCCACCGTGCCGAGTCGGCACCGGGAAATCACGCTCCTTTAGCAGTCGCAGCGGACAGGGAGCTGGCTGCGGTGCCGTGCAGGATCCCAGTACAGCAGCATAATAACACTGTACACATGACGGAGGCTCAATCTCCTCCCCCCTCCACCTGTTCCTTATCAGTAGAAGGGAGGGAGGCTGCTCCTGCCTCTACAGTCCCTACAAAGGCTGCTAGGAAGTCAATGCCGAGACACTCGATTTCACCATCACCTGAACCTTCGTTTTCACCCTGTCATTCAGCGAGGGTCAGAGATTGCTCGGCGTCTCACAGCCAAACAATGCCTTCCCCGCGATGGAGATTGAGGTCTCGTCATTCTGGTCATCGCGACCGGTATCCCTATTATCATCGGGGATCATCATATAGATCTTGCTCACCAAGCTACTCCCCTCCTAGATCTTATCATAGGGGGTATGTTAGCAAATATTCCTCGCGGCGATCGTCCCGAGCACTTCGATTATAGGAGTCATCGATCATCCTATGAATATGGGAGACCTCACTCTCGTTCTCATCTGTGCTGCTGCCACACTTCTCGTGAAGCACGACAGTCACCTCCAATTCAAGATTGGCAGAGGGCGACACCTCGTCCGGAGAACCCTTTACCTTCAGCTCACCTATCGGAGCCTGAGGAAGGACAAATCTCGGATACAGACGATCAACCGCAGACTGTATCTCCAAAAGATATTTTGTCATCCTCCCCACACGATGCAGTGTTTGAGGGGGATTCCTCTCCTCCGGACGACACAAAAGAATTTCAGGATCTTTTTAGGAGGGTAGCCCAGTCTCAGGACGTCCAGCTATCAGATATTCTGACGAAAAATTCAAGCTCTGGAGAAATTTATATCCTAAACAACAATCTAAGGTTGCTCTCCCTATGGATGAGGCAATCCTCCAATCAGCAGCAGAAATTTGGCATACCGCGGCTTCGACTCCTCCAACTTCAAAACGGGCAGAAAAACGTTATTTTGTGTCATCTAAAGACTCACAATTCCTTTTTACTCACCCGCAGCCAAACTCCTTGGTCGTTGACGCAGCTCTCCAAAGGGCTAAGAACCCACAGCTGAAAAATGTGGGGGCAGATAAGGAGGCAAAAAAATTGGATATATTTGGCCGTAAAGTTTATACATCGGCCACATTGATCCTTCGCATAGCGAATTACACAGCCCTATTGGCAAATCATAGTTTCGATAGTATCGCAAAGCTTACAGAGCTGGCCCAAAGATCATCGGACGCTGATAAGGAGCTGTTACGGTCGATCCTCAAGGAAGGCTATGCGTGTTCAAAGGCTAATCTCCAGATAGCTATGGATATAGCGGACACAGCGGATCGAGGAGTGGCAACAGCAGTGTCTATGAGACGCTCATCCTGGCTCGCCACAGCGGCGGTGCCCAAGGAGCTACACTCCAAGGTAGAAGACCTTCCGTTTGACAGGGTAAAATTATTTGCGGAAAAGACAGATGAGGTACTTCATACCGGCAAAGATTCGAGAACAACACTTCGCATGCTGGAGATGTATGTACCACCATTCTGCCGCCGTCGTTATTTCCCGTACCAAAGACAGTATGATTATCAGCCTCGGAGACAACAAAATCGTCCGTTCGACCAGTCCCGACCTAGACAATGGCCTCAGCGAAGGCATCCTCTACCACCTAGAGTATCGGGCACGCCCGCCTCAAAACAGCAAGTTTGACTCCCTTGTTGGGGGCAAGCGGATGCTACCAATCGTTGTTGTACACACAAAACCCATTTTCCACCATCGCTTACGACCATACTATCACCAATGGGTCAAAATAACATCGGACAAATGGGTACTGGAAGTAATAAATATCGGCTTCACCATTCCTTTCACTTCCATCCCTCCCACCACCCCACCTTCCCCGTCCCTTTTCAGGGACCCATCTCACGAAAACCTCCTGCGACAGGAAGCTCATCGTCTCCTTGCTATCGGGGCGATAGAGAGGGTCCCAGATCAGTTCAAGGGAAGAGGGTTTTATTCCAGATACTTCCTAACGGAAAAGAAAACGGGGGGCTGGAGACCCATTCTCGATCTACGCCGTCTGAATCGTTGTCTCCGCAGGCAGCGCTTCAAAATGGTGACCCTGAGTTCCATAATCCCATCCCTCGATCACAACGATTGGTTTGCTGCCCTCGATTTACAAGATGCGTATTTTCACATCGCAATTCATCCCGCTCACAGACGTTTTCTGCGATTTGTGATAGGCCACAATCATTTTCAGTATCGGGTTCTACCATTCGGTCTTGCTTCAGCTCCCAGAGCTTTCTCGAAAACCCTGGCTGTTGTAGTAGCTCATCTGCGTCGGTTACAGGTGATAATATACCCATACCTGGACAACTGCTTAATAAAAGGTTCCACGGAGCGAGAGGCGTCACAGATGGTGGCGACGGTCGAACAAACATTCGAATCACTCGGTCTCCTCCTGAACAAGCAAAAATCAACACTTATTCCGATGCAATCCATAAAGTTTATAGGGGTAAACCTCGATTCGCGCACGGCGAAAGCTTACTTACCTCAGGAAAGATTTCAAGCGATCAAAGATCTCATTACCATACTCACCGGCAATGTGAGTGTCTCGGTGCACAATTGCCTTCGTCTCCTGGGTCATATGGCGGTGGCCACCATTGTAGTTCCTCATGCGCGGCTTCACCTGAGGAACCTCCAACACTGGCTGTCCACGGTTTATGTTCCCATGAGGCACGACATTCACAAGGTAGTATGGCTACCTTCACATGTTCAGAGATCTCTGTGGTGGTAGACGAATGCGCAAAACCTTCTGCCGGGAGTTCCATTCTAGCGACAACCACCATCGGTACAGATAACATCAGATGCATCACTCATCGGCTGGGGTGCCATCAATCGGTTGGAACTCCGGGCAATTTTCTATGCATGCAAACATTTTCTCCTGCATATCAAAGGTCTTACAGTAAGGATACTGACGGACAATGTAGCAGTGATGTATTACGTGAACAGACAGGGAGGAGCACGATCACACTCCCTATGCGCCGAAGCGGTGCGGTGTTGGAATTGGTGCATACAGAACAGCGTAACCATAACAGCATCATACTTACCTGGCACCGCCAATGTAATTGCGGATTCCCTCAGCAGACATTTTCCCACGGACCACGAGTGGGAAATAAGGTCAGATGTACTTCGTGCGATATTTCGCAGATGGGGTATTCCCCTCATAGACCTATTCGCAACGTCCAACAACAGGAAGTGTCGCCTATATTGCTCCAGAGCAGGGCTCGGCAAGGGCTCCCTCGGCGATGTGCTTCTGATCAGATGGAAGAAGGCACTTCTGTATGCGTTTCCTCCAACGGCCCTCATCTCCAGAACACTGGAAAAAATCAGAGCAGAAGTGGCGACTGTCATTTTGCTAGCACCAGCATGGCCCAGGCAAGCCTGGTATCCATTTTTACACAGAATGTCAATTCAACCACCTTACCCTCTTCCTCTCCACCAGGATCTCCTTTCTCAGGAACAAGGCTCGCTGTTACACCCCAGACTTCAGGCATTACATCTGACGGCGTGGCTCCTCAGTGGTTAAAAGGGGACGAAAACCTGTGCTCTGAACAGGTCAATGCAATACTTCTACACAGTAGGAAAGAGTCTACGCGGAACACTTACCTCGCAAAGTGGCAGAGATTTTCTAACTGGTGCCTCCAGAACGACATACAGCCTCTCTCATCTCCTCTACAGCACGTATTGGATTACATCCTTCATCTATGGAATTCGGGACTTGCACTATCATCCTTAAAGGTGCACTTGGCAGCTATTGGTGCCTTCCACCATCCAGTAGAAGGTTCCTCGCTCTTCTCTCATGTAATTACAAAGAGGTTCTTAAAGGGGCTCATAAATTATACCCACCACGAAGGGCGCTTTCCCCTTCTTGGAATCTCAATTTAGTGTTGGATACCATTATGTACCCCCCCTTTGAGCCTTTGGCGTCGGTGTCTTTACATATGCTAACCATGAAAACGGTCTTTCTACTTGCAATTACATCAGCAAGAAGGGTGAGTGAACTGGGGGCGTTGATGGCAAGCCCTCCTTTTACGGTTTTTTCCAAAGACACAGTAACGCTACGATTACATCCGAACTTTATTCCCAAAGTCTGTTCTTCCTTTCACATTAACGAGCCTATTGTTCTCTCAGCTTTTTACCCCAAGCCTCATTCCTCAAGTAAGGATGCTCTTGTCCACACCCTCGATGTCCGACGTGCGCTTTCTTTCTATATAGACAGAACACGCCAATGGCGGCGCACGGACAGAGATCTTCGGCACAGAGATCAAAGGGCAAAGCACTTTCCACTCAGCGCATTGCAAAACTAATTACTCTTTGTATTACAAATTGCCATTCGATTCGGAACAAACCTCTTCCTTCTTTACCTCGGGCTCACTCTACGCGAGCAGTAGCAACCTCCACTGCCTTTGCAAGGGGAGTTCCCCTTGCGGATATCTACCGTGCAGCTACCTGGGCCTCTAATGTAACTTTTGCGCGTCATTATGCCATAACTAGGAGGTGGGCTTCAGATGCCGTGGTGGCCTCTGTGGTTCTATCCACGGTAGAAAATAAGTGACCCGGAGCGCATTCTGGGTTACTGCTTTGTACTCACCTTGAGTGGAGCACCCACGGGGACCACTCGAAGAAGAAGAAGAGGTTACTCACCCTGTGTAGTAACGATGGTTCTTCAAGATGTGTCCCCGTGGGTGCTCCTCGTCCCACCCTCCTCCCCGCTCCGGGTCTTTTCTGCTTTATCTTTCAGGGACCGAGCGGTGAGAGGAACTGACGGGGGGGTGGGTGGACCGTTGCAAAGGCGCGAACGCCGCGCGCTGTGCTCGCGCATGCGCGGTCCAGCCCGGCTACGGCTCTGGAAATCTCCAACTAGCAGCGCCGGGTCAGGACCCAACACCTTGAGTGGAGCACCCACGAGGACACATCTCGAAGAACCATCGTTACTACACAGAGTGAGTAACCTCTTCTTTTGTGGAAAAGCGTCCGTGCCAGTCTAGACACTCTGTTCCGAAAATGCTTTTAATGGAAAAGTTTTCCGTTAAAAGCATTTCTGGAAAATCATGCTAGTCTAGACGTAGCCCTGGAGTTTAGTCACTGTCCTAAGCATTAAAGAAGAAAAACAAAGTGTCAGAGAAAAGCGTAAGTGAAAAGTATAACGAGAAGTCCTGTGGCACCTTATAGACTAACAGATTTATTGGAGCATAAGCTTTCATGGGAAAAGACCCACTTCGTCAGATGCATGTAGTAGAAATTCCAGAGGCTAGAATCCACCTCTGTAAAATTCCAGAGGCAGGTATAAAAGAGAAAAATGTGTGCTTTTTATATATGTTCATTATGTTTTGTTTAAACTATCCTTCAGTTCCCGAATGAACATAATCACAGCATTATAAAAAGAAATAAGGATGTTAGGAAGCATGTAATTTGGTAATCTTATAACCCGACAAAAATTGTTGTCGTTTACACGATTAACCACGACAGTTCTACATTCAAAGGATTTTGAGAGCTGGTGGACAGGCACACTGGCTCAGTCCCTGCTTACACTGGGTCCTGGCAGTTATCCCCACTGTGGCTCTGCATTTAAAGGATTTTGAGAGCTGGCACGCAATCAAGCTGGCTCAATCCTGGCTCATGCTGGGTCCCGGCAGCTATTCCCACTGCAGCTCTGCTTTTAAATATCTAGACCAGTCCTTTGTTTCAGAGGGGTTGCTGTATTTAGTCTGTAATGCTACATCTACTCTGCAACACTATTTTGAGATACCAGAGTATCCCGAAATAGCTATCCTGCGTCTTCACAGCAAGCCCATAATTTCGGGCTCACTATTCTGACATCACTGTAAACCTCATTCCACGAGGAGTAAGGGATGTGTTGGAATAGTGGGTTATTTCAAAATTTGGCGCTGTGTAGACAGCACCAAATGATGAAATAAGTTATTTTAAAATAAGATTGAAGTAAAATACGCAATTTGAGCTAAAGAAGTTGTGTACAGGCAGTCCCCGGGTTACGTACAAGATAGGGACTGTAGGTTTGTTCTTAAGTTGAATCTGTATGTAAGTCGGAACTGGCGTCAGCCGCTGCTGAAACTGATCAGTTTCAACCGCGGCTGAATCTGGACGCCAGTTCTGACTTACATACAGATTCAACTTAAGAAACCCAGGTGTCCCCAAGTCAGCTGCTGCTGAAACTGATCAGCGGCTGATTCCAGGAAGCCTGGGGCAGAGCAACTCTGCCTCGGGCTTCCTGTAGTCAGCCTCTGGTCAGCTTCAGCAGCGGCTGACTTGGGGACGCCTGGGGCAGAGCAGCTGAGGTACTGCTGGGTTGCTCCAGTAGCGCGGCTCCTCGGCGCTACTGGAGCAACCCAGAAGCACCCCAGCTGCTCTGCCTCAGGCGTCCTGATTCAGCCGCTGCTGAAACTAACCAGCAGCGGCTGAATCAGGACTCCTGGGGCAGAGCAACTGGGGTGCTGCCGGGTTGGTCCGGAGCAGCGCTGCGGGACCAACCTGGCAGCCCCCAGCTGCTCTACCTCAGGGGTAGGCAAGAAAAGCCTGGTCTGCTGGGGGGGGGGCACTAGCTGCACCCCGCCCCCAGCAGACCAGGGAGACGGGGGTGGGGACACCCAAGTCCTCCACGGCTTTGCTCCGTCTCCCTGGTCTGCTGACCTGGGAGACACGGAGCAAAGCCGCAGAGTACGTGGGCAGCGGGACAGTCCAGGCGCGCCGCGCTGTCCCACTGCGGGCGTGCTCCGCGGCTTTGCTCCCCATCTCCCTGGTCTGCAGGGAGACGGGGAGCAAAGCCTTGGAGCACGCCTGCAGCGGGACAGCGCCGGCTACCCGAGCCCCTCAGCGGCTTTGCTCCGTGTCTTCCTGGTCTGCAGACCAGGGAGACGCGGAGCAGCTTTTCTCGCCCCGGAGGACACGGGCGGCGGGACCGCGAGGTCCCGCAGTCCGTGTCCTCCGAGGTGAGAAAAGCCGCGTTCGTAACTGCGGATCCGACATAAGTTTGTTCTTGTCAAATCCAAGCTGACTGTTACTTATCTTATTATCTTCCAAATGTTTGCAAATTGATTGTTTAATTATTCGCTCGCATTATCCTTCCAGGTACAGAAATTGACTGGTCTGTAATTTCCTGGATTGTCCTTATTTACCTTTTTACAGATGGGCACTATTTTTGTCCATTTGCAGTCTTCTGGAATCACTCCTGTATTCCATGACTTGATAATTGCTAATGGCTCAGGTATCTCCTCAGTCAGCTGCTTGAGTATTTAACTTGTTCTTGTCATATTTCAGCCTCTGATCCTACCTTATTTTACTGTAATTTAATATTTTAGACATCTAGTCACCACCAGCCTTCTTTGTGAAAACTGAAACAAAGAAGTCATTGAGTACTTCTGCCATTTTCATATTTTCTGTTATTGTTTTCCTCTATTTACTGAGTACTCATCTGAGCAGTTTTAAATGATAAAGCAGCATGAAAAGGAAATGCTATAATTTCTTCCTAAAAGAAAGTCAGGCTTAGATGCTTAAATAAATTCACAAAGCCATGGAAAACTTAAAGCTAGTTAGTACACTTAGGAAGGGGAAAACAAATGGACAATTACAACATGTGGAATAATTTACTAGATGGTAGTACTGCTGATAAGGATCTGGGTTTATAGAGCATCCCAAATTAAATATGAATAAAAAATGTGATACATTTTCAAAAAAGGCTATTATCATTCAGGAGGTGGGTATTAGCTGAGATGATATATAAAAGACATAAGAGGTAATTGTTCTGCTCTGCTGAGCACTGGCAAGGCTGAAGGATTGTGTCCAGTTTTGGGTGCCATGCTTTAAAAAATCAGCAACAAAAATGATAATAGACATAAACAGATGCCCAATAATATTACATCCTTGTCCATATATGTATATGAATGGATGTGTATGCTTCTTATCTAAATTAAAATGTATCCTTTAATATTTGTTTATAGTTCAGTTAATGACAGCGAAATAAAACTGAAGTTGAGTCATTTAAAATTGGACTTGATTTTAAAACTCTGCAAAAAATGAACAAAGTAACTTGAGAATTAAAATTATATTGGGAATATACAGAGGTAGAATAAAGATTAAACACAAAAGGAAAAGCTATTTTGCTTTGTCTAGCTCTTTTCTATCTCCTCTGTATGTTTAAAAAACAAATATTTTCAAATTTAACCGACCATAAATTGTTTCACTTTCAAATGTTCTGCATACTTGCACCTACCAGGAGGAGCAGGGGAATAGGTAGACACTTACACCTTTGTTTGATGCTTACTAAAAACACTAATGGTGGTCATTAGTGTCATTATTAGCACACACTAAAATAAAATAAAATGCTGCATACCTGATGTAAAGGCTCTGTTGTCTTCTAAGTTGTCTTCCTTCTCTTTTTGAACTGACAGCCTTCATCTCCCAAGTCAAATCTGGCTATTGGTACTTCAAAACAGATCTTGTGATCCCAGACATCCTCCAACCCAGCTCTTTGTCCCTCTGATCTACTTAGTTTTCAGAGCTGGCATCAGCTTATGACAGTATTACCTGGGACCCATATGCTCTGTAAAATATCAGGCTGTGTGGAAAGATGAGTCCAGAATTTGGTCCGGGTCCTCAAAGATTAGATATCTTCTCCTCTCTGCACCCAATATATTCTGTATGTCTTGTATAAGATAGTAAGTCCCTAGATTTTTCATGGCACTTTTTGCCACTGTGAGTTATACTCATCCCACCTTGTTGTTCATATGCCCGTGTTCCTTACTGATGAATTTTTAGTTGGATTGGTGGCTCTCAACCTTTCCAGACTACTATGCCCCTTGCAGGAGTCTGATTTGTCTTGAGTGCTCCCAAGCTTCACCTTGCTTAAAAACTGCTTGCTTACAAAATCAGACATAAAATACAAACATATCACCACACACTATTACTAAAAAATTGCTTATTTCCTGATTTTTACCATCCAATTACAAAACAAATCAATTGAAATATAAAGATTGATCTTACTTTTCAGCATATAGTAAAGAGAGCAGTATAAAAAATGAAAATGTGTCCATAGGAAATTTTCATGAAGCCTCTTGTGAAATTAGGTAGATATCAAATGAATTGATGTACCCTTTGGGGTACTCAGAGGTCTTCCAGGGATACATGTACCCCTGGCTAAGAATTGCAGAGGTAGATGGTCTTAGCATTGTCACCAGCGCCCTCACATTAGCCTCGGGCAGTTGACAGTATGCTCATAGTACACTACCTCTGAAGTTTACTAGTGATTGAGGCAAAATAAAATAGGTTGCTGTTGAAGAGAATGATTTCTGTGAAAATAGTGTACAAATGATCTCCAGAGTGGTGCATCATTATCTGTACCAGAAATGTACTGCTGTGAAGTTTGATCACTGCATAGAGGAATGCACAAAATGCACCAAATGGATCATCTAGGGAAAGACCTGTCCACTGATGAATGGCAGAGGGCAGACTGTTTGTACCATTAGAACAATCATACTAGTGATTCCTATCCAGAGTGCCATTGCACCTCTGGAGAGAGCATAATAAGGTAGACTACAAAGTGTATACCCTCTCTCAAAGCAAATCTAATCCAAGTGGTAGTGTGAATAAATGTCTGTGCACCATTAAGAGCATTTAATGTGTGGACACATTTCAGAGTTGTTTTCAGGCATGGTAGCAGGGCCAAACAATACCAAATTTATCTGGGGTAGACAAGTTTCAGCGATTGAATAGTGTCATTTATTATTTTGAAATCTTCTACTTGATCTCTTCAAGATAATCTATTTTAGGAGAATAAATCTAATTACTATAACTTCTCATAATATATATTCTTCACTTTTTATTATTTTGGAGTAATTAAAATGCAGTGCTCTTAGTGGATGGTTTAGGGCATTAGTAATGAGATATTGAGCTTTTCTTCTGTAGATGACTGAATCAGATTCAGCCCAGATCAATAGTAAGTGAAGGTTGTTGCCATGTGATGGTTGTTTGATGGCTCATATAAAATGATTTTGGTAGTCTCCCTCCACTTCCCAGTGGGCAGGAGCCTGAAAGCACCAGTATAGGTATAATCTGCTTCCAGTCTCAACAGAGAGACCAGGGTCACCAAATGAAATTAATAGGCAGTAGGTTTAAAACAAACAAAATGAAGTTTTTCTTCACTCAGCATATTTTCAACCTCTGGAACTCCTTGCCAGAGGTTGTGGGTGAAGGCTAGAACTTTAACAGGATTCACAAAAGAGCTAGATACAGTAAAACCTGTGCTATCCTGCAGTTAGCTAGCTGGAAAACTTTAGAAACCAGAAAATTTCCGAGACGGGAAAAAACATCTTAAAAGCCAAAAAAAAAAAAAAAGGAAACTGGCGCTTTAAGCTGGCAGCTCCTCAGATGCTCTCCCCTGCCCCCGCCAGATGTGCTTGCAGCAGCACGTACCTGGGGGAGGGGTGCATCCGGGCCCCCATACAGCTCCCAGCAGTCCGGCCCCCCCGCTTATGGCTGCCCGGCCCTCCCTCGCACCTCCTGGCCTCCTCCCCAGCAGCCTGACACCCCCGTGGCTCGTGGTTGCCCTGGCAGCTCACCCTCCCCCCCTGCAGGTCACTCCCTCTGGAGTATCTGATATTGGGTTTGGGGAGTTGGACTCATTGATACCCAGAGAATGTTAACAATAATCCAGGAAGGTCCACATGGGATAGGTAGCCCACAACATGCAATTTGTGGCTTTGGCTGTGAATCCAGCAACACACCAACCCATTGACTGCAATCTGCTCATATGCCAGATGGGTGGTGGAGAAATTATTCCCCAGAAGGCCCCCATATGACCCCATTGGCCACAGCTCTGTTTGCTGTCTTCATCAGACCTGACTGGTAGTGAGTGACATACGCACACATCTTTTATAGGTGGACTTTAAGTACTTGCAAAAATTGTAGATTTAAGCCTGAATTAGTAATTTCATAATTACATGAAAAAATTGAGAGGATTACAAAAATTAGGAAGTGTTGGCATCTCTGTTAAAGTGTCCAAATCATTCCAGGTCAGATGTTTTTCTTCTCCTACTCTAATGAAGGCAAATTTTATCTTCAAAGGAAAACAATAAGCTGGATTGTTATAAAAATATTTCACAAAATCTACATAACTAAATTTGAAACAGCAAAAATCAAGTACTATACAAGCTTTCAGATGATTCAAGTGCCATTAATAACATACAAAGATATAGTCCCACATAGCGCTGAGTAAAATATGCATACATGTTGCATTATGCTCACCATTGAATTTCACATTTGTTTGCAGTATAGGAAATGAATGAAGCACCTAAATATATTGTGCAGTATAATTGTATTGTGGTTATTTCACATTAAGTTTCAGTTAGACAAGAATGTGACAAGACCATTTAATTAGTCAATAAATATCTGTCACTGGAAGTTGACAACCTGGAAAGTAGTCTGCTTTGGCATTTTTATCCAGCACAAGTTCTGTCAGGCCATATGTGTCATAGATGTTCTGAAAGACCTCACCTTATACTTGAGCACTTTAAATGAAGTGTTTTTTAGCTTTAGTTCTCATTTTGCTGTTAATGATATGTTGACAAGAAAGATGGAACTTTTTAATAAAAAATTAACATTTAAAGGGCTTACATAACAAGCACTAAGTGTCATATTATGTAACATATCAAGTTGTCGTCTTTCATCTAGATTTGTTTGATATGCTTAAGACGTATTCACTCAATGTTGTTTAGTAGAACGAGTATTTAATTAAGCTTCCTATAATCAGCGTGATTAAAATCCAAGTTTGTTAACTGGCTAGCATAGCAAATATATCAAGAAGAGAATTTCAGTTTTATATATTTTTAAGCTATATTTTGTTTATTCAGGTGACACATTTTCCTCCTCAAATAATCTTGATTTTTATGGTAAGATATATCACAAAGTAAAACATATGAATTTTACTTAGTTTATAGACAGGGCAGAGTTTGGTCTACATTTTAATGATGCTATATCCTGAATGTGCATTACAACAAGGAAGTATTTTGTTAACTAATGTTAGAAACATACTAATTCTCCAAAAATAAGCTATAATAGGTATCCATTCTTGGTCTGTGCCCTCTGTTCATGAGTGATGGGAACCCCCTCAGGTAAAATTCTCAATAAGCCCTGGTTCTAACTGTTTATTCCTTTCTTGCTTTTGGTTGCTGAAGAACTAACACTGTTTGTTTATTTTTTTAAAGACACACTCATTGTAGCCACAATGTTTAACATTGAATATATTTTAGTCTTTAAAGTAGTCCTGGGGGAATTCTGCAATTGTTGCATTTGGAGCCATAGTAAAATTGCAGAATTCCCCTAGGATTGTTATAATAATATATTTTAGTTATATTATAAAATTAGATTATCTTCCAGTGTTAATTTAAAATGAAGTTTTTTGTGGTGAACAGAACTGTCTTCACCTCACAGGATACTGTTTGTAATTTGTCTTTTCTTTTGTGGATTTGTTCAAGAGGTGGCTCAGATGAAAGTGGGAAGATGTCCCCCTTTAGAATTTGCTTCTGTTGTCTTGGAGCAGACCGTGATTCTTCTGCTGAGTGTGACTTATACTCAAGGATGTTACCTTGAGCAGTCTGGTCCTAGGAAGGTGTATTCAGTGTAGTGTTGGCTTACCCCAAAACAGACTTAGAAGCCTTGACTTAAAGTTGAAGCAGAAATTACGGGTTTTGGAAAGAGAAGGTGACAGGCTAGGGAAAGAAAGAAAGAAGAGGCATGGGCAATTGCAGAGAAATTGGAGAAAGAGGACACACTAGAGATACTGAGGCTAGACTGAAGGGTGTGGAAGGAAAGAGGAGAGACTGGAGGATTTGGGAGGAAGAAAGCATATGATGGTATGCGCACAATATAAGAATCTGAGAGGAGGGCAAGGTTATTTTGGAGAAGAGGGAGGAATGACTGAGGAATGTGGGAAAAGGCAAGGAGCCAATACAAGGTGGTACTCTCGAAGGAGAAGCAGGAAGAGGCCATAGTAAGAGATTAGGTTCTTTTTTTATTTTTGTTTTGTTTTGGTTTGTTGTTTTCTAAAAGGTGAAGGTGAGAACATAACATTATTATTTGCTATTTATATTATGTGAGCAGCTAGGAACTTCAGTCAAACATCAAGCAAAATTGTTTTTTTCCTAGTAGAAGTCACCATCTTCATGTCAGAAAGGGAGCAAAAGGTGGACAAAACAGACAGCATAGGAAATGCGAGGGAAGGATGAAGTAACAATAAAATAAACTTTTAACAGAAAAGCAGAAGTCACAGTTCACCACTTGAGTACCCAATCCTAGATATAAGTGATTTGTAGGCATCAGGACAGAAGTAAATATTAAGAAAATATTTAAAAGTAGATAAATTAGCAACTTTATCCAGTTTGATGGAAAGATGTTCCCATGTATGGAGAATGGTATGAGAGACAGTAGTGAGGTGCCTGAAGGAGATGTGAACAAGCAAGCATCATTGGCAGAGTAAAGTTTGTCAGCATGTGGTGTTGAAACCTGTACCTGGAGAAGGAAAGAAACGTCAGAGTTTAAGGCCAGAAGGGACTACCAGATTTTCTAGTCTATCACAGGACTCCCAACACTACCCCGCCCCATCCTGGTGACCAAATGCAAGTGTGAAAAATCAGGATGAGGAATGGAAGTTAATAGGCACCTCTGTGGGTGAAAAGCTAGCCCCCTTTCCTGCCAACCATCCTCACTCTCCACCTTCATATTCTTCTTAAAAACCCACTTCTTTCATTTTTGTTACCATTATGAACTTCCATGCCATAATGTGTGCTATATTCCTTTGATCTCAGTCCATATTTAAAAAATACTCAGAATGCATATGATTTGCTCATTGTGTGATAACTCTAGTTGTTTTTGTTTTATCCCTCGTCCTTCCTTTATGCATACTCTGTCTTCTTTCATATGTTGTTTTTCTAATTAAGATTGTAAATTTTTCAGAATAGATCTACTTAAATCTCTGTAAAGCAACATGCTACTAAGTTACAGTACTATATAAATATTTAAGTATGCACTCATGTTCAACAGTATCAGGAAAAACCATTACAAATATTATGGCAAAACTGCCAGCAATCTAAAATATAAGGCAGACAAGGGAAGAGGTTTTATTCTAAGCTCAGGATTTCCTGAGGCAAAAATGTTCTGTGAGTGGACTGAGCCAATTCTGGACATATCTCCTTTGTATACCTGTATCAGTCATACAAAGAATATTCAGAATGTTGCCTTGTTAAGCAGTTCTTCTGTTGCTGCAAAAAGAAGACTGGTATGAGCACTGGGTTTAATGGCTGCAATATGCAGAGAAGTATATCATAGTTAAAAGATAAAGCTAGGATTTCTAAGGGGAAAAGTAGTATTTCTTTTCAATTCTAGTTTTTAAAGGCCAACATCAATATTGCACGTGTTTACTGAATGTTTATGATTATAGCAAAATAGTTAGACAATACAATGGGATAGATCTTCAGCTCTGGTCAAGCTTAACTTGACAAAAGGTAGGGGTGCAAATTTGGCATTCATGCTTCCCTTCCTGACACCCCCAATCTTGATCCCTTTTGCCCTTGCAATGGAACCCTGAAAAGGAGTGGTATAGGAGCCACTATGGTGGTTCTGTCCTGTTCAAAAATTCCCCAATGTGAGCATGCTGTGTCTGCAAGCTTAACAGCTGCTTTGAACCACCTGAACATCATAATGCAGTCAGAAAAAGAGCCAGTATCTGGTTCAATATCTCCCCAGAACTGAAGCTCCCTTTTCTGGATTTTTGGATTATGAAGAATGAAAGATAGTAAAAGGAGTTCAAGGATTCATTCAACATGTCCCCATTATATCACTTCTATTAATCATAAACTACTCCTAAAAAAGCTTTTGTAAAAAAGCTGACTGATTGCCAACAGATAATGGCAAAGGCTATGTTGCAGATGTTGGATCTAATGATTACAACATTACTGATAATGCCTGTCCTTATAATATTGTGTTCTCACTAGACATAGATACTATTTCTTATGACAAAAATACCTTCAAGAACTGACTTTCTGAGAGCTGATAAATAATTTACAATTAAGAATGGATGAGAATGAATGATCTATGTATGCATTATGGAGAAGACAAACCATTCTAAAGAGTTTCATAATTAAATTAAATTTGTCAGAACTTTATATGCATACAATTAGGATACACAGTTGTACTCAGTAAGCAAAACAAAATGAACCTGAGCTTCAGGGGGATGGTGAAGCACTGGAATGCGTTACCTAGGGAGGTGGTTGAGTCTCCATCCCTGCAGGTTTTTAAGTCTTGACTTGACAAAGCCCTGGCAGGGATGGTTTAGTTGGGATTGGTCCTGCTTTGGGCAGGGGGCTGGACTCAATTGACGTTCTGAGGTCTCTTCCAGCCATAGGATTCCATGATTCTGTGATTCAGAATTACGGTTTTCTTCTGATTAAAAAGATGGGAAATACCATTCCGAATATTTCTGGTTTCTACTTGCCTTGCACAACGAGTAAGCAGAATTGCACCCAGGTTCAGATGACCAGTAATGAACCACCAAGGTTGACATCTGGTTTAGTTAGAGATGGAAGAAATATTTCTCAAGAAAGATAGACCAGAACGATCTATTTCTTACATCCCTCAACGAAAAGTTACCAGTATTGTGCTCTAAAAATCAAAAAATTACCACAGTAGTGATGGATACTTTCTCCCTTTGTTTGGGAGAACCTTTCTTGCTTTGCCTCTGGCAGAAGAAGCCCTGAGTAAATTCAGAAAAAAAATAATTACATGGTTCTTCTAGTTTTCTTTTTTATAAGATAAAGCTGGCTTTTGCTCATTATAATGATGATTGAACTAACTCACTGGTCCCCAGCTGGCCACAGGATCAGGCAACTGTAAAAGTGACATGAATCTTTGTGGCTTCCCTCTTCTGTGTTGAGCATAGCTGAGCTAAATCAGAAGGATCTGAACAAAAAATGTAGCAGTGATTTCATCTTGTAGAGAGCTTCTTTCTGTGGGAACAGAATAGCACTACACCAGCTTTCTTTAGGATGAGACATTGCAGTGGACTCAGAGTAAATTCTTCTACAAATATTGACAGTTACACCTTTACCAGTTAATATCTTGCCAAACTTTTCCCACATCCTGTCTCACTGAGTTAGAACTCAAATGTTCCCTTAACTTTTATATGAAACAATGTTTATCCAGTTTTGTTTCACTAGACACCAGTATGTGATATTGAGTTATATCTAATAGAGCCATATTTAAATGGCTTTCTGTTTGCATCTCACCAAGTTTCTCCTTAGCAAACCTGAATCTTCAGCAGAGACTGAGAAATGTTAAAACAAGTTTGGCAAGCTTTCAGTCAGCCTGAGTTAATTTCCTATCCATGGGAATTTTAGGGCAGCTGCTTGGCATTCTTTATAAAATAATAAACCCAGGTTTAGTTTATTGTGATTTAAATTTCTTTCCAAATTTCTTTGAGAGTGATAAATTATCACCATTTATAAGTCATATGGGATTCTCTGGGGGTATGTCTACACTAGCCCCCTAGATCGATCTACGGAGGCTAATGAAGGAAACCGAAATTGCAAATAAAACCCAGGATTTAAATATCCCACACTTGATTTGCATTTTCCCGGCCGGTTGCCATTTTAGAAATTGACTAGCCCAAAGTAACTGCCCACGTCTACACGCGGCAGTGAAACGGGATTCCGATTTAAAGCCCTAACTCGAATTAGCTGGTATTCTTCCTGCAATGAGGTTTACCAGCTAATTCAATTTAGGGGCTTTAAATCGGAATCCTGTTTCACTGATGCGTGTAGACGCTGGCAGTTACTTCGGGCTAGTCAATTTCTAAAATGGTGACCAGACGGGAACATGCAAATCAAGCGCGGGATACTTCAAAGTAGGAATAAGAGCCTCCGGAAAAGGGCGCTTTTTCCGGAGGATCAGGGCCAGTGTAGACGCTCTTTTCCGGCTTTTCTAAAAGCCGGAAAAAAGCGGCGGACATTTTTATTTAAATGCCGCGGGGGATATTTAAATATTCCCCCGCGGATTTCCCTACTACGATAGCTGAAATTAACATGCCCCTTCCGGAAAAGGGGCCAGTGTAGACGTAGCCTGGAAGTTTCATTTTTGCTTTGCAGTGAGGTTTTGTCCCAACTGTAATTTTGTTTCTGTATAGTATTTTACTAAAAATTAATTGCAGATGTATTATTAAATCAATAACAAATTTTGAAAGACATTATAGGTATTATGACTATAATACATTATAGAAAAATGGAGAGTAATCATTTATCCAAATACATACAGTACCTAACTAAAGAAAATTTGATTAAGCAGTGTTTTGTATTATATGTTCTTAGCAATAAGCTAACAAAAAGTTCATAGTAAGGTGTTAGGCCAGCTTGGTGGTCTGGCATACAGGAGAGCTGGATTTGGGAATAGTTTTGGACTCCCAGCCACCCAGTCCAGCTATTTGGGGAGGATAATGACCATCTGCTCTCTGACATCTACTGGCTGATTTACAGTTGGCATCAGTCTCAGAGGAAATTGTGTGCTTTTTAAATCAGGGAATAAGTGCATCAAAGTTAAACTGTCAAATAGAAAAATGAGAAATAGTTGATGTAGAATAAACTATGGAGTGAACCTTAGAATTCAGTGTGATGTGACATGCAGCATTGGTCATGTATGTCAAGTAACAACCTAGGACAAAAGAATTCCTGATGGTGGAAGGAAATTAGCTACTGTGGTGTTTGTCAGACTCTTCGTTACAATTCCTTACTAAAGAGACAAGAAATATAAGACTATGGGTCATGGTTCAGTTTTTTTATACCTTTAGGGAATGCATTGATATTGCACAAAGCAAAACCATAGTCCGTTCCTAGAAGTCAGTGCTAGACACTTCCCAAGCGCAAAAAAATGACAAAACTAGAATAAGAGCCTAAGAGGGAATGATGGTAGGTATTTAATGATGAAAAATAAAATGCAAAAAACTGTAAAAAAGGGATACTATAAATGAAGCTCTCAACAAAACAATCAAATTTTAATAA